>NC_143472.1:2247064-2564145 GCF_987193195.1 Phasianus colchicus | reverse complement strand
TTTCCCCATAGGGCACCCACTGACCCCATAGGCCCCCCACTGACCCCATACGGCACCCATTCCCCCATAGGGCACCCAGTGACCCCATAGGCCCCCCACTGACCCCACAAGACACCCATTTCCCCATAGGGCACCCAGTGACCCCATACAGCACCCATTTCCCCATAGGGCACCCATTTCCCCATAGGGCACCCACTGACCCCATACAGCACCCATTCCCCCCCAGGACACCCAGTGACCCCGTAGGGCACCCACTGACCCCATACAGCACCCATTTCCCCCCAGGACACCCAGTGACCCCGTAGGGCACCCACTGACCCCATACAGCACCCATTTCCCCATAGGCCCCCCACTGACCCCACAAGACACCCGTTTCCCCCGGCGCCCATCGCACCCGTCCGGATGCCCCCCGTCGTGCAGCTCCCTGCTCTGCTCCGCCAGCAGCTGCACGCAGCGCCCGAAATCCCGCAGCGCCGCCTCCAGGCCCAGGTGCTTCTGCAGCAGCGCCTGCGCGCTCAGCTCGTCCTGGGGTGGGGGTGGGGGGTATTGGGTGGGGGCTTTGGGGGTGGGGGGGGGTAAGACGTGGGGTGGGGGTGCGATGGGATGGGGGGTGGGGTTTTGGGGTGGGATGGGGGGATGTGGGGTAAGACGTAGGGTGGGGGTGGGGTGGGATGGGGTGGGGGCTCTGGGGTGTGGGGTGGGGGGGTGTGGGGTAAGACGTGGGGTGGGGGCTGGGGTGGGGGGGTCTGGGGGTGGGGATGGAGGTTGGGGGGGTGGGGTGGGGTGGGGGGGTGTGGGGTAACACGTGGGGTGGGGGTGGGATGGGATGGGATGGGGGGTGGGGTGTAGGGATGTGGGGTGTGGGGTCTGGGGGTGGGGTGGGGGGATGTGGGGTAAGACGTGGGGTGGGGTGTAGGGATGGGGGGTGGGATGGGGGCGGGGATGGGGATGTGGGGATGGAGGTTGGGGGGGTGGGGTGGGATGGGAGGTATTGGGTGGGGGGTCTGGGGGCGGGGTGGGGGGTGGAATGGGGTGGGGGTTTTGGGGTGGGGGCTTTGGGGTGTGGGGTAAGACGTGGGGTGGGGGTGGGATGGGATGGGATGGGGGGGGTAGGGATGTGGGGTGGGGGGTCTGGGGGTGGGGATGGAGGTTGGGGGTGTGGGGTGGGGCTGGGGGGTATTGGGTGGGGGGTCTGGGGGTGGGGTGGGGGATGTGGGGTAAGACGTGGGGTGGGGGTGGGATGGGATGGGATGGGATGGGGGTGGGGTGTAGGGATGTGGGGTGGGGGGTCTGGGGGTGGGGATGGAGGTTGGGGGCGTGGGGTGGGGGCTTTGGGGTGTGGGGGGGGGGATGTGGGGCTGGAGGTTGGGGGTGCGGGGTGGGGCTGGGGGGTTTGGGGGAGGAATGGGGGGATTTGGGGGGGGGGGTGGGATGCAGCACAGGGATGCAGCGCAGGGCTGCAATGTGGGGCTGCAGCACAGCAATGTGATGCAGGGATGAAGCACAGGGCTGCAGCTCAGGGATGCAATGCACGGATGCAATATGAGGCTGCAGCACAGGGATGTGATGCAGGGCTGCAGCACAGGGATGCAATGCACAGATGCAATGCACAGGGATGCAATATGAGGCTGCAGCACAGGGATGTGATGCAGGGATGAAGCACAGGGCTGCAGCACAGGGCTGCAATGCACGGCTGCAATGTGAGCCTGCAGCACAGGGCTGTGATGCAGGGATGAAGCACAGGGATGCAGCGCAGGGCTGCAATGTTGGGATGCAGTACAGGGCTGTAGCACAGGGATGCGATGCAGGGATGAAGCACAGGGATGCAGCTCAGGGATGCAATGTGGGGCTGCAGCACAGGGATGTGATGCAGGGATGAAGCACAGGGCTGCAATGCAGGGCTGCAATACGAGGCTGCAGCACAGGGATGCAGCACAGGGATGTGATGCAGGGATGAAGTACAGGGCTGCAGCACAGGGCTGTGACGCAGGGATGTGATGCAGGGCTGCAATACGAGGCTGCAGCACAGGGCTGCGATGTGGGGCTGCGGCACCTTGGGCTTCTCCTGGGCCATCATGTGCAGCTCCTGCTCCCCCATCCAGGCCTCGGCCTCGGCGGCGTCGCGGTAGAAGAGCTGGGCGGCGTGGGCTCCCTGCAGGCGCCGGTGCCGCAGCTCGGCCTGCAGCCGCAGCTCCTCCCAGGCCTCCTGCAGCTCCCGCAGCTCCGGCGGCTCCCGCAGCTCCTGCAGCTCCTGCAGCTCCCTGCGCCGCCCCAGCAGCTCCGCCACCCGCGGCTCGTGGCCCTGCAGCTCCTTCTGCAGCGTCTGCGGGGGGGACGGGGGGCTGGGGGGGGTGGAGACCCCCGTGGAGGGGGGTGGAGACCCCTGTAGGGGGGATGGGGGGGTGGGATCCCCGTGGAGGGGGTGGGGGGCAGTGGAGACCCCCATAGGGGGGTTGGGACCCCCGTGGAGGGGGGGATGGAGACCCCTGTAGGGGGTTAAGACCCCTGTGGAGGGGGTGGGAGGGTGGGAACCCATAGGGGGGGGTGGAGACCCCAGTAGGGGGGCTGGGGGGCTGGGACCCCCATAGGGGGGTGGGGACCCCCGTGGACGGGGTGGGGGGGAGTGGAGACACCCATAGGGGGGTGGAGACCCCTGTAGGGGGGCTGGGGGGATGGGACCCCCATAGGGGGGGTGGAGACCCCTGTAGGGGGGCTGGGGGGATGGGACCTCCGTGGAGGAGGGGATGGAGACCCCTGTAGGGGGTTGGGACCCCCGTGGAGGGGGGTGGGGAGGTATAGATTGGGGGGCTGGAGATGGGGGGGGGTGGAGACCCCCGTAGGGGGGGTGGAGACCCCTGTAGGGGGGCTGGGGGGGTGGGACCCCCA
Source organism: Phasianus colchicus (assembly GCF_987193195.1). Taxonomy (NCBI): domain Eukaryota; kingdom Metazoa; phylum Chordata; class Aves; order Galliformes; family Phasianidae; genus Phasianus; species Phasianus colchicus. The sequence continues at coordinate 2,561,259 of NC_143472.1, read as the reverse complement.
TAGGGGGGTGGGGACCCCCGTGGACGGGGTGGGGGGGAGTGGAGACACCCATAGGGGGGTGGGGACCCCCGTGGAGGGGGGGGATGGAGACCCCTGTAGGGAGGCTGGGGGGCTGGGACCCCCATAGGGGGATTGGGACCCCCGTGGAGGGGGGGATGGAGACCCCTGTAGGGGGGTTGGGACCCCTGTGGAGGGGGTGGGGGGGTGGGACCCCCATAGGGGGGTATGGAGACCCCTATAGGGGAGTTGGGGGGGGGGACACCCATAGAGGGGGGGATGGAGACCCCAGTAGAGGGGCTGGGGGGGTGGGACCCCTATTGAGAGAAAGGGGGGGGATGGAGACCCCCATAGGGGGGTTGGGGGGGTGGGACCCCCATAAGGGGGTTGGGGGGGTGGGACCCCTATTGAGAGAAAGGGGGGGGATGGAGACCCCCATAGGGGGGATGGGGGGCTGGGACCCCCATAGGGGGGTTGGGGGGGTGGGACCCCCAGCTGCTGCCCCCCCAGACCCACCTGGTTCTTCTTAATGAGGAGCTGCACGGACGGAAGGTCCTTGCCGTGGTCGGTGGAGGCGGCCATGGGGCGGCGCTCCTTCACCCAAAGCTGTGGGGCAAAGCGGGGTTGGGAGGGTCCTTGAAGGGCACAGAATGGGCTGGGTTGGGTTGGGAGGGTCCTTGAAGGTCAGAAAATGAGTTGGGTCGGGTTGGAAGGGTCCTTTAAGGTCAAAGCGCGATAGAATGGGTTGGGTTGGCTTGGGTCCTTGAAGATAGAACCATGGGTTGGGTTGGGTTTTAAGGGTGCTTGAAAGTCAGAAAATGAGTTGGGTTGGGTTGGGAAGGTCCTGGAAGGTCATAGAATGGATTGGATTGGGTTGGAAGGGTCCTTGAAGGTCACAGAATAAGTTCGATTGGGTTGAGAATGTCCTGGAAGTTCAACAAGTGGGTTGGTTTGCATTGGAAGGGTCCTGGAAGGCCACAGAATGAATTGGGTAGGGTTGGGAAGGTCCTTAAAGGTCAATAAACAGATTGGTTTGCATTGGAAGGGTCCTTGAAGGTCACAGAGCCACGCGTTGTGTTGGGCTGTGCTGGGTTGGGTTGGGAAGGTCCTTAAAGGTCACAGAACAGATTGGTTTGCATTGGAAAGGCAGAATGAATTGGGTTGGGTTGGAAGAGTCCTTAAAAGTCAATAAACAGATTGGTTTGCATTGAAAGGGTCCTGGAAGGTCACAGAGCCACGCGTTGTGTTGGGGTGGGCTGGGTTGGGTTGGGTTGGGAAGGTCCTTAAAGGTCACAGGACGTGTTGTGTGGGCTCCTAAGCATCCCTGAAGCTCACAGCCCGAGCTGCTTTGCGTTGCACGGGTCCTTGCAGCTCAAAGGCCGGCGGAACAGCTTGGGCCTCCCCGCCGCCCCCTCCCCAAAGCCCCCCTCCCCCCCCCCCCCCAACTCACGATTTCGTCCTGCAGGTCCCGCAGGAACTGCAGCTCCTCCTTGGCGGCCAGCAGGCGGCGCCGTCGCTCCCGCAGCGGCTGCTGCAGCGCCTCGATCCGCTCCTGCAGCGCCCGCAGCTCCGCCTGCAGCTCCGCGTGCACTTCCGCCTGCACTTCCGCCTGCACTTCCTCCTCCTCCTCCGCTTCCTCCTGCTCTTCCGCCTCCGCTTCCTCCTGCAGCTCCTCCTGCAGCTCCTCCTGCAGCTCCTCCTGCAGCTGCTCAGCCCCCCCCCCCCCCCGGCGCAGCGCCTCCCACTGCGCCCGCAGCGCCTCCACCTCCTTCGCCTTCTGCGCCGCCTGCGCCTCCAGCAGCTGGGGGGGGGGGGGGAAATGGGGGGGAAGAGGGGAAATGGGGGGCGACGAGAGGTTAAAGGTGGGGGAGGGGCTGGGGGCTCCGCACCGCACCCCCACCCATGGGTGTCCCACCCCAGCAACCCACCATTCCCATTCATTCACCCCATCCCAGGGCCCCCCATCCTCGTACCCCCACCTCCGACCCAGGGCCCCCCTTCCTCACCCCCCTCCACCATCTCCCCCTCCACCCCCCATGACCCCCTCACGCCCCCCCCAAACCCCCCCACGACCCCCCCCCACGACCCCCCTTCCCATGACCCCCCCATGACCCCTCACACCCCCCACGACCCCCCTTCCCATGACCCCCAATGACCCCCATGACTCCCCATGACCTCATGACCCCATGATCCCCCCACGCCCCCCCCATGACCCCCCATGACCTCCCTTGACCCCATGACCCCCCATGACCTCATGACCCCCCTTTCGCCCCCCGACCCCACGCCCCCCCATGACCCCATGACCCCCATATGACCCCATGATCCCTACTACCCCCATGACCCCCATGACCCCATGACCCCCCATGACCCCCCCACGCCACACATGACCCCCACCCATGACCTCTCACACCCCCCTGTAACCCCATGACCCCATGACCCTCCCACACCCCTCCCATGACCCCCCTGACCCCACGCCCCCCCACGACTCCATGAGCCCATGCCCCCTCATGACCCCATGACCCCCCATGACCCCACGCCCCCCCATGACCTCATGACTCCCCCTTCCCCCCCCATGACGCCACGAGGCCCCCTGACCTCACGCCCCCCCACATGACCCCATGACCCCCCTTCCCCCCCATGACCCCCATGACCCCATGACACCCCCTTTCCCCCCCATGACCCCACGCCCCCCCATGACCCCATGACCCCCCATTCCCCCCCATGACCCCACGCCCCCCCCTTCCCCCCCATGACCCCATGGCCCCCAATGACCCCACGTCCCCCCATGACCCCATGCCCCCCCATGACCCCATGGCCCCTCATGACCCCACATCCCCCCCATGACCCCTCGCCCCCCCATGACCCCATGACCCCCACGACCCTACGCCCCCCCATGACCCCCCACGACCCCCTTCCCCCAATGACCCCACGCCCCCCCATGACCCCACGCCTCCCCTATGACCCCATGACCCCATGACCCCCCTTCCCCCCCCATGACCCCACGCCCCCCCATGACCTCATGACCCCACGCCCCCCCATGACCCCACGCCCCCCCCTTCCCCCCCATGACCCCATGGCCCCCCATGACCCCACATCCTCCCCATGACCCCACGCCCCCAATGACCCCACGCCCCCCCATGACCCCATGCCCCCCCATGACCCCATGACCCCACGCCCCCCCATGACCCCACGCCCCCCCATGACCCCATGACCCCACGCCCCCCATGACCTCATGACTCCCCCTTCCCCCCCCATGACCCCATGACCCCCCATGACTCCACACCTCCCCCATGACCTCATGACCCCCCCTTCCACCCCATGACCCCCCTTCCCCCCATGACCTCATGACCCCCATGACCCCCTTCCCCCCCTTGACCCCCCATGACCCCATGACCCCCCATGACCCCACGCCCCCCCTTCCCCCCCATGACCCCATGACCCCCCATGACCCCACGCCCCCCCATGACCTCATGACACCCCCTTCCCCCCCCATGACCCCCATGACCCCACGCCCCCCCATGACCCCACGCCCCCCCATGACCCCATGACCCCCATGATCCCATGGCCCCCAATGACCCCACGCCCCCCCATGACCCCACGCCCCCCCCATGACCCCATGACCCCCCTTCCCCCCCATGCCCCCCCATGACCCCACGTCCCCATGACCCCCCCTTCCCCCCCCATGACCCCACTCCCCCCCATGACCCCATGACCCCACGCCCCCTCCATGACCCCACGCCCCCCAATGACCCCATGACCCCCCCACGACCCCACGCCCCCACGCCCCCCCCCCCCACCTGCTGCTCGTGCAGCAGCCTCCCGACGCCGCCGAGATCCTTGGCGCAGGCGGCGGATCGCAGGCGCGGCTCCACGGCGCCCAGCCAGCGGCGCAGCTCGGCGCAGCTCCCGGCGCAGCGCTCCGCCCTGCCGGCCCCCAGCAGCCGCCCGCTCCGCCGCCGCCCCGCCTCCTCCAGCCGCGCCCACAGCCGCCCCAACTCCCGCAGCCGCTCCCGCAGCAGCGCCCGCACCGCCGGCTGCACGGCGCACAGCCGCTGCCCCTCCTGGGGGGGGGGGGGGGGGGATGGGGGGTGATGGGGGGAGGTCAGAGGGGGGGGAGGGGGGGAGATGGGGGGGTGAGGTGGGGGGAAGGGGGGAGTGGGGGGGGAGAGGGGTGAGATGGTGGGGAGGGGGGAGATGGGGAGATGGGGGGGTGGGGGAGGAGATGGGGGGTGAGGTGGGGGAGTGGGGGGGGACAGGGGGGGAGAAGGGGGTGATGGGGGGGGAGAGGGGGGAGACAGGGGGATACAGATGGGGGGAGGGGGGGTGATGGGGGGGAGGGGGGTGAGATGGGGGGTGAGGTGGGGGGAAGGGGGGAGTGGGGCGGGGAGAGGGGGGAGAGGGGGGGAGGTAGGGGGGGAGGTGGGGAGATGGGGGGGGTGAGGTGGGGGGTGAGGTGGGGGGTGAGGTGGGGGGGAGAGGGGGATACGGGGGGGGTGATGGGGGGGGAGATGGGGGGGGAGAGGGGGATACAGATGGTGGGAGGGGGGGGAGGTGGGGGGAAGGGGGGATTGGGGGGGGAGGGGGTGAGAGGGGTTGAGGGGGGGTGAGGTGGGGGGGAGAGGGATACAGATGGGGGGGAGGGGGGGGAGTGGGGGGAGGTCAGATGGGGGGGTGATGGGGGGAGGGGGGTGAGATGGGGGGGATGTGGGGGGGAGGGGGGGTGAGGTGGGGGGAAGGGGGGAGTGGGGTGGGGAGGGGGGGGAGAGGGGTTGAGGGGGGGTGAGGTGGGGGGAGGGGGGTGGGGGGGGAGGGGGATACAGATGTGGGGGAGGGGGGTGAGATGGGGGGTGAGGTCAGATGGGGGGGTGATGGGGGAGAGGGGGGGTGATGGGGGTGGGAGGGGTGAGATGTTGGGGGGGGGGGAGGGGGGAGAGGGGTTGAGGGGGGGTGAGGTGGGGGGGAGGTGGGGGGAGGGGGGAGGAGAGGGGGATACAGATGGGGGGGGAAGGGGGGGTGATGGGGGGGAGGGGGTGAGATGGGGTGAGGTGGGGGGAAGGGGGCGGTGGGAGGGGAGATGGGGTGAATGGGGGGAGGGGGGGGAGGGGGTGGGAGGGGTGATGGGGGGGAGGGGGGATAGAGATGGTGGGGAGGGGGGGTGAGATGGGGGGGATGAGATTCTGCCCCCATCCTATGGGGTCGTGCCCCCTCCCCATGGGGTTTTGCCCCCCCCCATGGGGTTCTGCCCCCTCCCCATGTGCTGTGCCCCCTTTCTATGGGGTCGTGCCCCCCCCCATGGGGTCTGCCCCCTCCCCATGGGGTTTTGCCCCCCCCCCATGTGCTGTGCCCCCTTCCCATGGGGTTCTGCCCCCTCCCAATGGGATTTTGCCCCCTACCCAGAGGTTTTACCCCCTCCCCATGAAGTCGTGCTCCATTCCCATGGGGTTCTGCCCCCCCCCATGTGCTGTGCCCCCTTTCTATGCGGTCGTACCCCCTCCCATGGGGTCGTACCCCCCCCCCCATGGGTTCTGCCCCCCCCCCATGGGTTCTGCCCCCTCCCCATGGGGTCTGCCCCCTTCCAATGGGGTTCTGCCCCCCCCCCATGTGCTGTGTCCCCTTTCTATGGGGTCGTGCCCCCTTCCAATGGGATTTTGCCCCCTCCCCATAGGTTGTGCCCCCCCCCCACGTGCGGTGCCCCCCCATGGGGTCGTGCCCCCCCCCCCCCCCTCACCTGCCGCACATGGCGCAGGCAGCCCCTGCTGGCGGCCATTTCGGCGCAGAACGCGCGGTGCTTCTGCCAGGCGCCGGGGCGGCCGAGCGCCTCCGGCTGCGATGCGTCGCGCAGCGCCTCCAGCCTCTCGCGCAGCCACGAGCGCAGCTGTGGGGCCGCCGGGGGTCGCGCACAGCCGCCCCATAACCGCCCCATAGCCGCCCCATAGCCGCCCCATAGCCACCCCATAACCGCCCCATAGCCGCCCCATAACCGCCCCATAACCGCCCCATAGCCGCCCCATAACCGCCCCATAACCACCCCGTAACCGCCCCATAGCCGCCCCATAACTGCCCCATAACTGCCCCATAGCCACCCCATAGCCGCCCCATAACCGCCCCATAGCCACCCCATAACCGCCCCATAACCGCCCCATAACTGCCCCGTAACCGCCCCGTAACCACCGCATAGCCACCCCATAGCCACCCCATAACCGCCCCGTAACCGCCCCATAACCACCCCACACCCACCCCATACCCCACACCCCCCCATATCACCCCATAACCACCCCATACCCACCCCATATCACCCCAATCACCCCATACCCACCCCTTACCCACCCCATATCACCCCACACCCACCTCATACCCACCCCATATCACCCCAATCACCCCACACCCACCCCATACCCCACCCCATATCACCCCAATCACCCCATACCTACCCCTTACCCACCCCATATCACCCCATAACCACCCCATATCACCCCAATCACCCCATACCCACCCCTTACCCACCCCATATCACCCCATAACCACCCCATATCACCCCAATCACCCCATACCCACCCCATATCACCCCATATCCCCCCACACCCACCCCATCCCCCGACCCCATCCCCCTCCACCTCCCCACCCCACATCCGCGCCCCCACCCCCCACCCCATATGGTGCCCCCCCCCCCCCCCGGCGCCCCACCTCCTCCCCCTCCTGCAGGAATTGCTGCAGCTCCCCGTTGTCCCTCAGTTTCCCCAGCAGCTCCTGGGCGGCCTCGTGGTTCCTGCGGTGCCTGGGGGGGGGCAGGGGGGGGGAGGGTCTCCTCAGCCCCTATGGGGTCCCTCAGCCTTGGGGTCCCCTCACCCCTATGGGGGTGGTCCTGGGGGTCTCCTCAGCCCCTGTAGGGGTGGTTCTGGGGGTCCCCTCACCCCTTGGGGTCCCTTCAACACTTTGGGGGTGGTCCTGGGGGTCTCCTCAGCCCCTATGGGGTCCCTCAGCCCTGGGGGTCCCCTCACCCCTATGGGGGTGGTCCTGGGGGTCTCATCACCCCTATGAGGGGGGGTTCTGGGGGTCTCCTCAGCCCCTCTGGGGGTCTCCTCACCCCTTGGGGTCCCCTCAGCCCTTGGGGTCCCCTCAACACTTTGGGGGTGGTCCTGGGGGTCTCCTCAGCCTCTATGGGGGTCCCTCAGCCCTGGGGGTCCCCTTACCCCTATAGGGGTGGTCCTGGGGGTCTCATCACCCCTATGAGGGGGGTCCTGGGGGTCTCCTCAGCCCCTCTGGGGGTCCCTCAGCCCTGGGGTCCCCTCACCCCTATGGGGGTGGTCCTGGGGGTCTCCTCAGCCTCTATGGGGGTCCCTCAGCCCTGGGGGTCCCCTTACCCCTATAGGGGTGGTCCTGGGGGTCTCATCACCCCTATGAGGGGGGTCCTGGGGGTCTCCTCAGCCCCTCTGGGGGTCCCTCAGCCCTGGGGTCCCCTCACCCCTATGGGGGTGGTCCTGGGGGTCTCCTCAGCCCCTGTGGGGGTCCCTAAGCCCTGGGGGTCCCTTCAACACTATGGGGGTGGTCCTGGGGGTCCCCTCACCCCTATGGGGTCCCCTCACCCCTTGGGGTCCCTCACCCCTATGGGGGTGGTCCTGGGGGTCCCTTCACCCCTATAGGGGTGGTTCTGGGGGTCCCCTCACCCCTACGGGGGTCCCCTCAGCCCTGGGGGTCCCCTCACCCCTATAGGGGGGTCCTGGGGGTCTCATCACCCCTATGGGGGTCTCCTCAACCCCTATGGGGGTCCCTCAGCCCTGGGGGTCCCCTCACCCCTATGGGGGTGGTTCTGGGGGTCTCATCACCCCTATGGGGGTCCCTCAGCCCTTGGGGTCCCCTCAACACTTTGGGGGTGGTCCTGGGGATCTCATCAGCCCTTTGGGGGTCTCCTCACCCCTTGGGGTCCCTCACCCCTATGGGGGTGGTCCTGGGGGTCCCTTCACCCCTATAGGGGTGGTTCTGGGGGTCCCCTCACCCCTACGGGGGTCCCCTCAGCCCTGGGGGTCCCCTCACCCCTATAGGGGGGTCCTGGGGGTCTCCTCAGCCCTATGGGGGCCTCATCAGCCCTATGGGGGTCTCCTCAACCCCTATGGGGGTCCCTCAGCCCTGGGGGTCCCCTCACCCCTATGGGGGTGGTTCTGGGGGTCTCCTCAGCCCTATAGGGGTCCCTCAGCCCTTGGGGTCCCCTCAACACTTTGGGGGTGGTCCTGGGGGTCTCCTCAGCCTCTATGGGGGTCCCTCAGCCCTGGGGGTCCCCTCACCCCTATAGGGGTGGTTCTGGGGGTCCCTCAGCCCTGGGGGTCCCCTCACCCCTATAGGGGTCCCCTCACCCCTTGGGGTCCCATCAACACTATGGAGGTGGTCCTGGGGGTCTCCTCAGCCCCTATGGGGGTGGTTTTGGGGGTCTCATCAGCCCTTTGGGGGTCTCCTCACCCCTTGGGGGTCTCCTCAGCCCTATGGGGTCCCCTCACCCCTTGGGGTCCCATCAACACTATGGGGGTGGTCCTGGGGGTCTCCTCAGCCCCTATAGGGGTGGTCCTGGGGGTTTCATCACCCCTATGGGGGGGGTTCTGGGGGTCTCCTCACCCCTATGGGGTCCCCTCACCCCTTGGGGTCCCTTCAACACTATGGGGGTGCTCCTGGGGGTCCCCCCCCCCCACCTGGTCTCCACAGCCCGCAGTGTCTCCCTGACGGTGTCGACGTGGGGCCCCCCCTCCTCCACCAATTTGTGCCCGGCCGCCCGCAGCGCCTGCAGCCGCTCGGCGCCCGCCTCCATGGCGGCCATGAAGGCCCGGTGCTTCGCGATGGCCGCCTGCGCGCCCTGCAGGGAGCCGGGCAGCTCCGTGTGCGACAGCCGGTATTCCTGGGGGGGGCGTGAAAGGGGGGGGGTCACCACCCTGCCGCTGGGCTGCAAGGCCACCCCCAGCACCCCAGTGCCACCCCCAGCACCCCAGTGCCACCCCCACCCCTCCAATCCCACCTCCATCCCAATCCCAGCCCCATCACCCCAATCCCACCTCCACCCCAACGCCACCCCCACCACCCCAACGCCACCCCCATCACCCCAATCCCAGCCCCTCCACCCCAATCCCAGCCCCTCCACCCCAACGCCACCCCCACCCCCCCAATCCCACCTCCATCCCAATGCCACCCCCACCACCCCAATGCCACCTTTATTGCCGCCAATGTCATCCTTATAGCCCCCAAGGCCAGCCTCACCACCCCAATATCCACCCCCACCACCCCAATGCCACCTCCACCCCAAAGCCACCCCCACCACCCCAACGCCACCCCCACCACCCCAATGCCACCCCCAGCACCCCAACGCCACCCCCAGCACCCCAAAGCCACCCCCACCCCTCCAATCCCACCTCCATCCCAATGCCACCCCCACCACCCCAATCCCAGCCCCTCCATCCCAATCCCACCCCCTCCATCCCAACGCCACCCCCACCACCCCAACGCCACCCCCATCACCCCAATCCCACCTCCATCCCAACGCCACCCCCAGCACCCCAATCCCACCCCCATCACCCCAATCCCACCTCCATCCCAATCCCACCCCCACCACCCCAATCCCACCCCCACCCCCCCAATCCCACCATCCATCCCAATCCCAGCCCCATCACCCCACCACCTCTCCGTATGACCCCAATCCCACCCCCAGCCCCACCCCTATCACCCCAATGCCCCCTTCCACCCCAATCCCCCCCTCCATCCCAACCCCACCCCCAATCCCACCCCCAACCCCAATCCCCCTCCTCCATCCCAATCCCACCCCCAACCCCACCCCCATCACCCCAACCCCACCCCAATCCCCCCAATCTCCCCCCCCATCACCCCAATTCCCCCTCCACCCCAACCCCACCCCCAATCCCACCACTCCCAACCCCCACCCCCATCACCCCCACCCCCCCTACCCCCCCCAATCCCCCCAATCCCCCCCCATCACCCCAATCCCCCCCTCCACCCCAACCCCAACCCCAATCCCACCCCCCCAACCCCCCCATCACCCCCACCCCCCTACCGCCCCAATCCCACCCTCACCCCCACCCCCCTCTACCCCCCCCAATCCCCCCCTCCATCCCAACCCCACTCCAACCCCAACCCCACCCCCAATCCCACACCTCCCAACCCCTCCCCCATCATCCCCACCCCTCCCAACCCCCCAATCCCCCCCATCACCCCAATCCCCCCCTCCCAGCCCCCAATCCCCCCCCTTACCCCCCCAATCCCCCCCTCCACCCCAACCCCCCCCCAATCCCACCCCTCCCAACCCCCCCCCATCACCCCCACCCCCCCCTAGCCCCCCCAACCCCACCCTCACCCCAACCCCACCCCAATCCCCCCCTCCCAGCCTCCAATCCCCCCCATCACCCCAACCCCACCCCCAATCCCACCCCTCCCAACCCCCCCATCACCCCCACCCCCCCTACCGCCCCAATCCCACCCTCACCCCCACCCCCCTCTACCCCCCCAATCCCCCCCTCCACCCCAATCCCACCCCTCCCAGCCCACCCCCATCACCCCCGCCCCCCCCTCCCAGCCCCCAATCCCCCCCTCCACCCCAACCCCCCCCCCATCATCCCCACCCCCCCTCCACCCCAATCCCACCCCTCCCAGCCCAACCCCATCACCCCCACCCCCCCTACCCCCCCAATCCCACCCCCCTACCCCCACCCCATCACCCCCACCCCCCCAATCCCCCCCCTTACCCCCCCAATCCCCCCCTCCACCCCAACCCCCCCCCAATCCCGCCCCTCCCAACCCCCCCCCATCACCCCCACCCCCCCCTAGCCCCCCCCAATCCCCCCCTCCACCCCAACCAATCCCACCCCTCCCACCCCATCACCCCCACCCCCCCAATCCCACCCCCCCCCCCCGCCCCCCACCTGCGAGCTGAGCGCCCCCTCCACCATCCTGGCGTCCCTGAGGAAGACGTGCAGCCCCAGGTGCTGCCGCAGCCGCTGCCTCCTCGTCTCCCACGTCCTCCCCAGCTCCTCCCAGCCCTCCTCCACCGCCTCCAGCCTCCGCCGCAGGGACAGACGCCGCGCGTCGTCCGTCCGTCCGTCCGCCACCTCCCTCCCCAGCGTCCCGGCGCGGCGATAATCGGCGCCGTACTGCTGGATCTCCTTCCCGACGCCCTCGTGTCGTTCCAGCATCTCTTCGGCTTCGGCCAAAGTCGCCGGCGCCTCTTCGGAAGCCACAAGGCTCCGAGTGCGGCTCAGCCAAGCCTGGAAAGCGGACAAATCCCGCAGGAAAACCTGCAGCCTGGCGGCTTCCCCCAAAGATTCCTCGCGGAGGCGCAGGCGGAGGCTCAGCTCGTCCCACAGCCCCTCGACGGCCGCCAGCTTTCGGGCGACGCCGGCTTCCAAGCGGGGCTGTTTGGTGGCCAACTCCCGGGCATCGCCTCGCAGCTGGCCCACTTTGCCCTGGATGGCTTCCAGGTCTCGCCTCACGCCGCTCAGTTTCAGCCTCAGGGTCGCCAACCCCGCCGGGTCGTCGGAGGAGGAGGAGAAGGAGGAGGAAAAATTTGGGGTGGATTCGATGATTCGGGTTTTTTCTTTCATCCACGCCGTGGTTTCGGTGCATTCCAGGTGGAAGTTCTGGATGCTGAGGGCGGAGCTCAGCTCCTCCTTCCTGCGCTCGGCCAGCGCACGGAAACGGTCCCAGCTGCAGGGGGTTGGGGGGGGGAGAAGTTGGGGGTTTGGGGGGGGGGAACGGGGGGATGCTGTGGGTTGGCGGAGCTGAGCTCGGGGCGGCAGGGAGCTGATGGGTGGGGTGCGGGGGGTCTGAGGTCAGGGAATGGGGTGGGGGGGGTGGGAGGGTCCTTAGGGATCAGGGAATGGGGTGGGGGGGGTGGGAGGGTCCTTAGGGATCAGGGAATGGGGTGGGGGTTGGTTTGAATTGGGTTGGGTTGAGTTGGGTTGGTTTGGGTTGGATTGGTTTGAATTTGGTTGCGTTGGGTTGAATTGAGTTGGGTTGAGTTGGATTGGGTTGGGTTTGTTTGGTAGAAATGAGTTGGGCTGGGTTGGATTGGGTTGAATTGGGTTGGATTGGTTTGAATTGGGTTGGGTTGGGTCGGGTTTGTTTGGTAGAAATGAGTTGGGCTGGGTCGAACTGTGTTGAGTTGGGTTGGATTGGATTCAACTGGGCTGAGTTGGGTGGCATTGAGTTGGGCAGGGTTGGATTGGTTTGAATTGGGTTGGGTTGAATTGGGTTGGGTTGAATTGGGTTGGGCTGGGTTGGGTCAGGTTGGTTGGGGTTGGTTTGGGTTGGATTATTTTGAATTTGGTTGAGTTGGGTTGGGTTGAATTGAGTTGGGTTGGGTTGAATTGGGTGGGGTTGGGTCGAATTGGGTGGGGTTGGGTGTGTTTGGGTTAAAATGAGTTGAATTGAGTTGAACGGGGTTGAGTTGAATCCAATTGGATTGGATTCAATCGGGTTGGGTTGGGTTGCGTTGAGTTGGGCAGGGTTGGATTGGTTTGAATTGGGTTGGGTTGGGTTTTTTTGGGTTGAAATGAGTTGGGCTGGGTTGGATTGGGTTGAATTGGGTTGGATTGGGTTTGTTTGGTAGAAATGAGTTGGGCTGGGTCGAACTGTGTTGAGTTGGGTTGGATTGGATTCAACTGGGCTGAGTTGGGTTGCATTGAGTTGGGCAGGGTTGGATTGGTTTGAATTGGGTTGGGTTGAATTCGGTTGGGTTGGTTTGAATTGGGTTGGATTGGTTTGAATTTGGTTGTGTTGGGTTGAATTGAGTTGAGTTGGGTTGGGTTGGTTTGGGTTGGATTGTTTTGAATTTGGTTGCGTTGGGTTGAATTGAGTTGGGTTGCTTGAGAAAGCTTGAATTGGGTTGGACTGAACTGAGTTGGGTTGGACTGAAACGAGTTGAGTTGGGTTGGGTTGAGTTGGTTTGAATTGAGTTGGGTTGAATTCAGTTGGGTTGGGTTGAATTGAGTTGGGTTGGGTTGAATTGAGTTGGGTTGAATTGAGTTGGGTTGGGTTGAATTGAGTTGGGTTGGATTGGTTTGAATTGAGTTGGGTTGAATTGAGTTGGGTTGGCAACGACCTTAAATACCACAGAGCCACAGAACCATTTGGAAGCCATTCCTTTCGCTCCCATCACTGCTCTCCTTCTGCCTCCTCCCACACTGAGGTTTCCCAGAGCCCCCCCGCCCCCCCAAAGGCCCCCCCAGGCCCCACCTGGCGTTGAGCTGCTCTCGAATGGCCCGGATGCTCTCCTGGTTGCGCCGGTCGGACGCCAGCAGCTCCTCGGCGATGCGGTTGACGGCGGCCACGCGGGACGCCAGGTTGTTCATCTCCGGCTCCAGGGTCTCAAAGCTGCAGACACAGCAGCCACCGTGAGGAGGGGGCCACGAAAAGTGGGGTCTGGGGGGGTGGGTTGGGTTGGGTTGAGTTGGGTTTGGTTGGTTGGGTTGGGTTGGTTGCATTGGATGGAGTTGGGTTGAGTTTGATTGATTTGGATTGGGTTGAATTGAGTTGGGTTGGGTTCAGTTGGTTTGGTTGGGTTGGATTGGCTGGGTTGGATTGGTTGGGTTGGGTTGAATTGGGTTGGGTTGGGTTGAGTTCAGTTGGTTGGGCTGGATTGGTTGGGTTGGGTTGGATTGGTTGGGTTGGGTTGAGTTGCATTGGATGGAGTTGGGTTGGGTTGGTTGGGTTGGGTTGGGTTCAGTTGGTTGGGTTGGGTTGGTTGGGTTGGTTGGGTTGGATGGAGTTGGGTTGGGTTTGATTTGGATTGGGTTGAGTTGGGTTGGGTTGAGTTGGGTTTGGTTGGTTGGGTTGGATGGAGTTGGGTTGAGTTTGATTGATTTGGATGGAGTTGGGTTGGGTTGGTTGGGTTGAGTTGGGTTGGGTTGGTTGGGTTGGGTTGGGTTGGATGGAGTTGGGTTGAGTCTGATTGATTTGGATTGGGTTGAATTGGGTTGGGTTGAGTTCAGTTGGTTGGGTTGGATTGGTTGGGTTGGGTTGGATGGAGTTGGGTTGAGTTTGATTGATTTGGATTGGGTTGAATTCAGTTGGGTTGGGTTGAGTTCAGTTGGTTGGGTTGGATTGGTTGGGTTGGGTTGGATGGAGTTGGGTTGGGTTTGATTGATTTGGATTGGGTTGAGTTGGGTTGGGTTGGGTTGGGTTGGGTTGTGTGGGGTTGGGTTGGGTTGAGTTGTGTTGAGTTGGGTTGGGTTGAGTTGTGTTGGGTTGAATTGAGTTGGGTTGGGTTGAGTTGGGTTGGGTTGAGATGTGTTGGTTGGGTTGAGTTGTGTTGTGTTGGGTTGTGTGCGGTTGGGTTGGGTTGGGTTGAGTTGAGTTGAGTTGTGTTGAGTTGTGTTGGTTGAGTTGCTTTGAGTTGGGTTGAGTTGGGTTGTGTTGAATTGTGTTGGGTTGGGTCGAGTTGGGTTGTGTTGGGTTGAGATGTGTGGGGTTGTGTTGGGTTGGGTGGGGTTGGGTTGTGTTGAGTTGGGTTGGGTTGTGTTGGGTTGGGTGGGGTTGGGTTGAGTTGTGTTGGGTTGGGTTGGGTTGGGTTGGGTTGTGTGGGGTTGGGTTGGGTTGAGTTGGGTTGGGTCGAGATGTGTTGGTTGTGTTGTGTTGTGTTGTGTTGGGTTGGGTTGGGTTGTGTGGGATTGGGTTGGGTTGAGTTGTGTGGGTTGAGTTGCTTTGGGTTGGGTTGAGTTGGGTTGAATTGTGTGGGGTTGGGTTGAGTTAGGTTGTGTTGGGTTGAGATGTGTGGGGTTGTGTTGGGTTGTGTGGGGTTGGGTTGTGTTGGTTTGTGTTGAGTTGGGTTGGGTTGGGTTGTGTGGGGGTGGGTTGAGTTGGGTTGAGTTGGGCTGACTTGTGTTGGGTTGTGTGGGGTTGTGTTGTTGTGTGGCGTTGTGTCACCCGGACTCGGGCTGCCTCACCGCTGCTGCACCACCTCCAGGTCCTCCAGCCTGTCAGGCAGCAGCAGCGCCCGCAGCCATTGCTCCTTCTCCCCGACCCACAGCCTGCAGGCGTCCGCCTCGCTGCGCATGGTGTAGAGGCCGAGCGCGTCCTGCAGCTCCCGCCGCCGCCGCTCCGTCTGCGCCCACAGCTCCCCGTAGCGCCGCTCCAACGCCGGCAGCCGCCCGGCCACGCCGGGATCGGCGGCGGAGGCGGCGG
The DNA here is from genome assembly GCF_987193195.1 of Phasianus colchicus. NCBI lineage: Eukaryota > Metazoa > Chordata > Aves > Galliformes > Phasianidae > Phasianus > Phasianus colchicus. The sequence goes on along the minus strand of NC_143472.1, from coordinate 2,546,094 downwards.
GCAGAGCCCCCAGCTGCTCCCGCAGCGCCGCGATGGCGGGCCGGTGGCCCCGCACCTCCTCCTGCACCTCGCGGTGCTGCCGCGCCAGGCTGCGGGTGGAGAACTCGTCGTGGCCCAAGTCGGGGCTGCCGGCCAGGCGCAGCGCGTCCTCCAGCCAGCCCTCCACGTCCGCCGCCTCCGCCTGGAACTGGAAGAGCGCGGCCGCGTCCCGCAGGCTCCGCTCGCGTCGTTCCGCCAGCTCCCCCAGCGCCCGCCAGCGCCGCTCCAGCTCCTCCAGCCTTTCGGCCACCCGCGGGGCTCCCGAATGCCCCTCGGCCACCAAAGCCCGGCCCTCGTCCATCGCCTGCCGTAACGGCCCGGCGCGGCCACTCAGCTCGTGCCGGAAGGCGGCGTGTTGGCTCAGCAGGCGTAACGAGCTGGTTGGGTCTCGGCCGACGTCCTCGGAGCTCAGGAGCCTCTCCTGCTCCCGCATCCAGGCCTCCTCCTCTCCCACGTCCCAGAAGAACTTCCAGAAGCGCCGCGATTCCTCCAGGCTGGCGCGGCGTTGGGCCGCCAGCTCCGTCAGCTGCTGGTAGCGCCGCTCCAGCGTGGCCACACGCTCACGGACCAGCTCCGGGTCGCAGGGTTTGTAGCCTAGGGGAGAGAAGTGGGGTTGGGGTGGGAGGGAGGCTGGGGGGTTGCAGGACGGGCGGGGGTGGGGGTGGGAGGGTCCTCGGAGGTCAAAGGATGGGTTGGATGGCGGTGGGTGGAGTTGAGTTGGGTGGGGTGGGGTTGAGTTGGGATGGGTTGAGTTGGGATGGGATGGGTTGAGTTGGGTTGAGTTGAGTTGGGTTGAATTTAATTGGGTTGGGTTGAATTTAATTGGGTTGGGTTGACTTGTGTTGGGTTGGGTTGAGTTGAGTTGAATTGGGTTGGGTTGGGTTGAGTTGGGTTGAGTTGGGTTGAGTTGGGTTGAGTTGGGTTGAGTTGGGTTGAGTGAGTTGGGTTGAGTGGGGTTGGGTTGAGTTGGGTTGGGTTGAATTGGGTTGGGTTGAGTTGGGTTGAGTTGGGTGGGATTGGGTTGAGTTGGGATGAGTTGGGTTGAATTGAATTGGGCCAGGCTGACTTGTGTTTAGTTAGTTTGAGTTGAGTTGAATTGGGTTGGGTTGGGTTGAGTTGGGTTGAGTTGGGTTGAGTTGTCTTGTGTTGTGTTGAGTTGGGTTGGGTTGAGTTGGGTTGAATTCAATTGGACCGGGTTAACTTGTGTTGAGTTTAGTTAGTTTGAGTTGACTTGAATTGGGTTGGGTGGACTTGGGTTGAGTTGGGTTGAGTCGGGTTGGGATGAGTTGGGTTGGGTTGAATTGGGTTGGGTGGGGATGGGTTGATTTGGGTTGGGATGAGTTGGGTTGGGTTGAGTTGGGTTGGGTTGACTTGTGTTGAGTTTAGTTTGAGTTGAGTTGAATTGGGTTGGGTTGGGTTGAGTTGGGTTGAGTAGGGTTGAGTTGGGTTGGGATGGGTTGGGATGGGTTGGGTGGGGTGGGGTTGGGTTGGGTTGGGTTGAGTTGAGTTGGGTTGGGATGAGTTGAGTTGGGTTGGGTTGAATCGGGTTGGTTTGAGTTGGTTTGAGTTGGGTTGAGTTGGGTTGGGTTGAGTTGGTTTGCGTTGGGTTGAATCGGGTTGGTTTGAGTTGGGTTGAGTTGGGTTGGGTTGTATGGAGTTGGGTTGACTGGGGTTGGGTTTTGTTGAGTTGAATTGGGTTGGGTTGGGTTGAATTGGGTTGGGTTGGGTTGAATTGGGTTGGGTTGGGTTGAATTGAGTTGGATTAAGTTGGGTTGGGTTGAGTTGGTTTGGAAACATCCTTGAAGATCACGGACCGCATTGGGTTTGGGTTGGAAAGGTCCTCAAAAGTCATAGCGTGGATTGGGTCGGGTTGAGTTGAGCTGGGTTGGGTTGAGTTGGGATGAGTTGGGTTGGGTTGTATGGAGTTGGGTTGAGTGGGGTTGGGTTGGGTTGAGTTGAATTGGGTTGGGTTGGGTTGAGTGGGGTTGAATTGGTTTGGAAACATCCTTGAAGATCACGGACCGCATTGGGTTTGGGTTGGAAAGGTCCTCAAAAGTCATAATGTGGGTTGGGTCGGGTTGAGTTGAGCTGGGTTGGGTTGAGTTGGGTTGAGTTGGGTTGGGTTGAGTTGGGTTGGGTTGAGTTGGGTTGCGTTGTATGGAGTTGGGTTGACTGGGGTTGGGTTGGGTTGAGTTCAATTGGGTTGGGTTGGGTTGGGTTGAATTGGGTTGGGTTGAATTGAGTTGGGTTGGGTTGCGTTGGTTTGGAAACATCCTTGAAGATCACGGACCGCATTGGGTTTGGGTTGGAAAGGTCCTCAAAAGTCATAGTGTGGGTCAAGTCGGGTCGGGTCGGGTTGGATTGGGAGAGTCCTTAAAGGTCAGAGGACGTGGTGGGAAAGGTCCTGGAAGGACGACAGAGCGGAGGCCCCCCCTGCAGCCCCCCGCTCACCCTCCGTGGGCCTGGCGAAGCGCTGCGCCGCGCTGCTCCCCGCCCGCACGCGCTCCGCCTGCGCCGCGATGTCGGCCTCCACCAGGGCGTGCAGCTGCAGCAGGGCCTCCACGCCGTGCAGGTGCTTCCCCACATCCGGGCACTGCAGCCGGCCCTGACACAACCGACCGCGCCGTCAGCACCGCCGCGCCGCAACCGAACAAACAGCCCCGCCGGCAGCGGGAAGCAACACCGCAACCACAACCAAACAGCCCCACAAACAGCGGGAAGCAACACCGCAACCACAACCGAACAAACAGCCCCGCCGACAGCGGGAAGCAACACCGCAACCACAACCGAACAGCCCCACCGACAGCGGGAAGCGACACCGCAACCACAACCAAACAGCCCCACCGACAGCTGGAAGCAACACCGCAACCACAACCGAACAAACAGCCCCACTGACAGCGGGAAGCAACACCGCAACCACAACCGAACAAACAGCCCCACAAACAGCGGGAAGCAACACCGCAACCACAACCAAACAGCCCCGCCGACAGCGGGAAGCAACACCGCAACCACAACCAAACAGCCCCACAAACAGCTGGAAGCAACACCGCAACCACAACCAAACAGCCCCACTGACAGCTGGAAGCAACACCGCAACCACAACCGAACAAACAGCCCCGCCGACAGCGGGAAGCAACACCGCAACCACAACCGAACAGCCCCACCGACAGCGGGAAGCGACACCGCAACCACAACCAAACAGCCCCACCGACAGCTGGAAGCAACACCGCAACCACAACCGAACAAACAGCCCCACTGACAGCGGGAAGCAACACCGCAACCACAACCGAACAAACAGCCCCACAAACAGCGGGAAGCAACACCGCAACCACAACCAAACAGCCCCGCCGACAGCGGGAAGCAACACCGCAACCACAACCAAACAGCCCCACAAACAGCTGGAAGCAACACCGCAACCACAACCAAACAGCCCCACTGACAGCTGGAAGCAACACCGCAACCACAACCGAACAAACAGCCCCACCGACAGCTGGAAGCAACACCGCAACCACAACCGAACAAACAGCCCCACTGACAGCTGGAAGCAACACCGCAACCACAACCAAACAAACAGCCCCACCGACAGCGGGAAGCAACACCGCAACCACCAACAGCCCCCCACCCACCTCCCCAGCCCCCCAGCCCCACCCTCCTCCATCTCCTCCACCCCCCCAACCCCCCAACCCCCCCACGACCCCCACCCACCTGCATCTCCTCCATCCCCCATCCCCCCCCCCACTCCCCCACACCGCCCACCCACCTCCATCTCCCCCATCCCCCCACCCTCCCCCACCCACCTCCATCTCCCCCCACCCCCCCATGCCCCCCCACCCACCTCCATCTCCTCCATCCCCCCCCAACCCCCACCCCCCCCACACCCCCCCACCCACCTCCATCTCCTCCATCCCCCCCACCATCCCCCCCCAGCCCCCACCCCCCCACACCCCCATCCACCTCCATCCCCCCCCACCCCCCACCCCCCACAGCCCCATCCACCTCCATCCCCCCCCCCCCACGCCCCCCCACCCACCTCCACCCCCCCACGCCCCCCACCCACCTCCATCTCCTCCATCCACCCCGCCAGATGCTGCAGGTCTCTCAGGACGCCCTGCAGCTCCACGTGGAGCAGCAGCCTCTCCCTCCTTTCCTGCACCGACTTCCTCAGGCCGTCCCACAGCCTCCCCACGTTCTTCCTCCTCTCCATCACCTTCCTCAGCCCGTGGAAACGCCCGGCCTCCAGCTCCGCCGCCACGGCGCCCAGCGCCTCCACGCGCCCCCCGTAGGCCCCCACGTCCGTCTCCATGGCCTCGTGCTTCCGCACCGCCGCCTCCACCGCCGCCACGTCCGACCCAAAGTGGTCCTGGGGGGCGGGGGGGGATGAGGATGGCAGATGGGGAGGGGGCTGCGGGCATCAGGATGGGGATTGGGGGCACCAGGATGGGGTCTGGGGGGACCAGGATGGGGTCTGGGGGTCCTGTGTTCCCATAGCAGGGACAAGGATGGTGGGGGGAGGGGGGTTGGGGGATCAGGATGGGTTTGGGGGCACCAGAATGGGGTTTGGAAGCACCTTGTCCCATAGCAGGGACAAGGATGGCAGCTGGGGTGGGGGCTGCGGGCATCAGGATGCGGTTTGGGGGCACCAGGATGGGGATTGGGGGGACCAGGATGGGGTCTGGGGGCATCAGGATGGGGTTTGGGGGCACCAGGATGGGGTTTGGAAGCACCTTGTCCCATAGCAGGGACAAGGATGGCAGTGGGGTGGGGGTTGGGGGAACCAGGATGGGGATTGGGGGGACCAGGTTGGAGTTTGGGGGCATCAGGATGGGGATTGGGGGCACCACGATGGGGTTTGGGGGCACCAGGATGGGGTTTGGGGGTCCTGTGTCCCCATAGCAGGGATAAGGATGGCAGCAGGGTAGGGGCTGCAGGCATCAGGATGGGGATTGGGGACACCAGGATGGGGACTGGGGGCATCAAGATGGGGTTTGGGGGGACCAGGATGGGGTTTGCGGGCATCAGGATGGGGTTTGGGGGGACCAGGATGGGGAGTGGGGGTCCTGTGTCCCCATAGCAGGGACAAAGATGGCATCAGGATGGGGTTTGGGGGACCAGGATGGGGATTGGGGGCACCAGGATGGGGTTTGGAAGCACCTTGTCCCATAGCAGGGACAAGGATGGCAGCTGGGGTGGGGGCTGCAGGCACCAGGATGGGGTTTGGGGGCATCAGGATGGGGTCTGGGGGCACCAGGATGGGGTCTGGGGGTCCTGTGTCACCATAGCAGGGACAAGGATGGCATCAGGATGGGGGTTGGGGGGACCAGGATGGGGACTGGGGGGACCAGGGTGGAGTTTGGGGGCACCAGGATGGGATCTGGGGGTCCTGTGTCACCATAGCAGGAACAAGGATGGTGGGGGGGGAGGTTGGGGGACCAGGATGGGGTTTGGGGGAACCAGGATGGGGGTTGGGGGTCCTGTGTCCCCATAGCAGGGACAAGGATGGCATCAGGATGGGATTTGGGGACACCAGGATGGGGTCTGGGGGTGCTGTGCCCCCACAGCAGGGACGAGGCTGGCACTAAGCTGGGCTCTGTGGGTCCCACGTCCCTGTGGTGACGCTGCTGAGCCACTGCTGGGTTCAGCTGCTTCTACACCCCGCAGCTCCGCCCCACAGCTCCGCCCCACAGCCCTGCCCCACATCTCCGCCCCACAGCCCGCCCCACACCCCCTGCCCCACACCCCGCCCCACAGCTCTGCCCCACAGCCCCGCCCCACAGCCCCACCCCACAGCCCTGCCCCAAACCCCCTGCCCCACATCTCCACCCCACAGCCCCACCCCACACCCCGCCCCACACCCCCTGCCCCACATCCCCTGCCCCACAGCCCGCCCCACAGCTCTGCTCCATCCCCTGCCCCACATCTCCACCCCAGCCCCTGCCCCACACCCCCTGCCCCACACCCCGCCCCACAGCCCCGCCCCACATCTCCACCCCACACCCCGCCCCACAGCTCTGCCCCACGCCCCACGCCCCCTGCCCCACACCCTCGCCCCACAGCCAGCCCCACACCCCCTGCCCCACATCTCCACCCCACACCCCCGCCCCACAGCCGGCCCCACAGCCCCTGCCCCACATCTCCGCCCCACACCCCGCCCCACAGCCCTGCCCCACACCCCCACCCCACACCCCGCCCCACACCCCCTGCCCCACACCTCGCCCCACAGCCTGCCCCACAGCCGGCCCCACCTGTCCCACGAGGCGCAGGTTGTCCCTGAGCCAGCTCTCCCTCATGGCCGCCTTCGTCTCGAATCTGGCCGCCAGCCTCTCCAGCTTCTCCTGGCGGATCAACTCCGCGCGCAGCGCCACCTCGCGGCCGTGCTCCGCCTTCTCCAGGCGCTCCCAGGCCTGGGGGGGGATGGGCGTTGGGGGGGGGTTGTGGGTGATGAGGGGTGATGGGGGGCTGGGGGGTGATGGGGGGTTATGAGGTGATGGGGGGTTGTGGGGTGATGGGGGGCTGGGGGGGGTTGTGGGTGATGAGGGGTTGTGGGGTGATGGGGGATGGGGGGGGATGGGGGGTGATGGGGTGATGGGGGGGTTATGGGGTGATGGGGGACTGTGGGGTGATGGGGGGCTGTGGGGTGATGAGGGGTGATGGGGGTGATGGGGTGATGGGGGGTTATGGGGTGATGGGGGGTTGTGGGGGTGATGGGGGTTGTGGGGTGATGGGGGGCTGGGGGGGGATGGGGGGTGATGGGGGGTTATGGGGTGATGGGGGGTTGCGGGGGGATGGGGGGCTGGGGGGAGATGGGGCGGTTATGGGGTGATGGGGAGACCTGTGGGATCTCTATGGGTCCCTGTGTGTCTCTACAGGTCTGTATGGGTCCCTATGCGTCTCTATGGGGTCCCTGTGGACCTCTGTGGGGTCTCCATGGGTCCCTGTGTGATCTCTACGGAGCCCTGCGGCTCTCTATGGGAAACCCACGGGTGTCTATGGGGTCCCTGTGGACCTCCATGGGTCGCTATGGGTCCGCGTGGGTTCGTGTGGGGCAGACGCACGCGGTTGATGTCGGCCAGCAGCGTTCCGTCGCGCGGCACGAAAACCTTCTGGTTGTTGGAGCGCATCCGGCTCCGAATGGTGAACAGCAGCACCTCCAGGTGACCCTTCTCGGTGAACCTGGGGGGGAGGTGGCACTGGGTGGCACCGGGTGGCGCTGGGTGGCGCCAACGTGGCATCGTATGACCCTAACAGGCCACCGTACGGCACCATATGGCACCACACAACACCGATACGACGCTGTGCAGCACCAATATGGCAGAGTGTGGCAGCGCGGTGACCCCAATACGGCCACGCTGCGGTGCCAGCACAACCCCACACCGCCCCACTCCGCCCCACAGCGCCCCATACGGCCCCACAGCGCCCCGCGGCTCCCCACCGCGCTCACTTGGGGGGTTTCTCCACGGTGCGGTAGGTGTTGAAGGCCTGCAGCTGGCTCTGCACGCCGCTCAGCCCCATAGATCCCCACTGGCGCTCGTTCAGGGCCACGACGGTGCGGTCGATCCAAGCCAGCAGCTCCGCCGCCATCGCCTCGTAGCGCTGCACCAAACGCTCCGCCAGCAGCGCCGCCTCCAGCACCTGCAATGCACCGCGGGGGCACCGCGTCAGCACCACGGACAGCACCGGATCAGCACCACGGTCAGCACCGGGTAACACAACAGCATTTCAGCACCACGGACAGCACCGGATCAACAGCACGCACAGCACCAGTTCAGCACCAGGCAGAGCGACGGATCAGCACCACGGACAGCACCGTATCAGCACCACGGATAGAAACGGATCAGCACCACGGAGAGCTCCATCCATTCACCCATCCGTCCGTCAGTTCATCCATCCATCCGTCCGTCCGTCTGTCCATCCATCCATCCGTCTGTCCATCCACCCATCCGTCCATCCATCCATCCATCCATCCGTCTGTCCATCCATTCTTTCATCCATCCATCCACCCTTCTCTTTCCATCCATCCATCCATCTGTCCATCCGCCCATCTGTCCATCCATTCTTCCATCCATCTATCCATCCGTCTTTCCGTCCATCCATCTGTCCATCCATCCAACTGTCTGTCTGTCCATCCATCCGCCCATCCATCCATCCACCTGTCTGTCCGTCCATCCATCCATCCATCCGTCTTTCCATCCATCCACCCATCCATCCATCCATCCGTCTGTCCATCCATCCATTCACCCATCCATCTGTCTGTCCATCCACCCATCCATTCATCCATCCGTCTGTCCATCCATCCATCCATCCACCCACCCATTTCCCCACCCACCCATCCGTCCCTCCTTCTACCCTTCCATCCGTCCCTCCACCCTTTCCCCCTCCTCCCCCCTCCCCCCTCCCCCCCACCAACATCCCTCCGTCCGTCCGTCCGTCCGTCCCACCTTCCCGATGCGTTTCCCCTCCACGGCCAAGGCTTTCATTTTGGAGAAGTAGTGGTACAGCGTGGCCACGTAGGTCATCACGGAGCGTTCGTCGGGCTGCTCCACGTCCACATCTGCGCCGCGGCGTCACTGCGCTGCAGCCACCCCAAAATCCCCCCCCCCGGGACCCCCAAAACCCCCCACCCCCACCCCCACCCCCTCAGGACCCCCCAAGAACCCCCGAAATCTCCCCCCCCCAGGACCCCCTCAGAACGCCCCCAGAATCCCCCATATCTCCCCCCCCCCCAGGACCCCCACAGAACCCCCAAAATCTCCCCCCCCCCGCACCCCCTCAGGACCCCCCCAGAATCCCCCAAATCTCCGCCCCCCCAGGACCCCCCCAGAATCCCCAAAATCCCCCCCCAACCCAGGACCCCCCAGGACCCTCCAAGACCCCCCAGGACCCCCTCAGAACCTTCAGGACCCCCTCAGGACCCCCAAAATCCCCACTCTCCCCACCCCAGGACCCCCCAAGAACCCCCGAAATCTCACCCCCCCGGACCCCCTCGGGACCCCCTCAGGACCCCCCCAGAATCCCCAAAATCCCCCAGGACCCTCCAAGACACCCCAGGACCCCCTTAGAACCTTCAGGACCCCCCCCAGGACCCCCCAGAACCCCCAAAATCCCCCAGGACCCCCCAGGACCCCCTCAGAACCTTCAGGACCCCCTCAGGACCCCCCAAAATCCCCACCCTCCCCACCCCAGGACCCCCCAAGAACCCCCGAAATCTCCCCCCCCCCGCACCCCCTCAGGACCCCCCCAGAATCCCCCAAATCTCCGTCCCCCCAGGACCCCCCCAGAATCCCCAAAATCCCCACCCCCAACCCAGGACCCCCCAGGACCCTCCAAGACCCCCCAGGACCCCCTCAGAACCTTCAGGACCCCCTCAGGACCCCCAAAATCCCCACCCCCCACCCCAGGACCCCCTCAGAACCTTCAGGACCCCCTCAGGACTCCCCCAGAATCCCTAAAATCTCACCCCCCCCCCAAGGACCCCCCTGGACCCTCCAAGACACCCCAGGACCCCCAGAACCTCCCCAGGACCCCCTGAAGACCCCCAGAACCTCCCCAGGACCCCCTCAAGACCCCCAGAACGTCCCCCAAGACCCCCTCAAGACCCCCGGAACCTCCCTAAAACCCCCTCAGGACCCCCCAGAACCTCCCCAGGACCCCTTCAGGACCCACAGAACCTCCCTCAGGACCCCCTCAAGAGCCCCAGGACCCCCTCAGGACCCCCAGAACCTCCCCAGGACCCCCTGAAGACCCCCAGGACCCCCTCAGGACCCCCAGAACCTCCCCAGGACCCCCAGAACTTCACCCAGGACCCCCTCAACACCCCCAGAATCCCCCTCGAGCCCCACAGGAACATCCCCCAACCCCCCCCTAAAATCCCCCCGTAAGACCCCGAGAAAACCCCCCAAACCCCTCCATTTCCGCCCCCCAAGGACCCCCACGACCCCCCCACGACCCCCCCCCCAAATCCCCAGCCCCCTCACCCTCGGGGTCCAGCAGCTTGGTGAGCCCCAGCTCCCTCTCGGCCACGTTGAAGGCGCTCTGCAGGTTGTGATGCGCGTTGCAGCGCCGCAGCGCCTCCATGTCCACCAGGTCCGGCCTGCAGCGCCCCACACTCACAACCGCGCCCCATAGGGACCCCGCCGCGCCCCATAGGGACCCCGCTGTGCCCCATAGGGACACTGAGACCCACAGGGACCCCACTGCGCCCCATAGGGACCCTGCTGCGCCCCATAGGGACACTGAGACCCATAGGGACACTGAGACCCATAGGGACCCCGCTGCGCCCCATAGGGACCCCGCTGCACCCCATAGGGACACTGAGACCCATAGGGACCCCACTGCGCCCCATAGGGACCCCACTGTGCCCCATAGGGACCCCACTGTGCTCTATAGGGACACCACTGCGCCCCATAGGGACACTGAGACCCATAGGGACACTGAGACACATAGGGACATTGAGACCCATAGGGACACTGAGACCCATAGGGACCCCCCTGTGCCCCATAGGGACACTGAGACCCATAGGGACGCTGAGACCCATAGGGACCCCGCTGCGCCCCATAGGGACACTGAGACCCATAGGGACACTGAGACCCATAGGGACCCCGCTGCGCCCCATAGGGACCCCGCTGCACCCCATAGGGACACTGAGACCCATAGGGACCCCACTGCGCCCCATAGGGACCCCACTGTGCCCCATAGGGACCCCACTGTGCTCTATAGGGACACCACTGCACCTCATAGGGACACTGAGACCCATAGGGACACTGAGACCCATAGGGACCCCACTGCACCCCATAGGGACACTGAGACCCATAGGGACACTGAGACCCATAGGGACCCCACTGCACCCCATAGGGACACTGAGACCCATAGGGACACTGAGACCCATAGGGACCCCACTGCGCCCCATAGGGACACTGAGACCCATAGGGACCCCGCTGCGCCCCATAGGGACCCCACTGTGCTCTATAGGGACACTGAGACCCATAGGGACACTGAGACCCATAGGGACCTTATGGTGCCCCACAATCACAACCGCGCCCCATAGGGACCCCGCTGCGCCCCATAGGGACACTGAGACCCATAGGGACCCCACTGTGCCCTATAGTGATGCCCCCCACCCCATAGGAACATCCCCACACCCCATAAGAACGTCCTCCTACCCCATAGGGACCCCACTGCACCCCATAGGGACCCCACTCCGCCCCATAGGGACCCCACTGCACACTGTAGGAACGCCCCCCCTTCCCCCCCCCCCCATTGACACCCCCCACCCCCCCACCCCACGGTGACCCCCCGTTGCCCCCCCCGTTGCCCCCCCCGTTGCCCCCCGCCCACCGGTGTTTGTGGATGATGGCGTTGAAGGCCAGCCCGTCCCTCCAGCTGCTGCTGAAGTTGTGCACCTTCACGTCGGGGTACCTGCGGGCACGGCGCTGAGCTCACCGAGCCCCCCGCCCCACAGAGACCCCCACGAGACCCCCAGGAACCCCCCAGGACCACCAGGAGACCCCCAGGAATCCCCCAGGAATCCCCCAGGACCCCCCAGGACCACCAGGAACGTCAGGAGACCCCCAGAAACTCCCCAAGACCACCAGGAACCCCCCAGAACCACCAGGACCCCCAAGGACCCCCAGGAACCCCCCCAGGACCCCCCAGGAACCCCCCACGACCCCCAGGAATCCCCCAGGACCCCCCAGGGCCACCAGGAATCCCCCAGGGCCACCAGAAACCCCCCACGACCCCCACGAGACCCCCAGGAACCCCCCAGGGCCACCAGGAATCCCCCAGGACCCCCCAAGACCACCAGGAACCCCCCAGGACCACCAGGAACCCCCCACGACCCCCAGGAATCCCCCAGGACCCCCCAGGACCCCCAGGAACCCCCCAGGGCCACCAGAAAACCCCCACGACCCCCAGGAATCCCCCAGGACCCCCCAGAAACCCCCCAGGACCCCCCACGACCACCAGGAACGTCAGGAGACCCCCAGAAACTCCCCAAGACCACCAGGACCCCCAAGGACCACCAGGACCCCCAAGGACCACCAGGAACCCCCCCAGGACCCCCCAGGACCCCCCAGGACCCCCAGGACCACCAGGAACCCCCCAGGACCCCCCGGACTCCCCAGGACCACCAGGAACCCCCCAAGACCCCACATGACCCTCAGGAGACCCCCAGAAACTCCCCAGGACCACCAGGAACCCCCCAGGACCCCCAGGAATCCCCCAGGACCCCCCAGGACCACCAGGAACGTCAGGAGACCCCCAGAAACTCCCCAAGACCACCAGGAACCCCCCAGGACCACCAGGACCCCCAAGGACCCCCAGGAACCCCCCAGGAACCCCCCAGGACCCCCCAGGACCACCAGGACCCCCAAGGACCACCAGAAACCCCCCCAGGACCCCCCAGGAACCCCCCAGGACCCCCAGGAATCCCCCAGGACCCCCAGGACCCCCCAGGACCCCCCAGGAATCCCCCAGGACCCCCAGGATCCCCCAGGACCCCCCAGGACCCCCAGGAATCCCCCAGGACCCCCCAGGACCACCAGGAACGTCAGGAGACCCCCAGAAACTCCCCAAGACCACCAGGAAACCCCCACGACCACCAGGATCCCCCAGGACCCTCAGGAATCCCCCAAACCCCCCCAGGACCCCCCTTCAGACCCCCAAGACCCCCCCACGACCCCCGTTCAGACCCCCAGGACCCCCAGAAACCCCCCAGGACCCCCCTTCAGACCCCCAGGAACCCCAGAAACCCCCCAGGACCCCCCCAGGACCCCCCTTCAGACCCCCAGGAACCCCAGAAACCCCCCAGGACCACCAGGACCCCCCAGGACCCCCCCAGGACCCCCCCTCAGACCCCCAGGAACCCCAGGAACCCCCCAGGACCACCAGGACCCCCCAGGACCCCCCCAGGACCCCCCCTCAGACCCCCAGGACCCCCCCCGGGACCCCCCAGGCCTCACCCCGCTGTTTTCATCTGACACCAGAGCAGCAGGGCGTCCTTGGCCGACTTCTTCTCCTTGTTGTCCTCCGTCTCCACGCTGATGTCCTGGATCTGGGGGGGCAGCAGGGGGGGTGAGACCCCCAGGGTGGGCACTGAGACCCCCAGGGTGGGCTCTGAGACCCCCAGGGTGGGCTCTGGGACCTCCAGGGTGGGCTCTGGGACCCCCAGAATGGGCTTAGAGACCCCCATGGTTGGTGTGAGACCCCCAGGGTGGGTTCTGAGACCCCCAGGGTGGGGTTGAGACCCCCATGTTCAGTGTGAGACCCCCATGGTGGGCTCTGGGGCCCCCAGGCTGGGCTTAGAGACCCCCATGGCCTGTGTGAGACCCCCAGGGTGGGCTCTGGGACCTCCAGGGAGGACACTGAGACCCCCAGGGTGGGCACTGAGACCCCCATGGTCTGTGTGAGAACCCCCAGCGTGGGTTCTGGGACCCCCATGGTGGGCTCTGGGACCCCCAGAATGGGCTTAGAGACCGCCATGGTTGATGTGAGACCCCCAGGGTGGGTTCTGAGACCCCCAGGGTGGGCTCTGGGACCCCCATGTTCAGTGTGAGACCCCCATGGTGGGCACTGAGACCCCCAGGGTGGGCTCTGGGACCTCCAGGGTAGGCACTGAGACCCCCATGGTGGGCTCTGAGACCCCCAGGGTGGGCTTAGAGACCCCCATGGTCTGTGTGAGACCCCCCAGCGTGGGCTCTGGGACCTCCAGGGTGGGCGCTGAGACCCCCAGGGTGGGCACTGAGACCCCCATGGTTGGTGTGAGACCCCCAGGCTGGGCACTGAGACCCCCATGGTGGGTTCTGAGACCCCCAGTGTGGGCTCTGGGACCCCCATGGTTGGTGTGAGACCCCCAGGGTGGGCTTAGAGACCCCCATTGTCTGTGTGAGACCCCCAGGGTGGGCTCTGAGACCCCCAGGGTGGGCTCTGGGACCTCCAGGGTGGGCACTGAGACCCCCAGAATGAGCTTAGAGACCCCCATGGTTGGTGTAAGACCCCCCAGCGTGGGCTCTGGGACCCCCATGGTTGGTGTGAGACCCCCAGGGTGGGCACTGAGACCCCCATGGTTGGTGTGAGACCCCCAGGGTGGGCTCTGGGACCCCCAGGGTGGGCTTTGAGACCCCCAGGGTGGGCACTGAGACCCCCATGGTCGGTGTGAGACCCCCAGGGTGGGCTCTGAGACCCCCAGGGTGGGCTCTGGGACCTCCAGGGTGGGCTCTGGGACCCCCAGAATGGGCTTAGAGACCCCCATGGTTGGTGTGAGACCCCCAGGGTGGGTTCTTAAACCCCGGGGTGGGCTGTGGGACCCCCAGGGTGGGTGCAAGACCCCCAGGGTGGGCTCAGAGACCCCCATGGTCGGTGTGAGACCCCCAAGGTGGGCACTGAGACCCCCAGGCTGGGCTCTGGGACCTCCAGGGTGGGCACTGAGACCCCCAGGGTGGGCACTGAGACCCCCATGGTTGGTGTGAGACCCCCAGGGTGGGCTCTGAAACCCCCAGGGTAGGCTCTGGGACCCCCATGGTTGGTGTGAGACCCCCAGGGTGGGCTTTGAGACCCCCATGATTGGTGTGAGACCCCCAGGGTGGGCTCTGAGACCTCCAGGGTGGGGTTGAGACCCCCAGATTGGACTCCAGGACCCCCGGGGTGGGGGTGAGACCCTCAGAAGGGACTCTAGGAGCCGCAGGTTGGACTCTAGGACCCCCAGAGTGGGGGTGAGACCCCCAGGGTGGGGTTGAGACCCCCAGATTGGACTCTAGGACCCCCAGGGTGGGGTTGAGACCCCCAGAATGGACTCCAGGACCCCCGGGGTGGGGTTGAGAACCCCGGAATGGACTCTAGGACCCCCAGGGTGGGGTTGAGACCCTCGGGGTGGGGGTGAGACCCCCAGATTGGACTCTAGGACCCCCAGGTTGGACTCTAGGACCCCTGGGGTGGGGTTGAGACCCCCGGGGTGAACTCTAGGACCCCCAGGTTTGTGTGAGACCCCCAGGGTGGGCTTTGAGACCCCCATGATTGGTGTGAGACCCCCAGGGTGGGCTCTGAGACCCCCAGAGTGGGGTTGAGACCCCCAGGGTGGGCTCTGGGACCTCCAGGGTGGGGTTGAGACCCCCAGAATGGACTCCAGGACCCCCAGGGTGGGGGTGAGAGCCCCAGAATGGACTCTAGGACCCCTGGGGTGGGGGTGAGACCCCCGGGTTGGACTCTAGGACCCCCGGGGTGGGGGTGAGACCCCCAGATTGGACTCTAGGACCCCCAGGATGAGGGTGAGACCCCCAGAATGGACTCTAGGACCCTCGGGTTGGACTCTGGGACCCCCGGGGTGGGGTTGAGACCCTCGGGGTGGGGTTGAGAGCCCCAGATTGGAGTCTAGGACCCCCGGGGTGGGGTTGAGACCCCCAGGATGGACTCTAGGACCCCCAGGGTGGGGTTGAGACCCTCGGGGTAGGGGTGAGAGCCCCGGCATGGACTCTAGGACCCCCAGGTTGGACTCTAGGACCTACAGGATGGACTCTAGGACCCCCGGGGTGGGGTTAAGACCCTCGGGGTGGGGTTGAGAGCCCCAGAATGGAGTCTAGGACCCCCGGGGTGGGGGTGAGACCCCCAGAATGGACTCTAGGACCCCCAGGTTGGACTCTAGGACCCCCAGGGTGGGGTTGAGAGCCCCAGAATGGACTCTAGGACCCCTGGGGTGGGCTGTCAACCCCTGAGAAGGGTTTCAGACCCCCAGGTTGGACTCTGGGACCCCCGGGGTGGGGTTGAGACCCCCGGGGCGGGCAGTGGGACCCCCGGGGTGGATTGAGACCCCCAGAATGGACTCTAGGACCCCCGGGGTGGGGTTGAGACCCCCGGGGTGGGCAGTGGGACCCCCGGGGTGGGCAGTGGGACCCTCGGGTTGGGGTTGAGAGCCCCAGGATGGACTCTAGGACCCCTGGGGTGGGGGTGAGACCCCCAGAATGGACTCTGGGACCCCCGGGGTGGGGGTGAGACCCTCGGGGTGGAGGTGAGACCCCCAGAATGGAGTCTAGGAATCCCGGGTTGGACTCTAGGACCCCCAGGGTGGGGGTGAGACCCCCAGAATGGACTGTAGGACCCACGGGGTGGGGTTGAGACCCCCGGGGTGGGCAGTGGGACCCCCGGGGTGGGTTGAGACCCCCAGAATGGACTCTAGGAGCCCCGGAGAGGGGTTGAGACCCCCGGGGTGGGCAGTGGGACCCCCGGGGTGGGTTGAGACTCCCAGAATGGACTCTAGGACCCCCGGGGTGGGCAGTGGGACCCCCGGGGTGGGCCGTGAGACCCTCGGGGTGGGGTTGAGAGCCCCAGGATGGACTCTAGGACCCCTGGGGTGGGGGTGAGACCCCCAGAATGGACTCTGGGACCCCCGGGGTGGGGGTGAGACCCTCAGGGTGGGGGTGAGAGCCCCAGAATGGACTCTAGGACCCCCAGGTTGGACTCTAGGACCCCCAGGGTGGGGTTGAGACCCCCGGGGTGGGCCGTGAGACCCTCGGGGTGGGGTTGAGAGCCCCAGAATGGACTCTAGGACCCCCGGGTTGGACTCTAGGACCCCCGGGGTGGGGGTGAGAGCCCCTGAATGGAGTCTAGGACCCCTGGGGTGGGGTTGAGACCCTCGGGGTGGGGGTGAGACCCCCAGAATGGACTCTAGGACCCCTGGGGTGGGCTGTCAACCCCTGAGAAGGGTTTCAGACCCTCAGGTTGGACTCTGGGACCCCCGGGGTGGGGTTGAGACCCTCGGGGTGGGGGTGAGACCCCCAGAATGGACTCTAGGACCCCCAGGTTGGACTCTAGGACCCCCAGGGTGGGGTTGAGACCCCCAGGATGGACTCTGGGACCCCCGGGGTGGGGGTGAGACCCCCAGAATGGACTCTGGGACCCCCGGGTTGGACTCTAGGAACCCCGGGGTGGGGTTGGGACCTTCGGGGTGGGTGTGAGACCCCCAGAATGGACTCTAGGACCCCCGGGTTGGAGTCTAGGACCCCCGGGGTGGGGTTGAGACCCTCGGGGTGGGGGTGAGACCCCCAGAATGGACTCTAGGACCCCCAGATTGGACTCTAGGACCCCCGGGGTGGGGTTGAGATCCCCAGATTGGACTCTAGGACCCCCGGGGTGGGGTTGAGACCCCCAGGATGGACTCTAGGAACCCCTGGGAGGGATTGAGACCCCCAGAATGGACTCTAGGACCCCCGGGGTGGGGTTGAGACCCCCGGGGCAGGCCGTGAGACCCCCGGGGTGGGGGTGAGACCCCCAGAATGGACTCTAGGACCCCCGGGGTGGGGGTGAGACCCCCAGGATGGACTCTAGGACCCACGGGGTGGGGGTGAGACCCCCAGAATGGACTCTAGGAGCCCCGGAGAGGAGTTGAGACCCCCGGGGCGGGCAGTGGGACCCCCGGGGTGGGTTGAGACCCCCAGGGCGGGCACCTGGAAGCGGAGGATGATGGTCCAGACGAGGCCCAGCGTGAGGCGGTGGTTCCCGTCCACGATGTCGTGGGAGCCCACGTTCTCCAGGTGCACGCGCTGCTCCTTTAAGAACTGCAGCGCCTTCTCCACGTTCTCCAGGCAGTGGATCCGCATCCGGCCCTTGGTGGGCTTCGGCTGGGGGGGGGGGCGTTAAATTGGGGGGGGGGCTGGGGGTCTCTGGGGTGGGGGTGGGGTTGGGAGGGTGTCAAATTGAGGGGGGGAGTTTGGGGATTGCTGGGGTGGGGTGTTAAATTGAGGGGGGGGGTCTGGGGATTGCTGGGGTGGGGTGTTAAATTGAGGGGGGTCTGGGGGTCTCTGGGGTGGGGGTGGGGGTGGGGGGGGTGTCAAATTGAGGGGGGGGGGTCTGGGGATTGCTGGGGTGGGATGTTAAATTGGGGGGGGTCTGGGGGTCTCTGGGGTGGGGTTCGGTTGGGGGTGCTGGGGGTCTCTGGGTTGGGGTTGGGGGGGGGGTGTCAAATTGAGGGGGGGGTCTGGGGGTCTCTGGGGTGGGGGTGGGTTGGGGGTTGTCAAATTGAGGGGGGGGTCTGGGGATTGCTGGGGTTGGGTGTCAAATTGAGGGGGGGATCTGGGGGTCTCTGGGGTGGGAGTGGGTTGGGGGGGGGTCTGGGGGTCTCTGGGGTGGGTTGGGGGGGTGTCAAATTGAGGGGGGGGTCTGGGGGTCTCTGGGGTGGGGGTGGGTTGGGGGGTGGGATGTTAAATTGGGGGGGGTCTGGGGGTCTCTAGGGTGGGGTGTTAAATTGGGGGGGGAGTCTGGGGGTCTCTGGGGTGGGGTGTTAAATTGGGGGGGGTCTGGGGGTCTCTGGGGTGGGGGTGGGTTGGGGGGGTGTCAAATTGAGGGGGGGGTCTGGGGGTCCCTGGGGTCGGGGTGAGTTGGGGGGTGGGATGTTAAATTGGGGGGGGTCTGGGGGTCTCTGGGGTGGGGTGTCAAACTGTGAGGGGGGGGTCTGCAGGCCTCTGGGGTGGGGTGTCAAATTCGGGGGGGGTCTGGGGGTCTCTGGGGTGGGGGTGGGTTGGGGGGGTGTCAAATTGAGGGGGGGGTCAGAGGGTCTCTGGGGTGGGGGTGGGTGGGGGGGGTGTCAAATTGAGGGGGGGGTCCAGGGGTCTCTGGGGTGGGGGTGGGTTGGGGGGGTGTCAAATTGAGGGGGGGGGTTTGGGGATTGCTGGGGTGGGGTGTCAAATTGAGGGGGGGGGTCTGGGGGTCTCTGGGGTGGGGTGTCAAATTGGGGGGGGTCTGGGGGTCTCTGGGGTGGGGGTGGGTTGGGAGGGTGTCAAATTGAGGGGGGGGTCTGGGGGTCTCTGGGGTGGGGGTGGGTTGGGGGGGGATTGCTGGGGGTCTCTGGGGTGGGGGTGGGGGGGGGTGTCAAATTGAGGGGGGGGGTCTGGGGATTGCTGGGGTGGGATGTTAAATTGGGGGGGGTCTGGGGGTCTCTGGGGTGGGGTTCGGTTGGGGGGGGTGCTGGGGGTCTCTGAGTTGGGGTTGGGGGGGGGGTGTCAAATTGAGGGGGGGGTTGGGGGTCTCTGGGGTGGGGTGTTAAATTGGGGGGGAGTCTGGGGGTCTCTGGGATGGGGGTGGGGGGGGGTGTCAAATTGAGGGGTGGGGTCTGGGGATTGCTGGGGTGGGGTGTCAAATTGAGGGGGGTGTGGGGGTCCCTGGGGTGGGGTTGGGTTGGGGGGGGATTGCTGGGGGTCTTTGGGGTGGGGTGGGGTTGGGGGGGGGGTGTCAAATTGAGGGGGGGGTCTGGGGGTCTCTGGGGTGGGGGTGGGGTTGGGAGGGTGTCAAATTGGGGGGGGGGGGTCTGGGGATTGCTGGGGTGGGGTGTCAAATTGAGGGGGGGATCTGGGGGTCTCTGGGGTGGGGTGTCAAATTGGGGGGGGTCTGGGGGTGTCTGGGGTGGGGTTGGGGGGGTGATGCATTGGGGGTCCCATGGGGGCTCCTGGGGATCCCATGGGGGGATGATGGGTTGGGGGTCCTGGAGGGGGGGGTGACAGGGGTCTCATAGGGGGGGTGACAGGTTGAGGGTCCCATAGAGGGGGGTCTGGGGGTCCAATGGGGGGGGTGATGCATTGGGGGTCCCATGGGGGGGGTCCTGAGTGTCCTATGGGGGGATGATGGGTTGGGGGTCCCATGGGGGGGTCCTGGGGGTCTCACAGGGGGGGTGACGGGTTGGGGGGCCTATGGGGGGGTCCTGTGGGGGGGGTGATGCATTGGGGGTCCCATGGAGGGGTCCTGGGGGTCCTATGGGGGATGATGGGTTGGGGGTCCCGGGGGGGGGGGTGATGGGGGTCTCATGGGGGGGGGTGACGGGTTGGGGGTCCCGTGGGGGGGGCCTAAAGGTCCTATGGGTGGTGATGGGTTGGGGGTCCCATGGGGGGGTCCTGGGGGTCCTATGGGGGTTGACGGGTTGGGGGGCCCATGGGGGGGTCCTGGGGGGGTCCTATGGGGGATGATGGGTTTGGGGTCCCATGGGGGGGGGTCCTGGGGATCCCATGGGGGATGATGGGTTGGGGGGCCCATGGGGGGGTCCTGGGGGTCTCACAGGGGGGGTGATGGGTTGGGGGTCCCATGTTGGGGTCCTGGGGGGTCCTATGGGGGATGATGGGTTGGGGGGCCCATGGGGGGGTGATGGGGGTCCTGTGGGGGGGTGATGTGTTGGGGGTCCCATGGGGGGGTGACAGGGGTCTCACAGGGGGGGTGACGGGTTGGGGGTCCCATGGGGGAGTTCCTGGGGGTCCTATGGGGGTTGACGGGTTGGGGGGCCCATGGGGGGGTCCTGGGGGTCCTGTGGGGGGGGTGATGCATTGGGGATCCAATGGGGGGGGGGTCCTGGGGGTCCGGTGGGGGGGTGATGGGTTGGGGGTCCCATGGGGGGGGGGTCCTGGGGATCCCATGGGGGATGATGGGTTGGGGGTCCCAAGGGGGGGTCCTGGGGGTCTCACAGGGGTGGTGATGGGTTGGGGGTCCCGTGGGGGGGTCTTGGGGGTCCTGTGTGGGGGGTGATGCATTGGGGATCCAATGGGGGGGGGTCCTGGGGATCCCATGGGGGATGATGGGTTGGGGGTCCTGGGGGGGGGGGTTACAGGGGTCTCATGGGGGGGGTGATGGGTTGGGGGTCCCATGGGGGTCCTGGGGATCCCATGGGGGGATGATGGGTTGGGAGTCCCGTGGGGGGGTCCTGGGGGTCCTATGGGGGGGGTGATGGGTTGGGGGTCCCATGGGGGGGGGGTCCTGGGGATCCCATGGGGGATGATGGGTTGGGGGTCCCATGGGGGGGTCCTGGGGGTCTCACAGAGGGGTGACGGGTTGGGGGTCGCATGGGGGGGTCCTGGGGGTCCTATGGGGGGGTGATGGGTTGAGGGTCCGAGGTTTGCGGTCCCATGGGGGTTCCTGGGGATCCCATGGGGGATGATGGGTTGGGGGTCCCGGGGGGGGGGGTGACAGGGGTCTCACAGAGGGGTGACGGGTTGGGGGTCCCACGGGGGGGTCCCGGGGGGGGGTCCCTCACCAAGGCCTCCCCCGAGAGCAGCTCGAGGAGGCGCAGCAGCAGGCGGCCGTCGCGCAGGTCGCAGTAGAGGTCGGCCATGCGGGCGGTGCTGCGCGCCAGGTGCGAGTTCACCCACTTGGTGAAGGTCTTCTTCTGCACCGCCTCCCTTTCGTCTTTGGGGGGGGGGCAAACAAAATGTCACCCCCACCCATCTTGTGAGACACCCCCCCCCCCACACACACACCTTGGGTGGGGGTGGGGGGGGGGGGAGATTCCTATAGGTCGTAAAATTGACCCCCAAGGGGTGCAGACAGCGCAGCTGGGATCCAATGGATGCTCCTCCATCTTCTGCCCCCCCCCGACAAAAAAAGACCCCCCCCAGACCCCCCCCTGAACCCAACCCCTCCCTCAGGGCCCCCCCCCCCAGAACCCAATGCCCCTCAAGGACCCCCAAAGCCCCCCCACAACACCCCACCCCCCCATGGGCTGCAATCAGCACAGCACAGATCCTATGGATGCTCCTCCATTTTGTGCCCCCCCCCAACAAAAAAGACCCCCCCCTGAATCCAACACCCCCCTCAGGGCCCCCCCCAGAACCTCTAAGACCCCCCCAGAACCCAACCCCCCCCTCAAAGACCCCCAAAGCCCCCCCACAACACCCCACCCCCCCATGGGCTGCAATCAGCACAGCACAGACCCTAGGGATGCTCCTCCATTTTGTGCCCCCCCTCCCCCCAAAAAAGAACCCCCCCAGACCCCCCCCGAACCCAACCCCCCCCTCAGGGCCCCCCCCAGAACCTCTAAGACCCCCCCAGAACCCAACCCCCCCCTCAAAGACCCCCAAAGCCCCCCCACAACACCTCCCCCCCCCATAGGATGCAATCAGCACAGCTCAGATCCTAGGGATGCTCCTCCATCTTGTGCCCCCCCCAGACCCCCCCTGAATCCCACCCCCCCCTTCATGACCCCCCCAGACCCCTCTAAACCCCCCCCCAGAACCCCTAAGACCCCCCAGAACCCAACCCCCCCCTCAAGGACACCCAAAGCCCCCCCACAACAACCCCCCCCCATAGGATGCAATCAGCACAGCTCAGATCCTAGGGATGCTCCTCCATCTTGTGCCCCCCCCAGACCCCCCCGAATCCAACCCCCCCTTCACGACCCCCCCAGACCCCTCTAAACCCCCCCCCAGAACACCTAAGCCCCCCCCAGAACCCAACCCCCCCCTCAAAGACCCCCAAAGCCCCCCCACAACAACCCCCCCCCATAGGATGCAATCAGCACAGCTCAGATCCTATGGATTCGAAGTTGGGGGGGGGGGCTTTGAGGTTGGGGGGGGGTCTCTGTGTTGGGGGGGGGGGCTTTTGGGGGGCCCTGTTGGGGGGGTTTTGGGGTCTGGGGGGGGTCACTGTGGTGGGGGGGCGCTTTTGGGGGGTCCTGGAGGGGGGGGGGTCCTTGGGGTTGGGGGGGCTTTTGGGTCTGGGGGTTTGGAGGGGTCTGAGGGGGGCTTGGTGTCGGGGGGGGGGCTTTTGGGTATTGGGGGGGGGGTGTTCGAAGTTGGGGGGGGCTTCCCATAGGGTGGGGGGGGGGGGTCCTGTAGAATTGGGGGGGGGTCTCACCTTGCAGCTGTTTAAACGCCCCCCCAGGGCAGAGCCGGGGAGGGGGGGGGGGGAACAGGTGGGGGCGGGGCCGGGGAGGTCACGTGGTGGGAGGGCGGTCACGTGGTTTGGATGAGCGTAGAGGTTTGCACGTGGCTGGGTTTGCCCCCCCCCCCCAGCGCCATAATTGCCCCCCCCCCAGTGCTATAATTGCCCCCCCCAGCCCCATAACTGCCCCCCCAGCACCACAATTGCCCCCCCAGCTCCATAACTGCCCCCCCAGCCCCACAGTTGCCCCCCCTGCACCATAATTGCCTCCCCAGTGCCATAACTGCCCCCCCCAGTGCCATAACTGCCCCCCCAGCCCCACAGTTGCCCCCACAGCCCCATAATTGCCCCCCCCAGTGCCATAACTGCCCCCCCCAGTACATAACTGCCCCCCCCAGCTCCATAACTGCCCCCCATATCTGGGGGTCCCAACCCCATTATCCCCCCCATTTCCCCCCCCCACCATCTGGGGGTCCCCCCACCCTGGGGTCCCCATCCCCCCCCCCTTATTCCAGGGCTCCCATTCCCACCCTGAGGTCCCCCCCATATCTGGGGGTCTCCAACCCCATAACCCCCCCCCATTTCCCCTCCCCCCCATCTGGGGGTCCCCAACCCCAACCCCCCCCCCCCCATTCCCCCCCCTGCGGTCCCCATCCCCCACCCCACTTATTCTGGGGGTCCCCAACCCCCCCCCATATCTGGGGTTCTCCAACCCCCCCCCCCATTCCCACCCTGGGGGTCCCCATCCCCCACCCCCCCCATATCTGGGGGTCTCCAACCCCATAACCACCCCATTCCCCCCCCATATCTGGGGGTCCCCAACCCCAGCCCCCCCCCCCCCCCATTCCCACCCTGGGGTCCCCATCCCCCCCACCCCCCATATCTGGGGGTCTCCAACCCCATAACCACCCCATTCCCCCCCCATATCTGGGGGTCCCCAACCCCAACCCCCCCCCCCCATTCCCACCCTGGGGTCCCCATCCCCCCTACCCCCCATATCTGGGGGTCTCCAACCCCATAACTACCCCCCATTCCCACCCTGGGGTTCCCCAACCCCCTCCCCATATCTGGGGGTCTCCAACCCCCCCCATTCCCACACTGGGGTCCCCATCCCCCACCCCCCTTATTCTGGGGGTCCCCATCCCCCCCCCCCATATCTGGGGGTCTCCCCCCCCCGCAGCCCCCTACCCGCCAGCGCTTTGATCCGGGATCTCTCGAATCTCCGCGCCGAGTTGCCCTCGGGGTCCCAGTCGTCGTCGCCCCCCCCCCCGTTATCGTCCCACCGGTTGTTGACGTCCATCATCTCCTCGTCGCCGGGCGACAACATGGCGGGGAAGGGTCACGTGGTCACCTGGGGGGGGGTCATGGGGTCACGGGGGGTCACAACAACCAGACCCCCCCCCCATCCCCCTCCTCACCGGGTCACGACACCCGGACCCCCCCCCCCCCACTTTTCATCTTTGTCCCTGCTGTGTCGCCTCTGGGAATTTGGGGGGGGGTCCTGAGCTCATCCTGGGGGTCCCTGTCCCCAAATAGGGGGTCCTGAGCCCACACTGGGGGTCCCCGTCCCCATCCTGGGGGTCCCTGTCCCCAAATAGGGGGTCCTGAGCCCAGACTGGGGGTCCTGACCCCATACTGGGGGTCCCCATCCCCATCCTGGGGGTCCCATCCCCAAATAGGGGGTCCTGAGCCCATCCTGGGGGTCTCCATCCCCATCCTGGGGGTCCCTGTCCCCAAATAGGGGGTCTTGAACCCATCCTGGGGGTCCCCATCCCCATCCTGGGGTCCCCGTCCCCAAATAGGGGGTCCTGAGCCCATCCTGGGGGTCTCCATCCCCATCCTGGGGGTTCCTGTCCCCAAATAGGGGGTCCTGACCCCATCCTGGGGGTCTCTGATCCCCATCCTTGGGGTCCCTGTCCCCAAATAGGGGGTCCTGAGCCCCAAATAGGGGGTCCTGACCCCATCCTGGGGGTCCCCATCCCCATCCTGGGGTCCCCATCCCCAAATAGGGGGTCCTGAGCCCATCCTGGGGGTCCCTGTCCCCAAATAGGGGGTCCTGAGCCCACACTGGGGGGCTCTGATCCTGATTCTGGGGGTCCTGACCCCATCCTGGGGGTCTCTGATCCCCATAAGGGGGTCCCTGTCCCCAAATAGGGGGTCCTGACCCCATCCTGGGGGTCTCTGACCTCGATTCTGGGGGTCCCAAGTCTGGGAGTCCCAACCCCATTCAGGGGGGTCCCCAACCCCATATCTCCCCCCCCCCCATTCTGAGGGTCTCCAACCCCATATCCCCCCTCCCCCCCAATTCCGAGGGTCCCCAACCCCATATCCCCCCCCCCCAATTCCGGGGGTCCCCAGCCCCATATCTCCCCCCCCCCCCCCCAATTCCGGGGGTCCCCAACCCCAATTCCGAGGGTCTCCAACCCCATATCCCCCCCCAATTCCGGGGGTCTCCAACCCCATATCTCCCCTCCCCCAATTCCGGGGGTCCCCAACCCCATATCCCCCCTCCCCCCCAATTCTGAGGGTCTCCAACCCCAATTCTGGGGGTCCCAAACCCCATATCGCCCCCCCCCCCAATTCCGGGGGTCTCCAACCCCAATTCCGAGGGTCTCCAACCCCATATCCCCCCCCCCAATTCCAGGGGTCCCCAACCCCAATTCCGGGGGTCTCCAACCTTATATCCCCCCCCACCCCAATTCTGGCGGTCTCCAACCCCATACCCCCCCCCCACCTCTATTCTGGGGGTCTCCAACCCCAATTCCGGGGGTCTCCAACCCCATATCTCCCCCCCCCCTAATTCCGAGGGTCCCCAACCCCATATCCCCCCCCCCCCCCCAATTCCGGGGGTCTCCAACCCCAATTCCGAGGGTCTCCAACCCCATATCCCCCCCCCCCCCAATTCCGGGGGTCTCCAACCCCAATTCCGAGGGTCTCCAACCCCATATCCCCCCCACCCCAATTCTGGCGGTCTCCAACCCCAATTCCGGGGGTCTCCAACCTTATATCCCCCCCACACCCCAATTCTGGCGGTCTCCAACCCCATATCCCCCCCCCCCAATTCCAGGGGTCCCCAACCCCATATCTACCCACCCCCCTAATTCCGAGGGTCCCCAACCCCAATTCCGGGGGTCTCCAACCCCATATCGGGGGTCCCCAACCCCATATCCCCCCCCCCCAATTCCGTCCTTCCCCAACCCCATTCCCCCCCCCCCCAATTCCAGCACCCCCCACCCCCCACCCCGAGGGTCCCATTCCCAACCTGAGGGGTTCCCCCCCCCACCCCCCCGACCCCCCCGTGCCGCCCCCCACCCCCTTTTTTTTACGCCCCCCCCCCCCTCAATTACCCTCCGGTCGCCGCCTCCCTGCTGCCGCTGCCCTTTAATGCTCTTAACTCAGCGCCGGGATAAACGGCCGCCCCCCCCCGCGCCCCCCCCCTCCGCAGCTCTGACAGACGGGGAGGGGGGAGGGGGGGGGGTTGGGCATGGGGGGGGGGGGCAGCGCCATGGGAGGGAGGGGGGGGGGAGGAATGGGGACGGGGGGGGGGGAAATAGGGACATGGGGGGGGGGAATAGGGATTTGGGGGGGGGATATGGGGGGGGATGTGGGATGGGGGGGGAAATAGGGATTTGGGGGGGGGATATGGGGGGGGATGTGGGATGGGGGGGGGAAATAGGGATTTGGGGGGGGGATATGGGGGGGGATGTGGGATGGGGGGGGGAAATAGGGATTTGGGGGGGGGATATGGGGGGGGATGTGGGATGGGGGGGGGAAATAGGGATTTGGGGGGGGCATATGGGATTTGGGGGGGCAGATATGGGATGGGGGGGGGAATAGGGACATGGGGGGGGGGATATGGGATTTGGGGGGGGCATATGGGGGGGGATGTGGGATGGGGGGGGGAAATAGGGATTTGGGGGGGGGATATGGGATGGGGGGGGGAATAGGGATTTGGGGGGGATATGGGGTGGGGGGGGAATAGGGATTTGGGGGGGGGATATGGGATGGGGGGGGGAATAGGGCCATGGGGGGGGATGTGGGATGGGGGGGGGAATAGGGACATGGGGGGGGGATATGGGATGGGGGGGGGGGAAATAGGGACATGGGGGGGATATGGGATGGGGGGGATGTGGGATGGGGGGGGGGAAATAGGGCCATGGGGGGTATATGGGGTGGGGGGGGGAACAGGGATTTGGGGGGGGGGATATGGGGGGGGGATGTGGGATGGGGGGGGGAATAGGGCCATGGGGGGCTATGGGGTGGGGGGGGGAAATAGGGACATGGGGGGGATATGGGATGGGGGGGAACAGGGATTTGGGGGGGGGATATGGGGGGGGGATGTGGGATGGGGGGGGGAATAGGGACATGGGGGGGGATACGGGATGGGGGGGGGAATAAGGACATGGGGGGGGGAGAAATAGGGCCATGGGGGTGAATATGGGATGGGGGGGGGGAAATAGGGCCATGGGGGGGCATATGGGATGGGAGGGGGAAATAGGGACATGGGGGGTATATGGGGTGGGGGGGGGAAATAGGGACATGGGGGGTATATGGGGTGGGGGGGGGGAACAGGGATTTGGGGGGGGGATATGGGGGGGGGTGTGGGATGGGGGGGGAATAGGGCCATGGGGGGGGGAATATGGGGTGGGGGGGGGAATAGGGACATGGGGGGGATATGGGATGGGGGGGATGTGGGATGGGGGGGGGGGAAATAGGGCCATGGGGGGTATATGGGGTGGGGGGGGGAACAGGGATTTGGGGGGGGGGATATGGGGGGGGGATGTGGGATGGGGGGGGGGAAATAGGGCCATGGTGGGTATATGGGATGGGGGGGAAATAGGGCCATGGGGGGGGGGATGTGGGATGGGGGGGGGAATAGGGACGTGGGGGGGGGAGAAATAGGGCCATGGGGGGGGATATGGGATGGGGGGGGGAAATAGGGCCATGGGGGGGATATGGGATGGGGGGGAACAGGGACTTGGGGGGGGCATATGGGGGGGGCATATGGGATTGGGGGAGGGTGTGGGGGGCGTGGGGGGTTAATACGGGGGGGCAGAACTGGGATTTTGGGGGGGGGGCAGCATTGGGACAGAAGGGAGAGATTTGGGGGGGGCACAAGGATATGGGGGGGGGACACAAGGATATGGGGGGGGTTGGGGGGGGTCACAGCACAGGGATGTGGGGGGGGACGTGGGGGGGGCAGCATTGGGACAGAAGGGAGATATTTGGGGGGGGGCACAAGGATATGGGGGGGGTTTGGGGGGGGTCACAGCATAGGGATGTGGGGGGGGGCGTGGGGGGGTGGGGGGGGGACGTGGGGGGGGCAGCATTGGGACAGAAGGGAGAGATTTGGGGGGGGGCACAAGGAAATGGGGGGGGGGACCCAAGTGACAGATGGGGGGGGGGGCAGCCACGTGGTTTTGGGGGGGGGGGGCACCAAATGGGGCCATTGCAGCGAATGCCGCAGTGCTGCAGGGCCGGGGGGGGGGTGGGGGGGGGCCTTGAGGAATTCGGGGCCCCCGTGGGGAATCCTGACCCCAAAAGCACAAAGCTGAGCACAAATGGGGCCACGAATCCCAGATGGAGGCCTGAGAACCCAAATGGGGCCCAAAACCCCAAATAAAGGCCTGAGAACCCAAATGGGGCCCAAAATCCCAAATAAAGGCCTGAGAACCCAAATGGGGCCCACAATCCCAAATAAAGGCCTGAGAACCCAAATGGGGCCCACAATCCCAAATAAAGGCCTGAGAACCCAAATTGGGGCCACAAATCCCAAATGAAGGCCTGAGAACCCAAATTGGGGCCACGAATCCCAAATGGAGGCCTGAGAACCCAAATGGGGCCCAAAATCCCAAATAAAGGACTGAGAACCCAAATGGGGCCACAAATCCCAAATAAAGGCCTGAAAACCCAAATGGGGCCCAAAACCCCAAATAAAGGCCTGAAAACCCAAATAAAGGCCCAAAATCCCAAATAAAGCCCTAAGAACCCAAATAAAGCTCTAAGAACCCAAACAAGGCCTTAGAACCCAAATAAAGCCCCAAAATCCCCAATAAAGGCCTGAGAACCCAAATGGGGCCCAAAATCCCAAATAAAGGCCTGAGAACCCAAATAAAGCCCCAAAACCCCAAATAAAGGCCTGAGAACCCAAATAAAGCTCTAAGAAGCCAAATAAAGGCCTGAGAACCCAAACTGGGGCCCCAAAATCCCAAATGAAGGCCTGAAAACCCAAATGGGGCCCCAAAACCCCAAATAAAGCCCCCAAACCCCAAATAAAGCCCTAAGAATCCAAATTGGGGCCCAAAATCCCAAATAAAGGCCTGAAAACCCAAATGGGGCCACAAATCCCAAATAAAGGCCTGAGAACCCAAATGGGGCCCAAAATCCCAAATAAAGGCCTGAAAACCCAAATTGGGGCCACGAATCCCAAATAAGGGCCTGAAAACCCAAATTGGGCCCCAAAACCCCAAATAAAGCCCTAAAAACCCAAATTGGGCCCCAAAACCCCAAATAAAGTTCTAAGAACCCAAATGGGGCCCAAAATCCCAAATAAAGGATTGAGAACCCAAATGGGGCCACAAATCCCAAATAAAGGCCTGAGAACCCAAATGGGGTCCCAAAACCCCAAATAAAGGCCTGAGAACCCAAATAAAGCCCCAAAATCCCAAATAAAGCCCTAAGAACCCACATTGGGCCCCAAAATCCCAAATGTGATCCTAAAGTAGGAGCCTAAGCCCCCAAATTGGGGCCCCAAAACCCCAAATAAGGCCCCAAAACCCCAAATCTGAGCCCAAATTGGGCCCCAAAAACTCCAAATCTGACCCCAAATTGACTCCAAACCCCCAAATTGGGCCATGAATCCCAAATCTGACCCCAAATCAGGCCCCAAATACCCCAAATCTGACCCCAAATTGACCCCAAAACCCCAAATTGGGCCCCAAACCCCAAATGTGACCCCAAAATTGGGCCCTGAACCCCAAATGGGACCCCAAAACTGGGCCCTATACCCCAAATCTGACCCCAAAATTGGGCCCCAAATCCCAAATCTGACCCCAAATCAGGCCCCAAACCCCCAGATCTGACCCCAAATTGACCCCAAAGCCCCAAATTGGGCCCTGAACCCCAAATCTGACCCCAGATTGACCCCAAACCCCAAAATCGGGCCCTGAACCCCAAATGTGACCCCAAATCAGGCCCCAAACCCCCCAATCTGACCCCAAATTGACCCTAAACCCCAAAATTGGGCCCTGAATCCCAAATGTGACCCCAAATCAGGCCCCAAACCCCCCAATCTGACCCCAAATTGACCCTAAACCCCAAAATCGGGCCCTGAACCCCAAATGTGACCCCAAATCAGGCCCCAAACCCCCCAATCTGACCCCAAATTGACCCCAAACCCCAAAATTGGGCCCTGAACCCCAAATCTGACCCCAAATCAGGCCCCAAAACCCCCCAAAATCTGACCGCAAATGGGGCCCCGACCCCAAATTGGACCCTGAACCCCAAATGTGACCCCAAATCAGGCCCCAAAACCCAAATCTGACCCCAAATCAGGCCCCAAATCCCCCAAACCTGACCCCAAATTGACCCCAAAACCCAAAATTGGGCCCCAACCCCCCAAATCTGACCCTAAAATTGGGCCCCAAAACCCAAATCTGACCCCAAATTGACCCCAAACCCCAAAATTGGGCCCTGAACCCCAAACCTGACCCCAAATGGGGCCCCAAAAGCCCCAAACCTGACCCCACATTGACCCTAAACCCCCAAATTGGGCCCCAAATCCCAAATCTGACCCCAAACCTGACCCCAAATTGACCCTAAACCCCAAAATGGGACCCTAAACCCCAAAATGGGACCCTAAACCCCAAATCTGACCCCAAATTTACCCCAAAGCCCCCAAACCTGACCCCAAATTGACCCCAAACCCCAAAATGGGACCTTGAACCCCAAATGTGACCCCAAATGGGGCCCCAAAACCCCCAAACCTGACCCCAAATTGACCCCAAACCCCAAAATGGGACCCTGAACCCAAATCTGACCCCAAATGGGGCCCCAAAAGCCCCAAACCTGACCCCACATTGACCTAAACCCCCAAATTGGGCCCCAAATCCCAAATCTGACCCCAAACCTGACCCCAAATTGACCCCAAAGCCCAAAATGGGACCCTGAACCCCAAACCTGACCCCAAATGGGCCCCAAAAGCCCCAAATCTGACCCCAAATTGACCCTAAACCCCAAAATTGGGCCCTGAACCCCAAACCTGACCCCAAATGGGGCCCCAAAACCCCCAAACCTGACCCTGAATTGACCCTAAACCCCCAAATTGGGCCCCAAATCCCAAATCTGACCCCAAACCTGACCCCAAATGGACCCTAAACCCGAAAATTGGGCCCTGAACCCCAAACCTGACCCCAAATCTGACCCCACATTGACCCCAAAGCCCCCAAACCTGACCCCAAATTGACCCCAAACCCCAAAATGGGACCCTGAACCCCAAATGGGGCCCCAAAATCCCCAAACCTGACCCTGAATTGACCCCAAACCCCCAAATTGGGCCCCAAATCCCAAACCTGACCCCAAATTGACCCCAAACCCCAAATGGGGCCCCGAGCCCCAAACCCGCCCCCAAACCGCGGCCTTCAGCCCCAAAATTGGGCCCAGAGCCCCCAAACGAAGCCCCCAACCCCCCCCAACCCCCCCCCCAAAATGAAGCCCTGACCCCCCCCGACCCCCCCGCCCCCCTTAGGACCCCCAAATCGCCCCCATTTCCCCCCCAGACCCCCAATTTCCAACCCCCCCCCCCCCCCCCACCTGCTCTCCTCTCTGTCTCCGCTCTGAGGCCGCCGCTCATCACAGCGCTATTTGGGGGGGGGGGCGGAGCTCCCGGCGTCGCCATGGCAACGCTGGGCCGGGATTGGTTGCTACGACGTTGGCCCCGCCCCTTTGCGGTTGTCAAGGCGTTGGCCCCGCCCCCCTCTGCGGTTCTCACGGCTTTGGCCCCGCCCCTTCTGCAGTTGTCATGGCGACGCCCCGCCCCCTTCTGCTATTGGCAGACTGACGGCCCCGCCCCCTTTGCGGTTGCCATAGCGACGGCCCCGCCCCCTCCAATCTGTCTTGGCGGTGGCCCCGCCCCCTTTGCGGTTGTCATGGCGACGCCCCGCTCTGTGCTGCTATTGGCAGACTGAGGGCCCCGCCCCCTCTGCGGTTGACAGAACGGCGGCCCCGCCCTCTCTGCGGTTGTCATGGCGACGCCCCGCTCTGTGCTGGTATTGGCAGAACGCCGGCCCCGCCCCCTCTGCTGTTGACAGAACGGCGGCCCCGCCCTCTCTGCGGTTGTCATGGCTACGCCCCGCTCTGCGCTGCTATTGGCAGAACGACGGCCCCGCCCCCTTTGCGGTTGCCAGAGCAACGGCCCCGCCCATTCGCAGCTGTCATGACTTTGGCCCCGCCCCTTTGCGGTTGTCATGGCTACGCCCCGCTCTGCGCTGCTATTGGCAGAACGACGGCCCCGCCCCCTTTGCGGTTGCCATAGCGACGGCCCCGCCCCTCGCAGCTGTCATGGCTTTGGCCCCGCCCCCATTTCGGTTGCCATAGCGACGCCCCTCTGCCTTCTGCTATTGGCAGACTGACCGCCCCGCCCCCTTTGCGGTTGACAGAACGGCGGCCCCACCCTCTCTCCGGTTGTCATGGCTACGCCCCGCTCTGTGCTGCTATTGGCAGACTGACGGCCCCGCCCCCTTTGCGGCTGTCATGGCGACGCCCCAGTCTTCCGCTATTGGCAGACCGATAGCCCCGCCCCCTTTGCGGTTGCCATAGCGACGGCCCTTCCACCCCCAGCTATCTTGGCAGTGGCCCCGCCCCCTTTTCCGGTTGCCATGACGCCGCCCCGCCCCCCCGCTCTGTTTTCCCGCCTCCTGCTGGCGCTTCTCCTCCGAGCCGCCAGGGGGCGTCGCAGGGACTGGGGGCACAAAATGGCGGAGGAGGCGCTGATGGAGGTGGGGGGGGGGGGCTGGGGGGGATTCTAGAAGGAATTGGGGGGGGGGGGGGCATCAAGGGCTTCAATGAGGGTTTGGGGTTGGGGGGGGGGGGTCCTGGGGGGTGATGGGGGGGGTCTGGGGGTCCTGGGGGGGGGGAAGAGGCCATTGGGGCCTTCATTGAGGCCTTTGTGGGGGGGGATTTGGGGGGTTTCAAGGGGTCTTGGGGGGGGTCTGAGGGTCGTGGGGGGGGTTGTGGGGGGGGGTCGTGGGGGTCGTGGAGTCTTGTATTGCTGGGGGGGGGTCTGGGGGGGCTTCAATGAGGGTCTGTGGGGGTCCTGGGGGGGGGGCAGAGGTTATTTGGGCCTTCATTGAGGCCTTTGGGGGGGATTTGGGGGGGTTCAGGGGGTCTGGGGGGGTCGTGGGGGGGCTGAGGGGGTCGTGGAGTCTTGTATTGCTGGGGGGGGTCTGGGGGGGCTTCAATGAGGGTCTGGGGGGTCCTGGGGGGGGTCCTGGTGGGGCATTGGGGCCTTGATTGAGGCCTTTAGGGGGGATTTGGGGGGTTTCAGGGGGGTCAGGGGGGGTCGTGGGGGTCGTGGGGGGGTCGTGGAGTCTTGTTTTGCTGGGGGGTGGTCTGGGGGGGCTTCAATGAGGGTCTGAGGGGGCTTCAATGAGGGTTTGGGGGGGGTCGTGGGGGGGCTCTGGGGGTCCTGGGGGGGGGGCAGAGGCTATTGGGGCCTTGATTGAGGCCTTTGTTGGGGGGGGATTTGGGGGGTTTCAGGGGGGCTTGGGGGGGTCGTGGGGTCGTGGGGGGGGTTGTGGGGGGGGGTCGTGGGGGTCGTGGAGTCTTGTTTTGCTGGGGGGGGGTCTGGGGGGGCTTCATTGAGGGTCTGGGGGGGTCCTGGGGGGGGGTCCTGGGGGGGCATTGGGGCCTTGATTGAGGCCTTTAGGGGGGATTTGGGGGGGGTTTAGAGGGGGCTGGGGGGGTCGTGGGGGGGTCGTGGAGTCTTAATTTGCTGGGGGGGGTCTGGGGGGGCTTCAATGAGGGTCTGGGGGGTCCTGGGGGGGGTCCTGGGGGGGCATTGGGGCCTTGATTGAGGCCTTTGGGGGAGGATTTGGGGTTACAGGGGGACTGGGAGGGGTTGGGGGGGGTCTGGGGGGGTCGTGGGGGGGCTGAGGGGGTCGTGGAGTCTTGTATTGCTGGGGGGGGGTCTGGGGGGGCTTCAATAAGGGTTTGGGGGGGGGCGTGGGGGGGGCTCTGGTGGTCTTGGGGGGGGGCAGGGGCTATTGGGGCCTTCATTAAAGCCTTTGGGGGGGGATTTGGGGGGTTTCAGGGGGTCTGGGGGGGTCGTGGGGGTCGTGCAGTCTTGTGTTGCTGGGGGGGGGTCTGGGGGGGCTTCAATGAGGGTTTGGGGGGGGTCGTGGGGGGGCTCTGGGGGTCCTGGGGGGGGGGGCAGAGGCCATAGAGGCCTTCATTGAGGCCTTTGGGGGGGGATTTGGGGGGTTCAGGGGGTCGTGGGGGGGTCGTGGGGTCGTGGAAATATTTCCCCCCCCCCCCCCCCCCAAATATTTGACCCCCCCCCCACGACGCCCCCCAAATATTTGATGCCCCCCCCCTCCCCAAATATTCGCTCCCCCCTCCGCCCCCAAATATTGGATGCCACCCCCCAAATATTTGTGACCCCCCCCCAAAATATTTGACCCCCCCCAGATATTTGACGCCCCCCCAAATTTTGGACGCCCCCCCAAATATTTGATGCCCCCCCAATATTTGACTCCCCTCCCCCCCAAATATTTGACGCCCCCCCCAATTTTTCGACGCCCTCCCAAATATTTGACCCCCCCCCCAAAATATTTGACCCCCCCCGAAATATTTGACCCCCCCAAAAAAATATTTGACCCCCCCAAATATTTGTGACCCCCCCCAAATATTTGTCACCCCCCCCCAAATATTTGTGACCCCCCCAAAATATTCGACGCCCCCCCAATATTTGACCCCCTCCCCCCAAATATTCGACACCCCCCCAATTTTTCGACACCCCCCAAATATTTGACCCCCCCTCCTTCCCCCCCCCCTTAAAAAAAACTGCCCCCCCCCCCAATTTTTTGACGCCCCCCCCCCTTATTTTTAGGTCGCGGAGCGGCTCCTGCAGCGCCTGCGCCCCCCCCGCAGCGGGGCTCTGCTTTTCTCCATGGCAGCGGGCGGGGGGGGGGCTTCGATCTGCACCGCCACCGGTATTCAAACGGGGGGGGGGGTTAAATTTGAGGGGGGGGTCACCAAAAAGCGCCCCCCCCCTTCATTTATTCCCCCCCCCCCCCCTCTCCAAAAGTCGCAGCCGCCGGGGAGCTGTGCGACTCCGTGCGCGACGAAGCTCTATGGAGAGGTGAACCCCCCCCCCATTTTGTGCCCCCCCCGCGAAAAAAAACCCGTTTTATCAATACGGGGAGGTGGGGGGGGCTCAGCGCTTTGCCCCCCCCTCGTTTAGGAGTCAGCGGGGGGGGCTGGAACCGGGAAACCCCCCCTCAAATGCGGCCCCCCCCCCCCCCTCCCCAAAAGTCGCAGCCGCCGGGGTGCGCGACGAAGCTCAATGGCGAGGTGAACCCCCCCGCCATTTTGTGCCCCCCCCCGCGAAAAAAAACCAATTTTGTCAATGCGGGGAGGTGGGGGGGCTCAGCGCTTTGCCCCCCCCTCGTTTCGGTGTCAGCGGGGGGGGCTGGAATTGCGAAACCCCCCCTCAAATGCGGCCCCCCCCCCCCTCCCCAAAAGTCGCAGCCGCCGAGGTGCGCGACGAAGCTCAATGGAGAGGTGAAACCCCCCCCCTTTTGTGCCCCCCCCCGTGAAAAAAAAACCGTTTTATCAATACGGGGAGGTGGGGGGGGCTCAGCGCTTTGCCCCCCCCTCGTTTAGGAGTCAGCGGGGGGGGTCGGAACCGCGAAACCCCCCCTCAAATGCGGCCCCCCCCCTCCCCAAAAGTCGCAGCCGCCGGGGAGCTGTGCGACTCCGTGCGCGACGAAGCTCTATGGAGAGGTGAAAACCCCCCGCTTTTGTGCCCCCCCCCGCGAAAAAAAACCACTTTTGTCAATACGGGGAGGTGGGGGGGGCTCAGCGCTTTGCCCCCCCCTCGTTTCGGTGTCAGCCGGGGGGGGTTGGAACCGGGAAACCCCCCCTCAAATGCGGCCCCCCCCCCCCAAAAGTCGCAGCCGCCGGGGTGCGCGACGAAGCTCAATGGAGAGGTGAACCCCCCCCCATTTTGTGCCCCCCCCCGCGAAAAAAAACCCGTTTTATCAATACGGGGAGGTGGGGGGGACTCAGCGCTTTGCCCCCCCCTCGTTTAGGTGTCATCGGGGGGGGGTTGGAACCAGGAAACCCCCCCTCAAATGAGGCCCCCCCCCGTCGTTGCTGCCAGCGGCTGCTGCGGAGGGCGGAGCTTCGGGCGACCCTCAGGGTGACGTCATTGCGGGGGGGGGCGGTGACGTCACGGGGGGGGAACCGGTGGGGGGGGGGGGGCAGCTTTAATTTGGGGGGGGGTCCCTCCAACCCCACAACTGCCCCCCCAGCCCCATTTATTGCCCCCCCCCATCCCCACAACTGCCCCCCCATCCCTATTTATTGCCCCCCCCAGAATGAAAACTGCCCCCCCAGCCCCATTTATTGCCCCCCCAGATCCATTTCTGCCCCCCCAACCCCACTTCTGACCCCCCAGCCCCATTTATTGCCCCCCCAGATCCATTTCTGCCCCCCCAACCCCACTTCTGACCCCCCAGCCCCATTTATTGCCCTCCCCGACCCATTGCTGCCCCCCCAGAGCCACAACTGCCCCCCCACCCCATTTATTGCCCCCCCAGCCCCACTTCTGCCCCCCAGCCCCATTTATTGCCCCCCCCAAATGAAAACTGCCCCCCCACCCCATTTATTGCCCCCCCATCCCCACAACTGCCCCCCCAGCCCCATTTATTGCCCCCCAACCCATTTATTGCCCCCCCAGCCCCATTTATTGCCCCCCCATCCCCACTTCTGCCCCCCCAGCCCCATTTATTGCCCCCCCAGCCCCACAACTGCCCCCCCAGCCCCATTTATTGCCCCCCAACCCATTTATTGCCCCCCCAGCCCGATTTTTTGCCCCCCCCCAGGTCCCCCCCCCAGCTGATCCCCACTGTTGGGCCCTGCGCCACTTCCTGCACCGCGCGCTGCTGGCGCATCCACGGGTACCAAGGGGGGGGGCAAATTGGGGGGGGGGCCGAATTGGGGGGGGGGGCCCAAATTGGGGGAGGGTCCCGAATAGGAGCGGGGGGGCTTCAGAAAGGGGGGGATCCCATAATGGGGGGGGGGTCCTGAATAGAGGTGGGGGGGAGGGCAAATTGGGGGGGGGGCCCGAATTGGGGGGGGTCCCGAATAGGGGTGGGGGGGTCCCAAATTGGGGGGGGGTCCCGAATAGGGGCGGGTGGGGGGGGTCTCAAATGGGGGGGGGTCCCGAAATTGGGAAGGGGGTCCCCAATAGGAGCGGGGGGGCTTCAAAAAGGGGGGGGTCCCAAAATGGGGGGGGTCTCAAAAAGGGGGGGGTCTCAAATTGGGGGGGGGGAACTGAAATGGGGGGGGGGTCCCGAGTAGGAGCAGGGGGGCTCTCAATTAGGGGGGGATCCCAAATTGGGGGGGGTCCCGAATTGGGGCGGGGGGGGGGTCTCAAATAGGGGGGGGGTCCCGAATTGGGGGGGGGGTCTCGAATTGGGGGGGGGTCCCGAATAGGAGCGGGGGGGGGGGGTCTCAAATGGGGGGGGGTCCCCAAATTGGTGGGGGGGGTCACAAATAGGGGGGGTCCCATATAGGGGCGGGGGGGGGTCTCAAATAGGGGGAGGGGTCCCAAATTGGG
The DNA here is from genome assembly GCF_987193195.1 of Phasianus colchicus. Lineage (NCBI taxonomy): Eukaryota > Metazoa > Chordata > Aves > Galliformes > Phasianidae > Phasianus > Phasianus colchicus. Next base: position 2,508,596 of record NC_143472.1, on the reverse strand, counting down.
GGGGGGTCCCAAATTGGGGGGTGTCCCGAATTGGGGGGGGGGTCCCGAATTGGGGCGGGGGGTCCCAAGTAGGGGGGGGTCCCAAATTGGGGGGGGGTCTCGAATAGGGGGGGGTCCCCAAATTGGTGGGGGGTCTCAAATTGGGGGGGGTCCCAAATTGGGGTGGGGTCTCGAATAGGGGGGGTCCCCAAATTGGGGGGGGGTCCCATATAGGGGCGGGTGGGGGGGTCCCAAATTGGGAGGGGGGGGTCCCAAATAGGGGGGGGTCCCAAATTCGGGGTGGGGGTCCCGAATAGGAGCGGGGGGGGGGGGTCTCAAATGGGGGGGGTCCCAATTTCAGCATACGGGGGGGGGGGGGGCAAAAATCACCGTTGGGGGGGGGGGGTTGGGGGACCCCGATGTCACCATGGGGGTGTGTGGGGGGGGTCCCAGTTGTTGGGGGTCGCAATGGGGCGGGGGTCCCGATGGGAATTTGGGGGGGGGTCCCGAGATCCCCGGGGGGGTCGCTGAGTTTCTGTGCCCCCCCCCAAGGTGGAGCTGCACCTCTGTGTGGCCGGGGGGGGCGGCGTCACTTCCTGCACCCATCGGTGAGCGAAGACCCCCCCCAAAAATGGGGTCTGGATGGGGGGGGGGGCACAGAGCTGGGCTCTGCCCCATAGCAGCACTGACACAGAGGTCTGCCCCATAGATCTGCCCCATAGCAGCGCTGCCCCATAGATCTGCCCCATAGATCTGCCCCATAGCGCTGCCCCATAGATCTGCCCCATAGATCTGCCCCATAGCGCTGCCCCATAGATCTGCCCCATAGCAGCACTGACACAGAGATCTGCCCCATAGCTCTGCCCCATAGATCTGCCCCATAGCAGCGCTGCCCCATAGATCTGCCCCATAGATCTGCCCCATAGCGCTGCCCCATAGCAGCACTGACACAGAGGTCTGCCCCGTAGATCTGCCCCATAGCGCTGCCCCATAGCAGCACTGACACAGTGGTCTGCCCCATAGATCTGCCCCATAGATCTGCCCCATAGCAGCACTGACACAGAGATCTGCCCCATAGCGCTGCCCCATAGATCTGCCCCATACACCTGCCCCATAGCGCTGCCCCATAGCAGCACTGACACAGAGGTCTGCCCCATAGATCTGCCCCATAGCGCTGCCCCATAGATCTGCCCCATAGCAGCACTGACACAGAGATCTGCCCCATAGCTCTGCCCCATAGATCTGCCCCATAGCGCTGCCCCATAGATCTGCCCCATAGCAGCACTGACACAGAGATCTGCCCCATAGCTCTGCCCCATAGATCTGCCCCATAGCCCTGCCCCATAGCTCCCCCATAGCCCTGCCCCATAGCTGCCCCTTAGCTGCCCCATAGCCCTGCCCCATAGCTCCCCCATAGCCCTGCCCCATAGCTCCCCCATAGCTGCCCCATAGCCCTGCCCCATAACTGCCCCATAGCCCTGCCCCATAGCCCTGCCCCATAGCTCCCCCATAGCCCTGCCCCATAGCTGCCCCATAGCTCCCCCATAGCCCTGCCCCATAGCCCTGCCCCATAGCTGCCCCATAGCTCTGCCCCATAGCTGCCCCATAGCCCTGCCCCATAGCTGCCCCATAGCTCTGCCCCGTAGCTGCCCCATAGCTGCCCCATAGCCCTGCCCCATAGCTCCCCCATAGCCCTGCCCCATAGCCCTGCCCCATAGCTGCCCCATAGCTCTGCCCCGTAGCTGCCCCATAGCCCTGCCCCATAGCTCCCCCATAGCTGCCCCATAGCCCTGCCCCATAGCTCCCCCATAGCTCTGCCCCATAGCCCTGCCCCATAGCTGCCCCATAGCTCTGCCCCATAGCCCTGCCCCATAGCTGCCCCATAGCTGCCCCATAGCGCTGTCCCCAAAGGCAGGAGCGCGCCTGGAGCCTGGAGGGGCTGCAGCTGCGGATTCAGAGCCGAAACTTCGTGCGGTATGGGGCCGGGGGGCTGGGGGGCAGGGATGGGCGCTTGGGGGGCAGGGATGGGCACTTATGGGGCAGGGATGTGCACTTATGGGGCAGAGATGGGCACTTATGAGGCAGCACTGTCACTTATGGGGCAGGGACGGGCACTTGGGGAGCACTTATGGGGCAGCGCTGTCACTTATGGGGCAGGGACGTGCACTTATGGGGCAGAGATGGGCACTTATGGGGCAGCACTGTCACTTATGGAGCAGTGCTGTCACTTATGGGGCCGGGATGGGCACTTGGGGAGCACTTATGGGGCAGGGCTGTCACTTATGGGGCAGGGACGTGCACTTATGGGGCAGAGATGGGCACTTATGGGGCAGCACTGTCACTTATGGAGCAGTGCTGTCACTTATGGGGCCGGGATGGGCACTTGGGGAGCACTTATGGGGCAGCGCTGTCAGTTATGGGGCAGAGACGTGTTGACGTGGTGCCACGCCGTTCCCCTCCCCCACCCAAGGGACCCTCCGACGCCCCCCTGCGCCCTGCTGCACCCTTATGGGGCAGTGCTGTCAGTTATGGGGCAGGGATGGCACTTATGGGGCACTTATGGGGCAGGGACGTGCACTTATGGGGCAGTGCTGTCAGTTATGGGGCAGGGATGGCACTTATGGGGCACTTATGGGGCAGGGATGTGCACTTATGGGGCAGCGCTGTCACTTATGGGGCAGGGATGGCACTTGGGGGGCACTTATGGGGCAGAGACGTGGTGCCACGCCGTTCCCCCCCCCCCCACCCAAGGGACCCTCCGACGCCCCCCTGCGCCCTGCTGCACCCATGGACACTTATGGGGCAGCGCTGTCACTTATGGGGCAGGGACGGGCACTTGGGGAGCACTTATGGGGCAGCGCTGTCACTTATGGGGCAGGGATGGCACTTATGGGGCAGGAATGGGCACTTATGGGGCGGTGCTGTCACTTATGGGGCAGGGATGGCACTTATGGGGCACTTATGGGGCAGGGATGGCACTTATGGGGCAGCGCTGTCACTTATGGGGCAGGGACGGGCACTTGGGGAGCACTTGTGGGGCAGCGCTGTCACTTATGGGGCAGGGACGTGCACTTATGGGGCAGTGCTGTCACTTATGGGGCAGGGATGGACACTTATGGGGCGGCGCTGTCACTTATGGGGCAGGGACGTGCACTTATGGGGCAGCGCTGTCACTTATGGGGCAGGGATGGCACTTGGGGGGCACTTATGGGGCAGAGACGTGGTGCCACGCCGTTCCCCCCCCCCCACCCAAGGGACCCTCCGACGCCCCCCTGCGCCCTGCTGCACCCCACGGCCGCCCCCCCCGCTCCGCTGCCGCCGCCCCCCGCCGCTGCCGCCGCTGTGGGTCTGGGGGCGGAGCTGCGCGCCGTCCCGGCGGCCGCTTTGGCTCCGTGTCTGCGGCCCCTCCCCAACCTCCCCGCGCGCCTCCACTCCGTCGCCATATCCACGCACCCCTGGGTGCTGCGGGGGGGGGGGGGCGGCGCCCATGGGTGCTGTGGGGGGGGGGAGTGGGGGTGGGGGGGTAGGCGGGGTGGGCACCCATGGGGGGGGGTAGGGGGGATGGGGGGGGGGGGTGGGCACCCGTGGGTGCTACGGGGGGTAGGGGGGCGCCCATGGGTGCTGGGTGGGGGGGGGATTGGGGGGGGTGGGGGGGTGGACACCCATGGGTGCTGTGTGTGTGGGGGGGGAGGTGGGGTTGGGGGTGGGCACCCATGGGTGCTGTGTGCGGGGGGGTGGGGGGGGTGGGGGGCTGGGCACCCATGGGTGCTATTGGGGGGGGGAACCAAGGGTGCTATGTGGGGAGGCGTGGGGGGGTTGGGGGAGTGGGGGGGGGGTGGGGGGGTGGGCACCCGTGAGTGCTACGGGGGGGGGGGGCACCCATGGGTGCTGTGTGGGGGGAGGGCACCCACGGGTGCTGTGTGTCAGGGGGGCTGGGGAGGGGTGGGCACCCATGGGTGCTGTGGGGGGGGGAGGTGGGGGGGTGGGCACCCATGGGTGCTATTGGGAGGGAGGTTTGGGGGGGAAGGTGGGCACCCAAGGGTGCTATTGGGGGGGGGGGTGGGGAGGGGTGGGCACGCATGGGTGCTATTGGGGGCGGGGGGAACCAAAGGTGCTATGTGGGGTGGGGGGGGGATGGGGGCGGGATGGGGGGGGGATGGGGGGGGATGGGGGGGGTGGGCACCCATAGGTGCTATTGGGCGGGGGGGCACCCATGGGTGCATTTTTGGGGGGAGGGGGGTACCCATGGGTGCTGTGTGGGAGGGGGAGGGAACCCATCGGTGCTGTTTGGGGTGGAGGGGGCACCCATGGGTGCTGTGTGTGGGAGGGAGGTGGGGGGTGTTGGGGGGGGGGTTGTGGGGGGGTGTAGGGGGTGGGTGCTATGGGGGGCTGTGGGGTCAGTGTGTGCCACCCATGGGTGCTATGGGGGGTGTCCATGGGGTCTTTGGGTGCTATGGGGGGGCTATGGGTCCCACCCCTGGGTGCTATGGGGAATCTCTGGGGTCTTTGGGTGCTATGGGGGGTCTCTGTGGGTCCCACCCATGGGTGCTATGGGGGCGTCAGTGTGTGCCACCCATGGGTGCTGTGGGGTCTTTGGGTGCTATTGGGGGATCTATGGGTCCCACCCCTGGGTGCTATGGGGAGTCTCTGGGGTCTTCGGGTGCTATGGGGTTCTCTGTGGGTCCCACCCATGGGTGCTATGGGGGTCTCTGGGATCTTCGGGTGCTATGGGGGGGTCTCTGTGTGTGCCACCCATGGGTGCTATGGGGGGGTCAGTGGGTCCCACCCATGGGTGCTATGGGGGTCTCTGGGGTCTTTGTGTGCTATGGGGGGTCAGTGTGTGCCACCCATGGGTGCTGTGAGGTCTTTGGGTTCTATTGGGGGGTCTATGGGTCCCACCCCTGGGTGCTATGGGGGGGTCAGTGTGTGCCACCCATGGGTGCTATGGGGGTCTCTGGGATCTTTGGGTGCTATGGGGGGGTCTATGGGTTCCACCCATGGGTGCTATGGGGAGTCTCTGGGGTCTTTGGGTGCTATGGGGGATCTCTGTGTGTGCCACCCATGGGTGCTATGGGGGGGTCAGTGGGTCCCACCCATGGGTGCTATGGGGAATCTCTGGGGTCTTTGGGTTCTATTGGGGGATCTATGGGTCCCACCCCTGGGTGCTATGGGGAGTCTCTGGGGTCTTCGGGTGCTATGGGGTTAACTGTGGGTCCCACCCATGGGTGTTATGGGGGGGTCAGTGTGTGCCACCCATGGGTGCTGTTTCCCTTAACGGCTGGCTGACGTCTATTGGTTCGACGCCGTGGGGCTGCCCCCCAAGTGGGGCCGCGACGGCTGCTGGGGGAACCCGGCCTGGATGGCGGACTGGGAGAGCTTTGGGTGGAGCGCCCACGGCTGCCACCCATGGGTGGGGGGGGAAGGTAAGGACTGGGGGGGAAGGGGGGGGGGGTCGCACCCATGGGTGCTATGGGGGGGGGGATCTATGGGTGCTATGGCGGGGATGTGGGGTGAATGGATCCCACCCATGGGTGGGGGGGGAAGGTAAGGACTGCGGGGGAAGGGGGGAGGGGGTCCCACCCATGGGTGCTATGGGGGGGGGGAATCAATGGGTCACAGCCATGGGTGCTATGGGGGAGGAGGGGGATCTATGGGTTCTATGGGGGGGATGTGGGGTGAATGGATCCCACCCATGGGTGGGGGGGGAAGGTAAGCAGTGAGAGGGGGAGGGTTGCACCCATGGGTGCTATGGGAGGGGGTATCTATGGGTCACAGCCATGGGTGCTATGGGGCAGATGTGGGGGGGGGGGGAAGGTAAGCAGTGGGGGGACAGGGGAGGGGGTCGCACCCATGGGTGCTATGGGGGGGGAGATCTATGGGTCCTAGCCATGGGTGCTGTGGGGGGATGTGGGTCTATGGGTGCCACCCATGGGTGGGGGGGGAAGGTAAGGACTGGGGGGGGAAGAGGGGGGGGGGTCGCACCCATGGGTGCTATGGGGGGGGGATCTATGGGTGCTATGGGGGGATGTGGGGTGAATGGATCCCACCCATGGGTGGGGGGGGGAAGGTAAGGACTGGCGGGGAAGGAGGGGGGAGTCGCACCCATGGGTGCTATGGGGGAGGGGATCTATGGGTTCTATGGGGGGGATGTGGGGTGAATGGATCCCACCCATGGGTGAGGGGGGAAGGTAAGCAGTGGGGGGGGGAGGGTGGGGGGGTCGCACCCATGGGTGTTATGGGGGGGGGATCTATGGGTCACAGCCATGGGTGCTGTGGGGCAGATGTGGGGTGAATGGATCCCACCCATGGGTGGGGGGGGAAGGTAAGCAGTGGGGGGGCGGGGGGGGTTGCACCCATGGGTGCTATGGGGGGGTCTATGGGTCGCACCCACGGGTGCTATGGGGGAGGGATCTATGGGTCCCAGCATTGGATGCTATGGGTGCCACCCGTGGGTGCTATGGGGGGATGTGGGTCTCTGGGTGCCACCCATGGGTGCTATGGGGGCTCTATGGGTCCCACCCTCCCCCCTCACCCCCCCCAGATTTGCCCCCCCCCGACGCCGCCTTCACGCTGCACCCATTGGAGGACCCCGGGTTGGGGCCCAACAGCCGCCCCCAGCGCCTCCTCCTCTTCCTGGTCCTCCAACACCGCGACCCCTTCCGGCCCCACAGCGCAGGTAATGGGGGGGGGGGTATGGGGGGGTGTTGGAGGACTTTGGGGGGGGTATTGGAGGACTTTGTTGTGTTGGAGGACTTCGGGGGGTGTTGGAGGACTTTGGGGGGTGTGGGAGGTGTTGGAGGACTTTTGGGGGTGTTGGAGGACTTTGTTGGGGGTGTTGGAGGACTTTGATTTGTTGGAGGACTTTGGGGGGGGAGGTGGGAGGTGTTGGAGGACTTTGGGAGGGCGTTGGAGGACTTTATTGTGTTGGAGGGCTTTGGGGGGGGTGTTGGAGCACTTTGGGGGCGTGTTGGAGGTCTTGGAGGACTTTGTTGAGGTGTTGGAGGACTTTGGTGGGGGTTTTGGAGGACTTTGGGAGGGCGTTGGAGGACTTTGTTGTGTTGGAGGACTTTGTTGGGGGTGTTGGAGGACTTTGAGGGGGGAGGTGGGAGGTGTTGGAGGACTCTGGGGGGGTGTTGGAGGATTTTGGGGGTGTTGGAGGACTTTGGGGGAGGGTGGGAGGTGTTGGAGGACTTTGGGAGGGCGTTGGAGGACTTTGTTGTGTTGGAGGACTTTGTTGAGGTGTTGGAGGACTTTGTTGGGGGTGTTGGAGGAGTTTGATTTGTTGGAGGACTTTGAGGGGGGAGGTGGGAGGTGTTGGAGGACTTTGGGGAGGTGTTGGAGGACTTTGTTGGGGGTGTTGGAGGACTTTGATTTGTTGGAGGATTTTGGGGGTGTTGGAGGACTCTGGGAGGGCGTTGGAGGACTTTGTTGTGTTGGAGGACTTTGGGGGGGTGTTGGAGGACTTTGGGGGGTGTGGGAGGTGTTGGAGGACTTTGGGGGGATGTTGGAGGACTTTGGGGGGTGTTGGAGGAGTTTGGGGGGGTGTTGGAGGTGTTGGAGGACTTTGGGAGGGCGTTGGAGGACTTTTGGGGGTGTTGGAGGACTTTGGGGGGTGTTGGAGGACTTTGGGGGGCTGCTGGAGCTGTTTGGCCGTTTTGGGCTGATTTGGGGTTTTATTGTGGTTCTTGGGTTTATTTTGGTGTTTTTGGAGCTGTTTTGGGGTCTGTTTCAGGTTCTTTTGGGGCTGTTTGGGGCCGTTTTAGGGTCTGTTTGGGGTTTTTTTGGTTCTGTTTGGGGTTTTTTGGGGCCATTTGGGGTTTTTTGGGTCAGTTTGGGGTTATTGGGGCTGTTTTGGGTTCTTTTGGGACCGTTTTGGGGTTATTTGGGGCCATTTGGGGCCATTTTAGGGTCAGTTTGGGGTTCTTTGGGGGTTCTTTTGGGGTTTTTGGGGTTTTTTGGGAGTTCTTTGGGGGTTTTGAGGCTGTTTTGGGGCTGTTTGGGACCATTTTAGGGTCAGTTTGGGGTTTTTGGGGGGCAGTTTGGGGCTCTTTGGGGTCAGTTAGGGGTCATTTGGGGTCATTTTGGGGCTATTTGGGGCTGTTTGGGGCCATTTTAGGGTCAGTATGGGGTTTTTGGGGGGCAGTTTGGGGCTCTTTGGGGTCAGTTTGGGGTTCTTTGGGGCCATTAGGGGTCATCTGGGGGTCATTTGGGGCCATTTGGGGTCATTCGGGGTCATTTTGGGGCTATTTGGGGCCATTTGGGGTCATTTGGGGTCAGTTTGGGGTTCTTTGGGGTCATTTCGGGGTTATTTGGGGCCATTTGGGGTCATTCGGGGTCATTTGTGGGCTATTTGGGGCCATTTTGGGGCCGTTTGCTGCCCCGTTTTTGCTTCTTTCGGTGCCGTTTCGCCCCCATTGTCCCCTTTTTTTGTGTGTCCCCCCCCCCCCATTTTCCAGCCCCCCCCCTGCAGCTGCTCCCCCTGCTGCAGCCCCCCCCCGGCTCCCAGCTCCCAGCTCTGCGCCGGGCCGTGCGGGCGCTGCTGCACCCAATGCTGGAAGGGCTGCGAAGGAGGCAAAGGGTGGGGGGGGGGATGGGGGGTGGGGGACCCCATAAAGCCCACCCTGACCCCCACCCCAACCCCAATCCCGCCCCTGGAATCCCAACCCTCCCATAATCCCAATCCTAATCCTCATCCCCCCCTGTAATCCCAATCCCAAAACCTAAACCCCATAATCCCAATCCCAATCCTCATCCCCCCCCATAATCCCAATCCCAACCCCAATCCCACCCCCCCATAATCCCAACCCTCCATAATCCCAATCCTAATCCTCACCCCCCTGTAATCCCAATCCCAATCCCAAAACCAAACCCCATAATCCCAATCCCAATCCTCATCCCCCCATAATCCCAATCCCCACCCCCCATAACCCCAATCCCAATCCTCATCCCCTCCCCGTAGTCCCAATCCCAATCCCACCCCCCCATAATCCCACTCCCAACCCCAATCCCACCCCCCACAACCCCAATCCCAATCCTCATCCCCCCCCATAATCCCAATCCCAACCCCAATCCCACCCCCCCATAATCCCAACCCTCCATAATCCCAATTCTAATCCTCACCCCCCCTATAATCCCAATCCCAAAACCAAACCCCATAATCCCAATCCCAATCCTCATCCCCCCATAATCCCAACCCCCCATAATCCCAAGCCACATCCCCCCATAATCCCAATCCCAATCCTCATCCCCCCTTTAATCCCAATCCCAACCCCAATCCCACCCCTGGAATCTCAACCATCCCATAATCCCAATCCTAATCCTCACCCCCCCTATAATCCCAATCCCCAAACCAAACCCCATAATCCCAATCCCAATCCTCATCCCCCCCTATAATCCCAATCCCAACCCCAATCCCACCCCTGGAATCCCAACCCTCCCATAACCCCAATCCTAATCCTCACCCCCCCTGTAATCCCAATCCCAAAACCAAACCCCATAATCCCAATCCCAATCCTCATCCTCCCATAATCCCAATCCCCCATAATCCCAATCCCAATCCTCATCCCTCCAAAATCCCAATCCCAATCCTCATCCGCCCCTATAATCCCAATCCCAAACCCCATAATCCCAATCCCAATTCTCATTGCCCCATAATCCCAACCCCCCCATAACCCCAATCCTCATCCCCTCCCATAATCCCACTCCCAACCCCAATCCCACCCCCCATAACCCCAATCCCAATCCTCATCCTCCCCCGTAGTCCCAATCCCAATCCCACTCCCCCATAATCCCACTCCCAACCCCAATCCCACCCCCCACAACCCCAATCCCAATCCTCATCCCCCCCCATAATCCCAATCCCAACCCCAATCCCACCCCCCCATAATCCCAACCCTCCATAATCCCAATTCTAATCCTCACCCCCCCTATAATCCCAATCCCAAAACCAAACCCCATAATCCCAATCCCAATCCTCATCCCCCCATAATCCCAACCCCCCATAATCCCAAGCCTCATCCCCCCATAATCCCAATCCCAATCCTCATCCCCCCTTTAATCCCAATCCCAACCCCAATCCCACCCCTGGAATCTCAACCATCCCATAATCCCAATCCTAATCCTCACCCCCCCTGTAATCCCAATCCCAAAACCAAACCCCATAATCCCAATCCCAATCCTCATCCACCCATAACCCCAATCCCAATCCTCATCCCCCCCCATAATCCCAATCCCAACCCCAATCCTACCCCCCCATAATCCCAACCCTCCATAATCCCAATCCTAATCCTCACCCCCCTGTAATCCCAATCCCAATCCCAAAACCAAACCCCATAATCCCAATCCCAATCCTCATCCTCCCATAATCCCAATCCCATCCCCCATAACCCCAATCCCAATCCTCATCCCCTCCCCGTAGTCCCAATCCCAATCCCACCCCCCCATAATCCCAACCCCAATCCCACCCCCCACAACCCCAATCCCAATCCTCATCCCCCCCTTTAATCCCAATCCCAACCCCAATCCCCCCCCTGGAATCCCAACCCTCCCATAATCCCAATCCTAATCCTCACCCCCCCATAATCCCAATCCCAAAACCAAACCCCATAATCCCAATCCTAATCCCACCCCCCCATAATCCCAATCCCCCATAACCCCAGTCCCAATCCTCATCCCCTCCCCGTAGTCCCAATCCCAATCCCCCCCCCATAATCCCACTCCCAACCCCAATCCCACCCCCCACAACCCCAATCCCAATCCTCATCCCCCCCTATAATCCCAATTCCAACCCCAATCCCACCCCCCCATAATCCCAACCCTCCATAATCCCAATTCTAATCCTCATCCCCCCCCATAATCCCAATCCCAAAACCAAACCCCATAATCCCAATCCCAATCCTCATCCCCCCATAATCCCAACCCCCCATAATCCCAAGCCTCATCCCCCCACAAACCCAATCCCAATCCTCATCCCCCCTTTAATCCCAATCCCAACCCCAATCCCGCCCCTGGAATCCCAACCCTCCCATAATCCCAATCCTAATCCTCACCCCCCCTGTAATCCCAAACCCAAACCCCATAATCCCAATTCCAATCCTCATCCCCCCATAATCCCAATCCCCCATAACCCCAATCCCAATCCCCCCCCCCCATAATCCCACTCCCAACCCCAATCCCACCCCCCACAACCCCAATCCCAATCCTCATCCCCCCCTAATCCCAAATAATCCCAAATAATCCCAACCCCCCCCCCCAGTCCCAGCTGCGCCTTTCGCTCTGCGTCCCCGCGGCCGCGTCTGCGCTCAGTGCGGTGCTGAGCTGCAGCACCAGCGCCCCCTTCCGGCAGCGCTGCCTCCGTGCCATGCAGGTGGGAGACCCCCCCCAAAACACCCCTAAGACCCCCCCATACATCGACCCCCCCCCCCAAATGGCTCCATGCCATGCAGGTGGGAGACCCCCCCCCCAAAAACCCCCCCAAGACCCCCCCATAAATCACCCCCCCCCCAACTGCCTCCGTGCCATGCAGGTGGGAGACCCCCCCCAAAACGCCCCTAAGACCCCCCCCATCCATCACCCCCCCCCCCAAATGCCTCCGTGCCATGCAGGTGGGAGACCCCCCCCCAAAACCCCCCAAGACCCCCCAGTCCCTCCCCATTTCGACCCCCACCCCCCATCCATCACTTCCACCCCCCCCCCAAATGCCTCCGTGCCATGCAGGTGGGAGACCCCCCCCAAAACACCCCTAAGACCCCCCCATCCATCACCGCCCCCCCCCCAAATGGCTCCGTGCCATGCAGGTGGGAGACCCCCCCCAAAACGCCTCTAAGACCCCCCCCATACATCGACCCCCCCCCCAAATGCCTCCGTGCCATGCAGGTGGGAGACCCCCCCCAAAACACCCCCCAAGACCCCCCCAGTCCCTCCCCATTTCGACCCCCACCCCCCATCCATCACTTCCACCCCCCCCCCAAATGCCTCCATGCCATGCAGGTGGGAGACCCCCCCCAAACCCCCCCCAAGACCCCCCCAGTCCCTCCCCATTTCGACCCCCACCCCCCATCCATCACTTCCACCCCCCCCCAGCTGCCTCCATGACAAGCAGGTGGGAGACCCCCCCCAAAAACCCCCAAGACCCCCCCCATAAATCACCCCCACCCCCCCCAAATGCCTCCATACCAAGCATTTGGGAGCCCCCCCCCCAAACCCCCCCCCAAGCCCCCCCCAATCCCTCCCCAAAACTCCCCCCACCCCCCCATCCATCACTCCCCCCCCCCCAGCTTCCTGCATGCCATGGACCCCCCCCCCCAAACCCCCCCCATGCCGCCCCCCCCCCCAGGTTGAGGACACCCCCACGCTGGCGCTGGCCACCCAAAGGACCCTCACTGCCGTCACCCAACAGCGCCGCCTGCGCTGCCCCTCCTGCGCCCCCCCCGAGGTGAGTGAGACCCCCCCCCTCCCCAACCCCCCCCCCCAACTCAGCCCCACACACCTATAGGGTGAGAGACCCCCCCTCACCCAACCCCCCCCCGTGGGTGCAGTCAGGTTGTGGTGACCCCCCCCCCCCCCCACCCAGACCTCGAGCTCCATTGTGTGACCCCCCCCCCCATATTGTGACCCCCCCCCCCAACTGTGTCTCCCACCGTTGTGCCCGTCCCCCCCCCCCACATTGTCCCCAGTTTTGTGCCCCCCCCCGTTGTGCCCCCCCTCCCCACTGCGTGCCCCCCCCATCGCCCCCCATTGCCCCCCCATTGTCCTCCCCCCATGACCCCCCCATGACCCCCCCCCCATTTTCTCCCCCATTGTTGCTATAGCCCCCCATTCTCACTGTCCCCCCCCATTTTCCCCCCATTGTCCCCCCCCATGACCCCCCATTGTCACTGTCCCCCCCCACCCCATTGCGTCCCCCCCCATTGTCCCCCATTGTTGCTATACCTCCCCATCGCCCCCCCCATTGTCCCCCCCACTGCCCCCCCATTCTCACTGTGCCCCCCCATTATCCCCCCCCATTGTCCCCAATTCTCCCCCCATTGTGTGCCCCCCCGCTGTGCCCCCCCCACTGTATGCCCCCCCATCACCCCCCCCATTGTCCTCCTCCCATGACCCCCCCATTGCCCCCCCATTGTTGCTATACCCCCCCATCGCCCCCCATTTTCCCCCCATTGTCCCCACCATGACCCCCCCATTGTGCCCCCCCCATTTTCCTCCCCATTGTTGCTATACCCCCCCCATCGCCCCCCCATTTTCCCCCCATTGTCCCCCCCTCTGACCCCCCATTGTGTCCCCCCCCATTGTGTCCCCCCCCATTGTCCCCAATTCTCCCCCCATTGAGTGCCCCCCCATTGTGCCCCCCTCCCCACTCTGTACCCCCCCATCGCCCCCCCATGACCCCCCCATTATCCCCCCCTCCCCATTGTGCCCCCCCATTGTCCCCCCATTGTTGCTATGCCCCCCCATCGCCCCCCCATTGTCACTGTCCCCCCCCATTACCCCCCCATTGTCCCCAATCCTCCCCCCATTGAGTGCCCCCCCCTTGTGCCCCCCCTCCCCACTGTGTGCCCCCCATCGCCCCCCCATTACCCCCCCATTATCCCCCCCCTCCCCATTGTGCCCCCCCATTGCCCCCCCATTGTTGCTATGCCCCCCCATCGCCCCCCATTTTCCCCCCATTGTCCCCCCCCCATTGACCCCCCCTCCTCACCCCATTGCCCCCCCATTGCCCCCCCCCTCCTCACCCCCTTCCCCCCCCCCATAGGAGGAGGACACACAACAGGAGGACGCCGCCCCCCAAACCCCCCCCCAATGATTTCAGCCCCCTCCCCCAGTTTGCTCCCATTTCCTCCCAGTTGCTCCCAGTTCATCCCAGTATTCCCAGTTTCCCCCCCCCCACTGTGCTCAGTTTCTCTCTCCTCCCACATCCACCCCATTTGGCGCCAACCCCTCATTTCCATAACCACGCCCCCCTCATTTCCATAACATTACACCCTCATTTCCATAACCACGCCCCACTCATTTCCATAACACCACCCTCCTCATTTCCATAACCACGCCCCCCGTACCATATGCAGAGCCCTCACTTGGCCACGCCCCCATTTACCCATAACCCTTTCCTTAGCCCCGCCCCCTTTCCCGTAGCCCCGCCCCCTCCCCTTTCACACATCTCCCATCTTCCCATAGCCCCGCCCCCTTTCCCGTCGCCCCGCCCACCTCCTATTCTCTCCCACAATGCCATCCTTTCCCTTAGCACCGCCCCCTTTCCCATAGCCCCGCCCCTCTCCCTTATCCCCCCACAATGCCGTCCTTTCCCTTAGCCCCGCCCCCTTTCCCCTAGCCCCGCCCCCTCCCGACCCCTTTCCCACCTCTCCCATATTCCCGTAGCCCCGCCCCATTTCCCGTAGCCCCGCCCCCTTTCCCCTCGCCCCGCCCACCTCTAATTCTCTCCCACAATCCCGTCCTTCCCGTAGCCCCGCCCCTTTTCCGTCTCCCCGCCCCTCTCCCATATCCCCCACAATCCCGTCCTTTCCCTTAGCCCCGCCCCTTTCCCGTAGCCCCGCCCCTCTCCCATATCCTCCACAATGCCGTCCTTTCCCTTAGCCCCGCCCCCTTTCCCGTAGCCCCGCCCCCTCCCGACCCCTTTCCCACCTCTCCCATATTCCCGTAGCCCCGCCCCCTTTCCCATAGCCCCGCCCCTCTCCCTTATCCCCCACAATCCCGTCCTTTCCCTTAGCCCCGCCTCCTTTCCCGTAGCCCCGCCCACCTCCCACCTCTCCCACAATTCCGTCCTTTCCTCCGCCCCGCCCCTTTTCCGTAGCCACGCCCACCTCCCACCTCTCACACACCTCCCATATTCCCATAGCCCCGCCCCCTTTCCCATAGCCCCGCCCCTCTCGCCCCCTCCCACAATGCCATCCTTCCATTAGCCCCGCCCCCTTTTCCGTCTCCCCGCCCACCTCCTATTCTCTCCCACAATGCCGTCCTTTCCCTTAGCCCCGCCCCTTTCCCGTAGCCCCGCCCCTCTCCCATATCCCCCACAATCCCGTCCTTTCCCTTAGCCCCGCCCCTTTCCCGTCGCCCCGCCCCTCTCCCATATCCCCAACAATGCCGTCCTTTCCTTCGCCCCGCCCCTTTCCCGTAGCCCCGCCCACCTCCCACCCTTTCCCACCTCTCCCATATTCCCGTAGCCCCGCCCCCTTTCCCGTAGCCCCGCCCCCTCCTATTCTCTCCCACAACCCCGTCCTTCCCGTTGCCCCGCCCCCTTTACCCTCGCCCCGCCCACCTCCCACCCTTCCCATCTCTCCCATATTCCCGTAGCCCCGCCCCCTTTCCCGTCGCCCCGCCCACCTCCTATTATCTCCCATCCTTTCCTTAGCCCCGCCCCTTTCCCGTAGCCCCGCCCCTCTCCCTTATCCCCCACAATGCCGTCCTTTCCCTTAGCCCCGCCTCCTTTCCCGTAGCCCCGCCCACCTCCCACCTCTCCCACAATTCCGTCCTTTCCTCCGCCCCGCCCCTTTCCCGTAGCCACGCCCACCTCCCACCTTTCACACACCTCCCACATTCCCTTAGCCCCGCCCCCTTTCCCATAGCCCCGCCCCTCTCGCCCCCTCCCACAATGCCATCCTTCCCTTAGCCCCGCCCCCTTTTCCGTCTCCCCGCCCACCTCCTATTCTCTCCCACAATGCCGTCCTTTCCCTTAGCCCCGCCCCTTTCCCGTAGCCCCGCCCCTCTCCCATATCCCCACAATCCCGTCCTTTCCCTTAGCCCCGCCCCTTTCCCGTAGCCCCTCCCCTCTCCCATATCCCCCACAATCCCGTCCTTTCCCGTAGCCCCGCCCCCTTCCCCTCGGCCCCGCCCCGCGGCTCCCGTAGCCCCGCCCCCCGCGCCATGGCGCTGTCGGTGGCGGCGGGCGCCTCGTGGGCCGTGCCGGGGGGCTCGGCGGATCCGGGCGGGGGTCCCGCCGGGGTTCCGGGGGGATCCGGTCGGTGTTTGGCCGCCGTGCTGCTGTGCGGGGCCTTGGCGTGCGGATACGTGGGGAGCTTGTATGTGTGGGGCAGCCCGCTGCCCAGGTAACGGGGCGGGGGGGGTCCTGGGGGGCGCTATGGGGTGCTATGGGGCGCTATGGGGCGCTATGGGGCGCTATGGGGTGCTATAGGGTGCTATGGGGTGCTATGGGGCGCTATGGGGCGCTATGGGGTGCTATAGGGTGCTATGGGGTGCTATAGGGTGCTATGGGGTGCTATGGGGCGCTATGGGGCGCTATGGGGTGCTATAGGGTGCTATGGGGTGCTATAGGGTGCTATGGGGTGCTATGGGGCGCTATGGGGCGCTATGGGGTGCTATAGGGTGCTATGGGGTGCTATAGGGTGCTATGGGTTGCTATGGGGTCTTATGGGGTGCTATAGGGTGTTATGGGGCGCTATGGGGTGCTATAGGGTGCTATGGGGCGCTGTGGGGTGCTATAGGGTGCTATGGGGTGCTATGGGGTGCTATAGGGTGCTATGGGGTGCTATGGGGTGCTGTGGGGTGCTATGGGGTGCTATGGGGTCCTATGGGGTGCTATGGGGTCTTATGGGGTGCTATAGGGTGTTATGGGGCGCTATGGGGTGCTATGGGGCGCTGTGGGGTGCTATAGTGTGCTATGGGGTGCTATGGGGCGCTATGGGGCGCTGTGGGGTGCTATGGGGTGCTATAGGGTGCTATGGGGTCTTATGGGGGTCTGTGGGCCGCTATGGGGCGCTATGGGGTCTTATGGGGTGCTGTGGGGTCCTGTGGGGTGCTATGGGATCTTATGGGGTGCTATGGGGTCTTATGGGGTGCTATAGGGTGCTATGGGGCGCTGTGGGGCACTGTGGGGTGCTATGGGGTCTTATGGGGCGCTATGGGGTGCTATAGGGTGCTATGGGGTGCTATGGGGCCCTATGGGGGTCTATGGGATGCTATGGGGTGCTGTGGGGTCTTATGGGGCCCTATGGGGGTCTATGGGGCGCTATGGGGTGCTATGGGGTCTTATGGGGCGCTATGGGGTGCTATAGGGTGCTATGGGGTGCTATGGGGCCCTATGGGGGTCTATGGGGTGCTATGGGGTGCTATGGGGTCTTATGGGGTGCTGTGGGATCCTATGGGGGTCCTATGGGGTGCTATGGGGTCTTATGGGGTGCTATGGGGTGCTATGGGGCGCTATGGGGTCTTATGGGGTGCTGTGGGGTGCTATAGGGTGCTATAGGGTGCTATGGGGCACTATGGGGGTCTGTGGGGCGCTATGGGGTCTTATGGGGTGCTATAGGGTGCTATGGGGGTCTGTGGGGTGCTACAGGGCGCTGTGGGGCGCTATGGGGTGCTGTGGGATTTTATGGGGTGCTATAGGGTGCTATAGGGTGCTATGGGGTGCTATGGGGTGTTATGGGGTGCTATGGGGGTCCTATGGGGTCTTATGGGGTGCTATGGGGTGCTATGGGGTCTTATAGGGTGCTATGGGGCGCTATGGGGTCTTATGGGGTGCTATGGGGTCCTATGGGTCTTATGGGGTGCCATGGGGTGCTATGAGGTCTTATGGGGTGCTATGGGGTGCTATGGCATCTTATGGGGTGCTATGGGGTTTTATGGGGGTCTGTGGGGTCCTATGGGGCGCTATGGGGTGCTGTGGGGCGCTATGGGGTCTTATGGGGTGTTATGGGGGTCTTATGGGGGTCTGTGGGGTCCTATGGGGATCCTATGGGGTGCCATTGGGGTCTGTGGGGTCCTGTGGGGGTCTGTGGGATCCTATGGGGGTGCTATGGGGTGCTATGGGGTCTTATGGGGGTCTGTGGGGTCCTATGGGGTTTTATGGGGTCTATGGGGTTTGGGGGGGGTTCTATGGGGTCTATGGGGTTTGGGGGGGTTCTATGCGGTCTATGGGGTCTGGGTGGGTTCTATGGGGTCTATGGGGTTTCTATAGGGGTTTATGGGGTGTATGGGGTTTGAGGGGGGTTCTATGGGGTCTGTGGGGTCTGGGTGGGTTCTATGGGGTCTATGGGTTTTGCGGGGGGTTCTATGGGGTCTGTGGGGTTTCTATAGGGGTTTATGGGGTCTATGGGGTTTGAGGGGGTTCTATGGGGTCTGTGGGGTCTGCGTGGTTTCAATGGGGTCCTACGATGTTCGGGGGGATCCTATGGGTTTTTCTGGGGTTCTGCAGGTTCCCGTGGGGTTCAGGCGAGTTCTGCGGGGTTTGGGGCTTCTATAGGGCTGGGAGTCTCACGCGGGGGCCTTTTTGGGGTCGCCCCCCCCCCTCAATTTAGGGACCACCCCGCAGTGATCAAACGCCGTTTCACCAGCGTGTTGGTGGTGTCGGGGCTCAGCCCCGCCTCCGTGTGGGTCTGGAAGGAGCTGACGGGAATCCGGGTGAGTCGTGTGGGTCTCAGCCCCACACTTATGGGGCGCGAGGCGACGTCTGACCCCATGAATCGTTCCTAAATCCCGCCCTATAGACGGACACCCCCCTCCCCGCGTTATTGGGGTTGAGGTTGGAGGGGCTGCTGCCCGCCACGCTGCTGCCGCTGCTGCTCACCATGGTGAGGTGTGGGGCTGAGATGTGGGGCTGCCCCATAGCGCTGCCTCTGTGGGGTTTTGGGGGGGGCTGAGGGGGGTTTATGGGGTCCTGTGTGGGTCTATGGGGTCTTATGGGGTTTGGGGGGTCCTATGGGGCTCTATGGGGTGCTATGGGGTTTGGGGGGGGCTGGGGAGGTGAGGTGTGGGGCTGAGATGCGGGGCTGCCCCATAGCGCTGCCTCTGTGGGGTTTTGGGGGGGTCTGTGGGGTCCTATGGGGGACTGGGAGGGTCTTATGGGGCTCTATGGGGTCCTATGGGGTTTGGGGGGGGCTGGGGATATGAGGTGTGGGGCTGAGATGTGGGGCTGCCCCATAGCGCTGCCTCTGTGGGGTTTGGGGGGCAGTGAGGGAGGTTTATGGGGTCCCGTGGGGGGCTGGGAGGGTCCTATGGGGTCCTATGGGATCCTATGGGGTTTGGGGGGTTCTATGGGGCTCTATGGGGTTTGGGGGATTCTATGGGGCTCTATGGGGTTTTATGGGTTTGGGGGGCTGGGGATGTGAGGTGTGGGGCTGAGATGTGGGGCTGCCCCATAGCGCTGCCTCTGTGGGGTTTTGGGAGGGGCTGAGGGGGGTCTATGGGGTCCTGTGGGGCTCTATGGGGTCCTATGGAGGTCTATGGGGTCTTATGGGGTTTGGGGGTGGCAGGGGGGGTGAGGTGTGGGGAGATGTGGGGCTGAGATGTGGGGCTGCCCCATAGCGCTGCCTCTGTGGGGTTTGGGGGGGAGTGAGGGGGGTTTATGGGGTCCTGTGGGGCTCTATGGGGTCCTAGGGGATCCTGGGAGGAACTATGGGGTTTGGGGGTGGCAGGGGGGGTGAGGTGTGGGGAGGTGTGGGGCTGAGATGTGGGGCTGCCCCATAGCACTGCCTGTGTGGGGTTTGGGGGGGCTGAGGGGGGTTTATGGGGTCTTATGGGGGCCTGGGGAGGTTTTATGGGGGTTTATGGGATCCTATGGGGTTTGGGGGGGCTGGGGAGGTGAGGTGTGGGGCTGAGATGTGGGGCTGCCCCATAGCGCTGCCTGTGTGGGGTTTTGGGGGGGAGTGAGGGGGGTTTATGGGGTCCTATGGGGCTCTATGGGGTCCCATGGGGCTCTATGGGGTTTTATGGGGTTTGGGGGGTTCTATGGGGCTCTATGGGATCCTATGGGCTTTAACGGGGCCATAGGGGTTTTATGGGACTCTATGGGATCCTATGGGGTTTTATGGGGCCATAGGGGTTTTATGGGGCTCTGTAGGATCCTATTGGGTTCTGTGGGGTTCTATGGGATCCTATGGAGTTTTATGGGGCTCTGTGGGATCCTATGGGGTTTTATGGGGCTCTATGGGATGCTATGGGGTTTTTTGGGGCTCTGTGGGATCCTATGGGGTTTTATGGGGCTCTATGAGATCCTATTGGGTTTTTTGGGGCTCTGTGGGATCCTATGGGGTTTTATGGGGCTCTATGAGATCCTATTGGGTTTTTTGGGGCTCTGTGGGATCCTATGGGGTTTTATGGGGTCTATAGGATCCTATGGGGTTTCTATGGGGCTCTATGGGATCCTATGGAGTTTTATGGGGTCTATAGGATCCTATGGGGTTTTATGGGGCTCTATGGGATGCTATGAGGTTTTTATAGGGCCGGGGAGATTCTATGGGGTTCTCTGGGCTTTATGGGGTTCTGTGGGGTTTTGGGGGGGCCGTAACCCTTCCCCTAAACCCCCCCCACCCCACAGGTGCTGTTTTTGGGGCCGCTGATGCAGCTGTGCATGGACTGCCCATGGCGATGCATGGAGGGGCTGCGGGGGCTGCTGGGTAAGGGGGGGTTTCTATGGGGTTTCTGTGGGGCTGGGGGTCGGGGGGGCAGCGGGGGGGCGATCTGTGGGTCAGGGGTCCGTGTGTGGGGCAGAGCGGTGGATGTGTGGGTCAGTCATCCAATTGTGGGTCGGGCTGTGGGGCGGAAGGGTCAGTCTGTGGGTCAGTCTGTGGGTCCATCCCCCCAAATCTGTGGGTCAATCTGTGGGTCCATCCCCCCATCTATGGCTCAATCTATGGGTCAATCTATGGGTCCATCCCCCCATCTAGGGGTCCATCTCTGGGTCCACCCCCCAACCTATGGGTCCATCTATGGGTCAATCTATGGGTCCATCTGTGGGTCCATCCCCCCAACCTATGGGTCCATCATGGGTCAATCTATGGGTCCATCCCCCATCTGTGGGTCGATCTATGGGTCCATCTATGGGTCCATCCCCCATCTGTGGGTCCATCTATGGGTCCCTGCCCCAACCTATGGGTCCATCTATGGGTCCATCCCCCCATCTATGGGTCCATCTGTGGGTCCATCTATGGGTCCATCTATGGGTCCATCTGTGGGTCAATCTATGGGTCGATCTGTGGGTCCATCCCCCCATCTATGGGTCCATCTGTGGGTCCATCTATGTGTCCATCTATGGGTCAATCTATGGGTCCATCCCCCCATCTATGGGTCAATCTATGGGTCCATCTGTGGGTCAATCTATGGGTCCCTCCCCCAACCTATGTGTCAATCTATGGGTCCATGCCCCCAATCTATGGGTCAATCTATGGGTCAATCTATGGGTCCACCCCCCAATCTGTGGGTCCATCTATGGGTCCATCTGTGGGTCCATCCCCCATCTATGGGTCCATCTGTGGGTCCATCCCCCCATCTATGGGTCCATCTGTGGGTCAATCTATGGGTCCATCCCCCCATCTATGGCTCAATCTATGGGTCCATCTATGGGTAAATCTATGGGTCGATCTGTGGGTCCATCTATGGGTCCATCCCCCATCTGTGGGTCCATCCCCCCATCTATGGGTCCATCTATGGGTCAATCCATGGGTCCATCCCTCAATCTCTGGGTCCACCCCCCATCTATGGGTCCATCCCCCCATCTGTGGGTCCATCTATGGGTCCATCCCCCATCTATGGGTCCATCTGTGTGTCCATCTGTGGGTCCATCTATGGGTCCATCTATGGGTCCATCTATGGGTCCATCTGTGGGTCCATCTGTGGGTCCATCTATGGGTCCCTGCCCCAACCTATGGGTCCATCTATGGGTCCATCCCCCCATCTATGGGTCCATCTGTGGGTCCATCTATGGGTCCATCTATGGGTCCATCCCCCCAACCTATGGGTCAATCTATGGGTCCATCTGTGGGTCCATCTATGGGTCAATCTATGGGTCCATCTGTGGGTCCATCTATGGGTCCATCTGTGGGTCCATGCCCCCATCTATGGGTTCATCTATGGGTCCATCCCCCATCTGTGGGTCCATCCCCCCATCTATGGGTCCATCTATGGGTCCATCTGTGGGTCCATCTGTGGGTCCATCTGTGGGTCCCTCCCCCATCCGTGGGTCGATCCGTGGGTCCGTCCCGCACCCTGGGCCCCAGGCTCTGACTCCCCCCCAGCCCCGCGCCGGGCGCTGCCGTGGCTGCGCGACGTGCGCTGGCTGCGGAACCACGTGGTGGCGCCGCTGTCGGAGGAGCTCGTGTTCCGCGCCTGCATGCTGCCCGTCCTGCTGCCCTGCGCCGGGCCGCGATACGCCGTGCTGGCCTGCCCGCTCTTCTTCGGCCTGGGTGCTCATGGGAAACGGCCTATTATGGGATGGGCGGGGGGAATTATGGGATGGGTTGGGGGTTATTATGGGATGGATTTTGGGGTTATGTGGGGTCATGTGGGGTTATTATGGGATGGCTGGGGGGGAATTATGGGATGGATTGGGGCTTATTATGGGATGGATTGTGGGGTTATGTGGGGTCATGTGGGGTTATGCGGGGTTATTATGGGATGGATTGGGCGTTATTATGGGATGGATTGGGGACATTATGGGATGGATTGGGGTTATGTGGGGTCATGCGGGGTTATTATGGGATGGATTGGGGGCATTATGGGATGCGTGGTGGGGTTATGTGGGGTCATGTGGGGTTATTATGGGATGGATGGGGTTATTATGGGATGTGTCGCCATACGCCGTGCTGGCCTGCCCGCTCTTCTTCGGCCTGGGTGCTCATGGGAAACGGCCTATTATGGGATGGGCGGGGGGAATTATGGGATGGATTTGGGGGTTATGTGGGGTCATGTGGGGTTATTATGGGATGGATTGGGGTTATTATGGGATGGATTGGGGCTTATTATGGGATGGATTGGGGGTATTATGGGATGGGTTGGGGTTATTATGGGATGGATTGGGGGTTATGTGGGGTCATGTGGGGTTATTATGGGATGGGTTGGGGGTATTATGGGATGGGTTGGGGGTTATTATGGGATGGATTGGGGGTATTATGGGATGGGTTGGGGGGGTTATTATGGGATGGGTTGGGGTTATTATGGGATGGATTGGGGGGTTATGTGGGGTCATGTAGGGTTATGTGGGGTTGTTATGGGATGGGTGAGGGGAATTATGGGATGGATGGGGGTCATGTGGGGTTATGTGGGGTTATTATGGGATGGATTGGGGGTTATTATGGGATGGGTTGGAGGTTATTATGGGATGCGTGATGGGGTTATGTGGGGTCATATGGGGGTATTATGGGATGGATTGGGGGAATTATGGGATGGATTGGGGTTATTATGGGATGGATTGGGGGTTATGTGGGGTCATGTGGGGTTATGTGGGGTTATTATGGGATGGATTGGGGGTATTATGGGATGGATTGGGGTTATTATGGGATGGATTGGGGGTTATGTGGGGTCATGTGGGGTTATGTGGGGTTATTATGGGATGGATTGGGGGTATTATGGGATGGATTGGGGGGTTATGTGGGTTCATATGGGGTTGTGTGGGGTTATTACGGGATGGATTGGGGGTATTATGGGATGGGTGGTGGGGTTATGTGGGGTCATGCGGGGTTATTATGGGATGGATTGGGGGTTATTATGGGATGGGCAGGGGGTATTATGGGATGGAGTAGGGGTATTATGGGATGGATTGGGGGGTTATGTGGGTTCATATGGGGTTGTGTGGGGTTATTATGGGATGGATGGGGTTATTATGGGATGTGTCGCCATACGCCGTGCTGGCCTGCCCGCTCTTCTTCGGCCTGGGTGCTCATGGGAAACGGCCTATTATGGGATGGGCGGGGGGAATTATGGGATGGATTTGGGGGTTATGTGGGGTCATGTGGGGTTATTATGGGATGGGTTGGGGGTTATTATGGGATGGGTTGGGGGTTATTATGGGATGGGTTGGAGGTTATTATGGGATGGATTGGGGGAATTATGGGATGGATGGGGGTCATGTGGGGTTATGTGGGGTTATTATGGGATGGATTGGGGGTATTATGGGATGGATGGGGGCTTATGTGGGGTATTATGGGATGGATTGGGGTTATGTGGGGTCATGCGGGGCTGTGTGGGGTTATTATGGGATGGATTGGGGTTATTATGGGATGGGTGGTGGGGTTACCTGGGGTCATGTGGGGCTGTGTGGGGTTATTATGGGATGGATGGGGTTATGTGGGATTATTTGGGGTTGTGGGGTGGTTGTGGGGGGGGGGTTATGGGGGGTTATGGGGGGATGGAGGCCATATGGGGGGGGTAAGGGGGGTAATGGGGAACGAAGATGATGAGGAATTGTGGGAGGGGGGTGGGGGGTAATGGGGGCAATGGGCACTGGGAGGAACTGAGAGGAACTGGGGGGCACTGGGAGGAGCCCCCTCCCTTTCCCTCCCCCTCCCCCCCCAAATTTGTGACCCCCAACCCCCCCCCCCCTCAGCCCACTTCCATCACGTCATCGAGCAGCTCCGATTCCGGCAGAGCTCCGTGGGCAGCATCTTCATGGCGGCAGGTGGGGACTGGGGGGACTGGGAGCAACTGGGAGGGACTGGGGGGCACTGGGAGGGACTGGAGGGGAACTTGGAGGGACTGGGTGGAACTGGGGGGGACTGGGAGCAACTGGGGGGCACTGGGATGGACTGGGTGGAACTGGAGGGGAACTGGGAGGGACTGGGAGCAACTGGGGGGCACTGGGAGGAACTGGGGGGGACTGAGAGGAGCTGGAAGGGACTGGGTGGAACTGGAGGGGAACTGGGAGGATCTGGGTGGAACTGGGGGAGACTGGGAGCAACTGGAGGGCACTGGGAGGGACTGGGTGGAACTGGAGGGGAACTGGGAGGGACTGGGAGGAACTGGGGGGCACTGGGGGGACTGGGAGCAACTGGGAGGAACTGGAAGGAACAGGGGGGGACTGGGATGAACTGGGAGGTACTGGGGGGCACTGGGAGGGACTGGGAGGGACTGGGAGGTACTGGACCCCCCCGCCCCCCCTCTGTCCGCAGCGTTTCAGTTCTCCTACACCGCCGTGTTCGGCGCCTACACCGCCTTCATCTTCCTCAGGACAGGTGGGGTCAGGGGTCAGCGGGGTCAGGGGTCAGCGGGGTCAGGGGTCTATGGAGTCTGGGGTCAGCGGGGTCAGGGGTCAGTGGGGTCAGGAGGACACAGGTCAGGGGTCGGCAGGGTCGGGGTCAGCGGGGTCAGGGGTCAGCGAGGTCAGGGGTCTATGGAGTCTGGGGTCAGCGGGGTCGGGGGTCAGCGGGGTCAGGGGGACACGGGTCAGGGGTCAGCGGGGTCAGGGGTCAGCGGGGTCAGGAGGACACGGGTCAGGGGTCAGCAGGGTCGGGGTCAGCGGGGTCAGGGGGGTCAGGGGTCAGCGGGGTCTATGGGGACATGGGGTCAGGGGGGTCAGCGGCGTCAGGGTGACACGGGTCAGGGGTCAGCGGGGTCAGTGGGGTCAGGGGTCAGCGGGGTCAGGGGTCAGCGGGGTCAGGGGTCAGCGGGGTCAGTGAGGTCAGGGGGACATGGGGTCAGGGGTCAGTGGGGTTAGGGGTCAGAGGGACTGGGGTGTCTGGGGTCAGCGGGGTCAGGGGGACATGGGGTCAGGGGTCAGCGGGGTCAGGGGTCAGAGGGACTCAGAGGTCTGGGGTCAGCGGGGTCGGGGGGCAGTTGGGTCAGAAGGGTCTGTAGGGTCAGAGGGACTCGGGGGTCAGAGGTCAGCAGGGTCAGGGGGGTCTGTAGGGCCAGGGGGTGTATGGGGTCGGGGGGTATATGGGGCCAGGGGGATCTATAGGGTCAGGGGGGTTCTATAGGGCCAGGGGGGTGTATGGGGTCAGGGGGGTGTATGGGGTCGGGGGGGGTCTATAGGGTCAGGGGGGTGTATGGGGTCAGGGGGGTGTATGGGGTCAGGGGGGTCTGTGGGGTCAGGGGGTTGTATGGGGTCGGAGGGGGGGTCTATAGGGCCAGGGAGGTGTATGGGGTCAGGGGGGTTATGGGGGGGGTGTACTGGGTCAGAGGCTGTATGAGGTGAGGGGCTGTATGGGATCAGGGGGCTGTATGGGGTCGGGGGGGCTTTATGGGATGCGGTGCTGCATGGGGTGGGGGGGGTTGTATGGGATCAGGGGGGTGTAATGGGTCTGGGGGGCTGTATGGGGTCAGGGGTATATGGGATGCGGTGCTGTACGGGGTGGGGGGGCTGTATGGGGTCAGGAGTATATGGGGCCAGGGGGCTGTATGGGGTGTGGGGGCTTTATGGGATGCGGTGCTGTATGGGGTGGGGAGACTTTATGGGATGCGGTGCTGTACGGGGTGGGGGGGCTGTATGGGATGCGGTTCTGTATGGGGTGGGGGGGTGTATGGGATCAGGGGGGTGTATGGGGTGTGGGGGGTGTATGGGGTCAGGGGGGTGTATGGGGTCGGGGGGGCTTTATGGGATGCGGTGCTGTACGGGGTGGGGGGGCTTTATGGGATGAGGTGCTGTATGGGGTCAGGGGTCTATAGGACCCAGGTATCTATAGGGTCAGGGGGCTGTATGGGGTGTGGGGGCTGTATGGGATGCGGTGCTGTACGGGGTGGGGGGGGGGTGTATGGGATCAGGGAGTTATATGGGGTGGGGGGGCTGTATGGGGTCAGGGGTATATGGGATCAGGGAGCTGTATGGGATGCGGTGCTGTACGGGGTGGGGGGGGGGTGTATGGGATCAGGGAGTTATATGGGGTGGGGGGGCTGTATGGGGTCAGGGGTATATGGGATCAGGGAGCTATATGGGATCAGGGGGCTGTATGGGGTGGGGGGGCTGTATGGGATGCGGTGCTGTACAGGGTGGGGGGTGTGTATGGGGTCAGGGGTATATGGGATCAGGGGGCTATATGGGATCAGGGGGCTTTATGGGATGAGGTGCTGTATGGGATGAGGTGCTGTATGGGGTGTGGGGGCTTTATGGGATGCGGTGCTGTATGGGGTGGGGGGTGTGTATGGGGTCAGGGGTGTATGGGATCAGGGGGCTGTACGGGGTGTGGGGGCTTTATGGGATGAGATGCCATATGGGGTGAGGTGCTGTACGGGGTGTGGGGACTTTATGGGATGCGGTGCTGTATAGGGTGGGGGGGGTGTATGGGATCAGGGGGCTGTATGGGGTGGGGGGGCTCTTTGGGATGCGGTGCTGTACAGGGTGGGGGGGCTGTATGGGGTCAGGAGTATATGGGGCCAGGGGGCTGTATGGGGTGGGGGGGCTGTATGGGATGCGGTGCTGTATGGGGTGGGGGGGCTTTATGGGATGCGGTGCTGTATGGGGTGGGGGGGGGGTGTATGGGATCAGGGGGGTGTATGGGGTCGGGGGGCTGTATGGAGTTAGGGGTATATGGGGTGGGGGGGCTGTATGGCATGCGGTGCTGTATGGGGTGGGGGGTGTGTATGGGATCAGGGGGGGGGATGGGGTCTGGGGGGCTTTATGGGATGCGGTGCTGCATGGGGTGGGGGGGTGTATGGGATCAGGGGGGTGTATGGGGTTGGGGGGGCTTTATGGGATGCGGTGCTGTATGGGGTGGGGGGGCTGTATGGGATGAGGTGCTGTATGGGATGGGGGGGGTGTATGGGATCAGGGGGGTGTATGGGGTGAGGGGCTGTATGGGATCAGGGGGCTGTATGGGGTGGGGGGGCTGTATGGCATGCGGTGCTGTATGGGGTGGGGGGTGTGTATGGGATCAGGGGGGTGTATGGGGTCAGGGGTATATGGGATCAGGGGGCTGTATGCGGTGGGGGGGCTGTATGGGGTCGGGGTTGTATGGGATCATATAGGAATCAGGGGCTGCATGGGGTGGGGGGGCTGTATGGGATGCGGTGCTGTATGGGGTCAGGGGTATATGGGATCAGGGAGCTATATGGGATCAGGGGGCTGTATGGGGTGTGGGGGCTGTATGGGATGCGGTGCTGTATGGGATGCGGTGCTGTATGGGGTCAGGGGTATATGGGATCAGGGAGCTGTATGGGGTGTGGGGGCTGTATGGGATGCGGTGCTGTACGGGGTGTGGGTCTGACCCCCCTGTCCCCCCCCCCAGGCCACCTGGCCGGCCCGGTGCTGTGCCACTCGTTCTGTAACTCCATGGGTTTCCCCGCTTTGGGGGCCGCCCTGGAGCACCCCCAGCGCTGGGCGCTGCTGCCCTGCTACGTTTTGGGGGTTCTCCTCTTCCTGCTGCTGCTGCACCCCCTCACCGACCCCTCCTTTTTTTTCGGGGGGGGTCCATCCACCTGCGCCCCCCCCCACTCCCATTCCTGTTCCTCCTGACCCAGGCCCCCCCCCCCCCCCCTTTCCTTTTTCCTCCCCCCATCCCATTTCTTTATCCTCCTATCGGACCCCCCTCCCCCCCCCAAAAAAAAAAAAAAATCCCCCTTTTATAGGCGCTGCTGTTGTGGAGAGAGAGAGAGAGAGCTCTATTTTTGTGATTAAAGTGCTTTGAGCCCATGGGGGGGTGTGTGTCGGGGGGGGGGGGGGAATGGAGGGGGAGATTTGGGGGTTGGGATGGACTGGGGGGGCAGTGGGAGGGTAATGGGGGGCACTGGGAGGGACTGGGGGGGGGAAAAGGGGGGGATATTGGGGGCTGGAGGCAATGGGGGGCAGTGGGATGGACTGGGGGGCAGTGGGAGGGTAATGGGGGGCACTGGGATGAACTGGAGGGGTAATGGGAGGCACTGGGATGGACTGGGGGGGTAATGGGAGGCACTGGGATGGACTGGGGGGGGGAAAGGGGGGAATATTGGGGCTGGAGGCACTGGGGGGCACTGGGATGGACTGGGGGAGCAGTGGGAGGGTAATGGGATGGACTGGGATGGACTGGGGGGGGAAAAGGGGGGGATATTGGGGGCTGGAGGCAATGTGGGGCACTGGGGGGGTAATGGGGGGCACTGGGATGGACTGGGGGGGCAGTGGGAGGGTAATGGGGGGCACTGGGATGGACTGGGGGGGTGATGGGGGGCACTGGGAGGGACTGGGGAGGGGAAAAGGGGGGGATATTGGGGGCTGGAGGCAATGGGGGGCACTGGAAGGATACTGGGGGGCACTGGGAGGGTAATGGGGGGCACTGGGATGGACTGGGGGGGGAAAAGGGGGGGATATTGGGGGCTGGAGGCAATGGGGGGCACTGGAATGGACTGGGGGGGTGATGGGGGGCACTGGGATGGACTGGGGAGGGGGAAAGGGGGGGATTTTGGGGTCTGGGGGCGCTGGGAGCATCGCCGAACTCCCCGAGGTCCTCCGAGCCACGTGGGGGCGCTGCCGGCCCTTCCTCCCCTCCGCCCAACTTCCGCCCGCCGTCTGCTCCACCCCCATTGGATGGCGCGGGGAACCAATGGGAGCGCGGGGCGGCGAGCCACGCCCCCAGCGCTGCGGCGTGATTTGACACGTGATCAAATGATCACGTGTTTGATCCGGTCCGGGCGCAAGCCACGCCCACCCGACACAAAGCCACGCCCCCTGCCGAATAAGCCACGCCCACCTGCCTTTAGGGCAGCTCCCCACGTTCATTAGCGGCCCAATTAGGGTAAGCCGCCAGGTTCATTAGTGGCTTAACACGTTAATTACCGGGCTTCCATCTCCCTACCGGGGTTGCCACGGTCATTACCAGGTTGCTGTATTAATTACCAGCCTCGTTAGGCTGGGCGTCATGTCCATCCATTCCCACATTGGGGCAGGTTGCCGTGTTAATTACCGCGTTAATTACCGCGTTAATTACCTGCCCCATCAGGCCGGGTCACCATGCCCATTCCTACCCAAATTCGGGCAGCTTGCCGTGTTAATTACCGCGTTAATTACCGGCCCCATTAGACTGAGTTTCCATGTCCATTCTTAGCCCCATTTGGGCAGCATGCCGCGTTAATTACCGCGTTAATTACTGCGTTAATTACCAGCCCCATTAGGGCAGGTCACCACGTCCATTCCTGCCCCCATTCGGGCAGGTTGCCGTGTTAATTACCAGCCACTATAGGGAAAGTTACCATGTTAATTACCGCGTTAATGACCACCCTAATTAGACTGAGTTTCCATGTCCATTCCTACGCAAATTCGGGCAGCTTGCCGTGTTAATTACCGCGTTAATTACCGCGTTAATGACCGCTCCATTAGACTGAGTTGTCATGTCCATTCTTGGCCCCATTCGGGCTGGTTGCCGTGTTAATTACCGCGTTAATTACCACGTTAATTACCAGCCCCATTAGACTGAGTTTCCATGTCCATTCTTGGCCCCATTCGGGCAGCTTGCCGTGTTAATTACCGCGTTAATTACCGCGTTAATTACCGCGTTAACGACCACCCCATTAGACAGAGTTTCCATGTCCAGTCTTGGCCCCATTCGGGCAGCTTGCCGTGTTAATTACCGCGTTAATTACCGCGTTAATTACCGCGTTAACGACCACCCCATTAGACAGAGTTTCCATGTCCAGTCTTGGCCCCATTCGGGCAGCTTGCCGTGTTAATTACCGCGTTAATTACCGCGTTAATTACCGCGTTAACGACCACCCCATTAGACAGAGTTTCCATGTCCATTCCTACGCAAATTCGGGCAGCTTGCCGTGTTAATTACCGCGTTAATTACCGCGTTAATGACCAACCCCTTTAGGACAGGTCACCACGTCCATTCCTGCCCCCATTCGGGCAGGTTGCCGTGTTAATTACCAGCCACTATAGGGAAAGTTACCATGTTAATTACCGCGTTAATGACCACCCTAATTAGACTGAGTTTCCATGTCCATTCCTACCCAAATTCGGGCAGCTTGCCGTGTTAATTACCGCGTTAATTACCAGCCCCATTAGACTGAGTTTCCATGTCCAGTCTTGGCCCCATTCGGGCAGCTTGCCGTGTTAATTACCGCGTTAATTACCGCGTTAATTACCGCGTTAACGACCACCCCATTAGAATGAGTTTCCATGTCCATTCCTGCCCCCATTCGGGCAGCTTGCCGCGTTAATTACCAGCCACTATAGGGAAAGTTACCATGTTAATTACCACGTTAATTACCAGCCCCATCAGGCTGGGTCACCATGTCCATTCCTCCCCCTATTCAGGCAGGTTGCCGTGTTAATTACCGCGTTAATTACCGCCTTAACGACCACCCCATTAGACTGACTTTCCATGTCCATTCCTACGCAAATTCGGGCAGCTTGCCGTGTTAATTACCGCGTTAATTACCACGTTAATTACCAGCCCCATTAGACTGAGTTTCCATGTCCATTCCTACCCAAATTCGGGCAGCTTGCCGTGTTAATTACCGCGTTAATTACCGCGTTAACGACCACCCCCACCACCCCACCTTTCCGTACGCCCCCCTCCACCCCCCCCGACCCCCCACCCCCCAAAAATTCACCCCCAGCCCCACTTAAGCCACGTGGCCGCGCTCCCCCTCCCCCCGCTGGCCGCCGTGGCTGTGCGCCTTGCGGATGTGCCGGTACAGATCCCCGGATTGCGTGTAACTCCTCAAGCAGTGGCGACATTCGTAGGGTCGCTCCCTCGTGTGAACCGTGGCGTGTCTCCTCAGGGTGTAGGAACAAGAAAAAGTCTTGCCGCAAGTCGGGCAGGTCGGAGCTTCGTCCGCAAATAAACCGAAACCACCTCGAGGTTCCACGGGTTGTAAGAAGAGCTGAGCAGCGGGAGGTGGCGGTAAAGGGGGTAAAGCGAAGGGCAGCGTTTCCGCCGAGCTCTGGGGGGGGTTTTGGGGGTGGTGTTGGTGGTGTTGGTGGTGGGGGGGGAAGAGAACCGCGGGGCGGTGTTGCGGTTCGGGTTCTTCGTCCGAAATAACGATGGGTTCGGTTTTGATGGGTAATAAAGGGGAGGGGGGGGGGAACCACGCCGTCCCGCTTTTCGCCGAGGTTTGGGGGTCGGGTGAAGCTTCGGTGGAACTGGTGGGGGTGGGGAGGGGGGGGGAGGAGGAGGAAGAGGAGGGGGAGGTGGGGGAGGGGGGGGATCCGAACGGTGCCAATCGCCGTCAACGTTGGGTTGGGTGGTGTCGGCCACGTCCACGTGGAGGGCGAGGGAGGGGGGAGGAATTGGGGGGGGGTCCGGGCGGGGGTCTTCGTCGCGACGAACGGGAAGCGACGAAGGGGGGAGAAGGGGGGGGGCGGCGGCGGCGGCGGCGGCGGGGGGAGGGGAGGGAGGGGTGGGGGTGGGGAGGGGGGGGTGGTGAGGAGGAGGAAGGTGGGGGGAGGGGAAGGGGTGTGGGGGGGGGAAGGGGTGTGGGGGGGAGGGGTCGTCGTCGTCCTCGCGTTTGGTGCTGTCGGCTTCGGCCGGGGTTCGGGTTTGGAGTTTTTTCTTGCAGAGTTTGACGACGTCGTTCATGTGAAGGTAACTGGCGGCCGCCAGGACGTCCTCTAAAGGGGTGGAGGCCAAAACCAAACGGCCTTCGTACATGAATTCCAAGAGGAGGCCGAAAGCCGGCGGGGTGACGATCTCGCTGTTGAGCCTCACCAGTTCGCCTTTATCCAAACGTTCCGCGTAACACATGTGGAAAAAAGCGCTGCAGGCCGCCAGGACGGCGCGGTGAGCCGGGAACGGGGCGCTGCCCACCAGCACCGTGCAGTCGCATAGGAAACCCTGGGCTCGCTGTTCCCGCAGGCCGCGCAGGAGCTGCCGGCTGTGCTCCGGGAATTCCATCCCGTTCCCTTCCCGGATCCCCGGCTTCCGCTCTTCCGTCGCTCTCTTCCGGTTCGGCCACAAAGCGGTAGGTTCCGCCTCCGCGATCCTCCTCCCTCCTCCGCAGCTATTGGTCAACCGCGCCGTCGCTCACGTCAAAGCGGCGCGTGATTGGTCGGGTCGCTTCGCCGCGCGCGGTGATTGGATAGGGGGTGAGAGGAAGAGGCGGTGCGCTGACAGGAAGAGGCGGGAGACTGACCGGAAGATCTCCGCGATCCCTCCCCCCCGCAGCCATTGGTCAGCCGCGGCGTCGCTCACGTCGCAGGGGCGCGTGATTGGTTGGATCGCTTCGCCGCGAGCGGTGATTGGATAGGGGGTGAGCGGAAGAGGCGGAAGACTGACCGGAAGATGCGGAGAAACGACCGGAAGAGGAAGTGTCGCGGCGTGGTTGTCATGGCTGCGGGGCCGCCCCCCCCCCCCCGTGCGGTTTTGCGGTTTTCCTTTGGGGGCTTTTCGGGTCTCGTTTGGGTGGAGGTGAAGCCCCCCCCCCCCCCTCCACAGCGGCCCCACGCGGCGCGGAGGAGTAATAGAAGAGCAGGAAGAAAATAATAATAATCCCCCCCCCCCCCCAAAAAAAAAAAAAGAAAAAAAACAAAAAAGGAAACACGAAAAATTTCCAACTTTTTTATTTGGGGGGCGGCCATGATAATAATAACCCCCAAGTAGGTCTGAAATCCCCCCCCCCCCCCCCCTGCCCCCAAAATGGGTCTGAAATTCGCCCCCCTCTTCCCCCCCACAGAAAAAGCGGGTCTGAAATTCTCCTCCTACCCCCAAATCAGTCTGAAATCCCCCCCCCCCCCCCATTGCGGACCCCGGATCCCCCAAACAGCGCCCCGAAACGGGCCGGGAGGAGCCCCGCCCCCACCCCGCGCTCACTCAGCGGAGCCGAGAGGCGGACAGCCGGCAGCCGGTGGCGGACGGGCCCGGGAAGCGGCCGCCGCTCAGCGACACCCGCAGCCCAGCGCCCGTCTCGCAGCTGGAGCGCACTTCCGGGGTCGCGGGATGATGACGTCACTACGCGCATGCGCCGCTGTTTAGTCTACGGAGCGTGCGAGGCGGGAATCGGGTAGCCACGCCCCCTGCCGCACCGGAGCATGCGCAGATTGAACGTATGGCTCGCGCGCGCTTTAGAGCATGCGCAGAATGGCTCGACTCCGCGGCTCGGATCGCCGTTTTCCCGTCGCAGAGCGCATGCGCAGAACTGCTCCGAGGAAACCCAGCCATTCGTGGGGCGCATGCGCAAAGGCCGAACCGCGCTCACGCAGGTGGCGCGTGCGCAGTAGTGCTCCGCCAGGGGAAAAAACGGCGCATGCGCCGCGCGCTTCGCTTTCCCGGAACGGAAGTGTGGAGGGGAGGGAGCTCTGCGCATGCGCTCAGCCCCGGACCTACGGAGCCCCATAGGGACCAATAAGGACGGTGGGGATCCATTGGGATCCATAGGTGCTCTGGGAACCTATAGGACCTGTAGCGCCCCATAGGGACCCTTCGGAACCTACAGGGACCCATACGGATCCCCAGGGACCTATAGGACCCATAGGGACATGGGGTGACCCCGCAGCCCTATAAGACCCATAGGGACCTGCAGAGAACCCACAGGACCCATAGGAACCCCAGGGATGTACAGGAGCCATAGGGACCCCATAGGATCCATAGGGACCCATAGGGACCCACAGAGACCCAGAGGGACCCCATAGGATCCATGGGGACCCCATAAGCCCCATAGAGACCCTTCGGAACCCATAGGGATCCCATAGGACCCACAGGGACCCCATAAAACCCACAGAGACCCCATAAGCCCCATAGGGACCCCATAGGACCCACAGGGACCCCATAAGCCCCATAAAGACCCCACAAACCCCATAGAGACCCCATAGAGACCCCATAGGACCCATAGGAACCCCATAGCATCCATAGGAACACCATAAGCCCCATAGGGACCCCATAAGCCCCATAGAGACCCCCAAAGAACCCATAGGAACCGCATAGGACCCATAGGAACACCATAAGACCCATAGGGACCCCATAAGACCCACAGGGACTCTATAGGACCCACAGGGACCCCATAAGCCCCAGAGACCCCATAAGCCCCATAGAGACCCCCAAAGACCCATAGAGACCCCATAAGCCCCATAGAGACCCCCAAAGACCCATAGAGACCCCATAGGACCCACAGAGACCCCCATAAGCCCCACAGAGACCCCATAAACCCCATAGAGACCCCATAAGCCCCACAGGGACCCCATAAGCCCCATTAAGACCCCATAAACCCCATAGAGACCCCATAAGCCCCACAGGGACCCCATAAGCCCCATAAAGACCCCACAAACCCCATAGAGACCCCATAAGCCCCATAGGAATCCCATAAGCCCCATAAAGACCCCACAAGCCCCATAGGAATCCCATAAGCCCCATAAAGACCCCCAAAGAACCCATAGGAACTGCATAGGACCCATAGGAACCCCATAAGACCCATAGAGACCCCACAAAACCCATAGGAACCCCATAAACCCCACAGGGACCCCATAGGACCCACAGAGACGCCCATAAGCCCCATAGGGACCCAATAAGCCCCATAAAGACCCCACAAACCCCATAGAGACCCCATAGAGACCCCATAGAGACCCCATAGAGACCCCATAGGGACCCCCAAAGACCCATAGAGACCCCATAAGCCCCATAAAGATCCCATAAGCCCCATAAAGACCCCACAAACCCCATAGAGACCCCATA
Organism: Phasianus colchicus; assembly: GCF_987193195.1. Classification (NCBI taxonomy): domain Eukaryota; kingdom Metazoa; phylum Chordata; class Aves; order Galliformes; family Phasianidae; genus Phasianus; species Phasianus colchicus. Next base: position 2,473,368 of record NC_143472.1, on the reverse strand, counting down.
GAGACCCCATAGGACCCACAGGGACCCCATAAGACCCACAGGGACCCTACAGGACCCACAGAGACCCCATAAGCCCCATAAAGACTCCACAAACCCCATAGAGACCCCATAAGCCCCATAGGAATCCCATAAGCCCCATAAAGACCCCACAAACCCCATAGAGACCCCATAGAGGCCCCATAGGGACCCCCAAAGACCCATAGAGACCCCATAAGCCCCATAAAGACCCCACAAACCCCATAGAGACCCCATAGGGACCCCATAGGGACCCCCAAAGACCCATAGAGACCCCATAAGCCCCATAAAGACCCCACAAACCCCATAGAGACCCCATAGGGACCCCATAGGGACCCCCAAAGACCCATAGAGACCCCATAAGCCCCATAAAGACCCCACAAACCCCATAGAGACCCCATAGAGACCCCATAGGGACCCCATAAACCACATAGAGACCCCACAAACCCCATAGAGACCCCATAGGGACCCCATAAGCCCCATAAAGACCCCACAAACCCCATAGAGACCCCATAGAGGCCCCATAGGGACCCCCAAAGACCCATAGAGACCCCACAAACCCCATAGAGACCCCATAGAGACCCCATAGGGACCCCACAAACCCCATAGAGACCCCATAGGGACCCCATAAGCCCCATAAAGACCCCACAAACCCCATAGAGACCCCATAGAGGCCCCATAGGGACCCCCAAAGACCCATAGAGACCCCACAAACCCCATAGAGACCCCATAGAGACCCCATAGGGACCCCCGAAGACCCATAGAGACCCCACAAACCCCATAGAGACCCCATAGGGACCCCCAAAGACCCATAGAGACCCCATAGGGACCCCATAAACCCCATAGAGACCCCATAGAGGCCCCATAGGGACCCCCAAAGACCCATAGAGACCCCATAAGCCCCATAAAGACCCCACAAACCCCATAGAGACCCCCCTCCCCTCCCCTCCCCCCCCCCCCCCCCCGATGTCCGGCCCGCCCCGTCCGGTCGCGGTTCCTTTTCCTTTGTCCCCCCCCCCGGTCCTCCCCCCCCCCCCCCCCCCGGTTGAACGTCCCGGCTCCGCCCCTCCCCGTCCGCCTCCACCGCCCCGAAGTGCCGCCGGGGGTCGTGGGGACGCAGCGCCGGTCGGCGAACCCCAGGGAGAAGGGGAACAGGGGGGTGGGGGGGGGAGGAGGAGGAGGAGGAGGAGGGGGAGGAGGGGGAGGGGGCGGTGGGGAGCGGAGGAGTGGGGGAGGGGAGGGGGAGGGGAGGAGGAGGAGGAGGGGGGGGGTGGGGAGGAGTCGCGGAAGTGGGGGGGGGGCGGCTGGAGCGGGGGGAGGTGATGGAGGGGGGGCGGGAGGATCGAGGGAGCTGCGCTGCTGCCTTCCTGGGGAGCCGTAGGGACCCGTAGGAGCCATAGGGACCCATAGGAGCCATAGGGACCTATAGGAGCCATAGGGACCCATAGAGACCCATAGGGACCTATAGGAGCCATAGGGACCCATAGGAGCCATAGGGACCCGTAGGAGCTGTAGGGACCCATAGGAGCCATAGGGACCCATAGGAGTCATAGGGACCCATAGAGACCCGTAGGGACCCATAGGAGCCATAAGGACCCATAGAGACCCGTAGGGACCCATAGGGACCCATAGGAGCCATAGGGACCCATAGGGACCCGTAGGGACACATAGGGACCCATAGGAGCCATAGGGACCCATAGAGACCCGTAGGGACCCATAGGAGCCATAGGGACCCGTAGGGACACATAGGGACCCATAGGAGCCATAGGGACCCATAGAGACCCGTAGGGACCTACAGGAGCCATAGGGACCCATAGGAGCCATAGAGACCCATAGGGACCCATAGGAGCCATAGGGACCCATAGGGACCCGTAGGGACCTGTAGAGACCCATAGCGACCTATAGGAGCCATAGGGACCCATAGGGACACAAAGAGCCCCACAGAGACCCATAGGGACCCATAGAGAGACCCATAGAGACCCACAGAGACCCTATAAAGACCCATAGGGACCCATAGAGACCCATAGGAACCCATAGGGACACACAGAGACCCCATAAAGACCCATAGGGACCCATAGAGACCCATAGAGACCCCATAAAGACCCATAGGGACCCAAAAGGACCCATAGAGACCCATAGGGACCCATAGAAACCCCCGAGCACCCATAGGAAACAATGGGGGCCCTGTAGGATCCATAACGATCCCACAGAATCCCATACTGCCCTCCCCCCCCCCCCAGCGCCCCCCGGGACCCTTCCCCACATTATCCCCCCCCTGGGGGGGAGGGGGGGGGGACGACACCCCATGGAGTCCCCCTCCCCATATTCCCCACCCTATGGGGGGGGACCCCACACCCTGTATCCCCCATCCGGTTGGAGGGTCTCCCCATGCCCCCCATCTCCCGGGGGGGGGGTCTCCCACCCGTTAACCCCCCCGGATCCCCCATGCGCTGAAGGAGACCCCCACCCCTCCACCCCCCGATCCTATGGGGAGGAGACCCCCAACCCCCCATCCTATGGGAAGGGGACCCCCACCCCCCCATCCTATGAGGAGGAGACCCCCACCCCCTCATTCCATGGAGGGGAGACCCCCACCCCCCCATCCTACAGGAAGGAGACCCCCACCCCCTTATTTTATGGGGAGGAGACCCCCACCCCCCGATCCAACGGGGAGGAGACCCCCACCCCCTCATTCTACAAGGAAGAGACCCCCACCCCTCCACTCTATGGATGGGAGACCCCCACCCCCTCATTGTACGATGACGAGACCCCCACCCCCTCATTTTACGGGGAGGAGACCCCCACCCCCCCACTCTATGAAGGGGAGACCCCCACCCCCTCATTTTACGGATGGGAGCCCCCCACCCCCCCATCCAACGGGGAGGAGACCCCCACCCCGTCATTTTACAGATGGGAGACCCCCACTCCCTCATTCTATGAAGGGCAGACCCCCACCCCTCCATCCAACGGGGAGGAGACCCCCACCCCCCTCCTCTATGAAGGGGAGCCCCCCGCCCCCCCATCCAACGGGGAGGAGACCCCCACCCCCCCACTTTATGAAGGGGAGCCCCCCACCCCCTCATTTTACGGATGGGAGACCCCCACCCCCTCATTCTACGATGAGGAGCCCCCCACCCCCCCATCCAACGGGGAGGAAGCCCCCACCCCCCCCGTCTATGAAGGGGAGACGCCCACCCCCTCATTTTATGGATGGGAGCCCCCCACCCCCCCATCCAACGGGGAGGAGACCCCCACCCCGTCATTTTACGGATGGGAGACCCCCACCCCCCCATCCAACGGGGAGGAGACCCCCACCCCCCCACTTTATGAAGGGGAGAACGGGGAGGAGACCCCCAGCCCCCCCCTCTATGAAGGGGAGACCCCCACCCCGTCATTTTACGGATGGGAGACCCCCACCCCCCCCCTGTATGAAGGGGAGCCCCCCACCCCCCCATCCAACGGGGAGGAGACCCCCACCCCCTCATTTTACGGATGGGAGCCCCCCACCCCCCCATCCAACGGGGAGGAGACCCCCACCCCCCCACTCTATGAAGGGGAGACCCCCACCCCCCCATCCAACGGGGAGGAGACCCCCACCCCGTCATTTTACGGATGGGAGCCCCCCACCCCCCCCCTGTATGAAGGGGAGCCCCCCACCCCCCCATCCAACGAACAGGACCCCCCCCTTTCCCCACCCCATCCCCCCACCTTCTCCTCTTCCTCCTCCCCGGGGGTCTCCCGTTCCCCATCCCCTCCACCCGCCGCCGCCGCCGCCGCCCCCCACCCCCCCCCTCCCCACTTCCCGACCCCTTTCACGGTAACGGCGTTCGGAGAGCTCCGTTTAGAAGAGCAAATCGGTGCGGGGGGGTTCGGTCGGGTTTACCGGGGGGTTTGGAGGGGGGAGGTGGTAGCGATTAAATCGGCACGGGGGTCGGAAGGGATGGAAGCCCTGCAAAGGGAAGCGAAGCTTTACGCCCGTTTGCGGCATCCCAACGTGGTGGCGTTGAGGGCGGTGTGCCTGGACCCCCCCCATCTGTGCCTGGTGATGGAATACGCGGCGGGGGGGCCGTTAAACCGGGCTTTAGCCGGGAGGGCGGTGCCCCCCCGGGTGCTGCTGGATTGGGCGCTGCAGGTGGCGGAGGGGATGCGGTACCTGCATGGGGCGCCCAGCCCGCTGCTGCATAGGGATCTCAAGTCCAGTAATGGTGAGGGGGGGGCGCGGGGGTGGGGGGTGGGGGTGATGGGGAGGGGGGGTGATGGGGGTGATGGGGAGGGGGGGTGATGAGGATGGGGAGGGGTTAGGAAGTGGGGGGTATGGGGGGGTGGGGGGTGGGGGGGGGGTGATGGGGGTGGGGGGGGTTAGGAAGTGGGGGGTATGGGGGGGTGGGGGGGTGATGGGGGGGGTGGGGGCCGTGGTAGGGGGTGATGGGGGGGTGATTGGGGGGGTGATGGGGGTGATGAGGGGGTGGGGGGGGGTTAGGAAGTGGGGGGTGATGGGGTGGTGGGGGGTAGGGGGGTTAGGAAGTGGGGGCTATGGGGGGGTGGGGGGTGATGGGGGTGGGGGGGGGATATGGGGGTGATGGGGAGGGGGGGTGATGGGGGGGTGTGGGGGGTTAGGAAGTGGGGGGTATAGGGGGTGGGGGGGGAGGGGGTGGGGGGGATATGGGGGTGATGGGGGTGATGGGGGGGGTAGGAAGTGGGGGCTGGGGGGGTATGGGGGGTGTGGGGTATGGGGGGGTGGGGGGGAGTGGGGGTGGTAGGGGGTGGGGGGGTGATGGGGGCAGGGGGGGATGATGGGGGTGATGGGGTGGTGGGGTGATGGGGGTGGTGGGGGGTATGGGGGAGTGATGGGGGGTGATGGCGGGGTGGGGGGGTTATGGGGGGGTATGGGGAGGTGGGGGGATGGGTGATGGGGGGGTGGGGGGTATGGGGGTGGTGGGGTTGACGGGGGGTCCCCCCATCCCCCCCCACGGGTGACCCCATACCCCCCCCCAAGGGTCCCCCCATAAGCCCCCACGTTTCACCCCATCCCCCCCCACGGGTGACCCCATAACCCCCCCATAACCTGACCCCATACCCCCCCACGTTTCACCCCATACCCCCCCACGGGTGACCCCATACCCCCCCCAAGGGTCCCCCCATAACCCCCCCCATGTCTGACCCCATAACCCCCCACGAGTGACCCCATACCCCCCCCATGTCTGACCCCATACCCCCCCACGAGTGACCCCATACCCCCCCCATGGGTGACCCCATAACCCCCCATGTCTGACCCCATACCACCCCCATGTGTGACCCCATACCCCCCCCACGTTTCACCCCATACCCCCCCACGGGTGACCCCATACCCCCCCCCAAGGTTCCCCCCATAAGCCCCCACGTTTCACCCCATCCCCCCCCACGGGTGACCCCATTCCCCCCCCCTCCAAGTGTGACCCCCCCCCCGCCCCCCCCCCTCAGTGCTGCTGGCACAGCCGGTGCTGGGCGACGACGTGAGCGGGAAGACGCTGAAGATCAGCGATTTGGGGTTGGCCCGGGAATGGCAGCGAACCACCAGGATGAGCGCCGCCGGGACCTACGCCTGGATGGCGCCCGAGGTCATCAGGGCCTCCACCTTCTCACGGGGCAGCGACGTCTGGAGGTGGGGGGGGGGGGGCGTGGGGGGGTCGTATGGGGTCGTATGGGGTTGTGGGTGGTCGTGGGTGGAGGGGGATGGGGGGTGATGGGGGGGTGCTGGGGCATCCGAGGTCATCAGGGCATCCACCTCACAGGGAAGTGATGTCTGGAGGTGGGGGGGGGTCGTGGGGGGTCGTATGGGGTCGTATGGGGTCATGGGGGGTCGTGGGTGGTCGTGGGTGGGGGGTGATGGGGGGTGATGGGGGGTGGGACACCCAAGGTCATCAGGGCGTCCAGCTTCTCTTGGAGCAGGGATGTTTGGAGGTGGGGGGGGTGGGGGGGGTCGTATGGGGTCGTATGGGGTCGTGGGGGGTGAGGGTGGGGGATCATGGGGGGTGATGGGGGGTGGGGTACCTGAGGTCATCAGGGCGTCCAGCTGCTCGTGGGGCAGCGATGTCTGGAGGTGGGGAGGGGGGCGTGGGGGGGTCGTATGGGGTCGTATGGGGTCGTAGGGGGTCATATGGGGTCGTATGGGGTCGTATGGGGTCGTGGGGGGTGAGGGTGGGGGGTGACGGGGGGTGATGCGGGGTGCTGGGGCATCCGAGGTCATCAGGGCATCCACCTCACAGGGAAGTGATGTCTGGAGGTGGGGGGGTCTTGGGGGGGTCGTGGGGGGTCGTATGGGGTCGTATGGGGTTGTGGGGGGTCGTGGGGGGTGAGGGTGGGGGGTGATGGGGGGTGATGGGGGGTGATGGTGCTGGGGTACCTGAGGTCATCAGGGCCTCCACCTTCTCACGGGGCAGCGACGTCTGGAGGTGGGGGGGGGGCGTGGGGGGGTCGTATGGGGTCGTGGGGGGTCGTGGGTGGAGGGGGGTGGGGGTTGATGGGGGGTGATGGGGGGTGATGGGGGGTGCTGGGACATCCGAGGTCATCAGGGCCTCCACCTTCTCACGGGGCAGCGACGTCTGGAGGTGGGGGGGGGGGGCGTGGGGGGGTCGTATGGGGTCGTATGGGGTCATATGGGGTCGTGGGGGGTCGTGGGTGGGGGGTGATGGGGGGTGATGGGACATCCGAGGTCATCAGGGCGTCCACCTCACAGGGAAGTGATGTCTGGAGGTGGGGGGGGGCGTGGGGGGGTCGTGGGGGGTCGTATGGGGTCGTATGGGGTCGTGTGGGGTCATATGGAGTCATGGGTGGTCGTGGGGGGTGAGGGTGGGGGGTGATGCGGGGTGCTGGGACATCCGAGGTCATCAGGGCATCCACCTCACAGAGAAGTGATGTCTGGAGGTGGGGGGGGGTCGTGGGGGGGTCATGGGGGGTCGTATGGGGTCGTATGGGGTCGTGGATGGAGGGGGATGGGGGGTGATGGGGGGTGATGGGGGGTGATAAGGGGTGGGACACCCAAGGTCATCCAGCTGCTCGTGGGGCATTGATGTCTGGAGGTGGGGGGGTCGTATGGGGTCGTATGGGGTCGTATGGGGTCGTGGGTGGAGGGGGGTGGGGGGTGATGGGGGGTGATGGGGGGTGGTGGGTGCTGGGGTACCTGAGGTCATCAGGGCCTCCACCTTCTCACGGGGCAGCGACGTCTGGAGGTGGGGGGGGGGGGGTGGGGGGGTCGTATGGGGTCGTATGGGGTCGTGGGTGGAGGGGGATGGGGGGTGATGGGGGGTGATGGGGGGTGCTGGGACTTCCGAGGTCATCAGGGCGTCCACCTCACAGGGAAGTGATGTCTGGAGGTGGGGGGGGCGTGGGGGGGTCGTGGGGGGGCATATGGGGTCGTGTGGGGTCATGGGTGGTCGTGGGGGGTGAGGGTGGGGGGTGATGGGGGGTGATGGGTGCTGGGGTACCTGAGGTCATCAGGGCGTCCAGCTGCTCGTGGGGCAGCGACGTCTGGAGGTGGGGGGGGGGCGTGGGGGGGTCGGGGGGGGTCGTATGGGGTCGTATGGGGTCGTGGGGGCTGAGGGTGGGGGGTGATGGGGGGTGGTGGGGGGTGGTGGGGGGTGGGGTCATATGGGGTCATCAGGGCGTCCAGCTCACAGGGAAGTGATGTCTGGAGTTGGGGGGGGCGTATGGGGTCGTATGGGGTCGTATGGGGTCGTATGGGGTCACGTGGGGTCGTATGGGGTCACGTGGGTTCATGTAGGGTCTTCTGGGTCACGTGGGGTTCTATGGGGTCACGTCAGGTCGTGTGGGGTTACATGGGGTCGTATGGGGTTATGTGGGGTCATGTGGGGTCAAACGGGGTCACGTGGGGTTATATGGGGTCATATGGGGTCACATGGGGACATATGGGGTTACGTGGGGTCACGTGGGGTCAAATGGGGTCATGTGGGGTTATATGGGGTCATATGGGGTTACGTGGGGTCACATGGGAAATACGGGCTTTGGGTGGCAGACCTTGGGATTTTGGGGTGAAATCCCGTATCTTTGGGGTCTTCGGGGGGTTTTTGGGGTACGGGACCCCCCCACACTGACGTGTCCCCCCCCCAGTTATGGGGTGCTGCTGTGGGAGCTGCTTTTAAGGTGTAGATGGGGAAAGATTGGGTTTTGGGAGGGCAATAATGGGGTTTGGGTGGCAGACCTTGGGATTTGGGGTGGAAATCCCGTATCTTTGGGGTCGTTGGGGGGTTTTTGGGGTACGGGACCCCCCCCACTAATGTGTCCCCCCCCAGTTATGGGGTGCTGCTGTGGGCTGGGCTGAGTTCCATCAGGAGATGCTTTTATGGGGTCAATAGTGGGGTTTGGGGGGCAGACCTTGGGATTTGGGGTGGAAATCCCGTATCTTTGGGGTCTTCGGAGGGTTTTTGGGGTACGGGACCCCCCCCCATTGACGTGTCCCCCCCCAGTTATGGGGTGCTGCTGTGGGAGCTGCTTTTATGGTGTAGATGGGGAAACATTGGGTTTTGGGAGGGCAGTAATGGGGTTTGGGGGGAAGACCTTGGGATTTGGGGTGGAAATCCCGTATCTTTGGGGTCTTCGGGGGGTTTTTGGGGTACAGGACCCCCCCCACTGACGTGTCCCCCCCCCCCCAGTTATGGGGTGCTGCTGTGGGAGCTGCTGACCGGCGAGGTTCCGTACCGTGGCATAGACGAGCTGGCTGTGGCTTATGGGGTGGCCGTGAACAAACTGACGCTGCCCATCCCAAAAGGCTGCCCCGAAGCCTTGGCGCAGCTCATGGCCGGTAAGGGGGGGGGGGCTTTTGGGGTGGGGGTCTGGGGGGGGGTTATGGGGTCTGGGGGGGGTTATGGGGTCGGGGGGCATTGGGGGGGGGGTTGGGGGGTCAGGGGGATATGGGGGGATTGGGGGTTTGGGGGTCTGGGGGGGGGTTATGGGGTCTTGGGGGGTTTGGGGGTCGGGGGGTCTTGGGGGGGGTCTGGGGGGGGTTATGGGGTCGGGGGGTCTCGGGGGGGGGGTCTGGAGGGGGTTATAGGGTCGGGGGGTCTTGGGGGGGGGTTGGGGGGTCAGGGGGATATGGGGGGATTGGGGGTTTGGGGGTCTGGGGGGGGGTTATGGGGTCTGGGGGGGTTTGGGGGTCGGGGGGTCTTGGGGGGGGTCTGGGGGGGGTTATGGGGTCGGGGGGGGTTGGAGGGTCAGGGGGATATGGGGGGATTGGGGCTTTGGGGGTCTGGGGGGGGGTTATGGGGTCTGGGGGGGTTTGGGGGTCGGGGGGTCTTGGGGGGGGTCTGGGGGGGGTTATGGGGTCGGGGGGGGTTGGAGGGTCAGGGGGATATGGGGGGATTGGGGCTTTGGGGGTCTGGGGGGGGTTGTGGGGTCTGGGGTTGGGATATGGGGTCTGGGGGGGATATGGGGTCTGGGGGGGGGTTATGGGGTCGGGGGGGGTTTGGGGGTCCGGGGGTCTTGGGGGGGGGTCTGGGGGGGGTTATGGGGTCGAGGGGGGTTGGAGGGTCAGGGGGATATGGGGGAATTGGGGGTTTGGGGGTCTGGGGGGGGGGATATGGGGTCTGGGGGGGGTTGTAGGGTCTATGGGGTTCCGGGGGGGGATTGGGGTCTGGGGGGGGTTATGGTTGTCGGGGGGGGGTTTGGGGGATCGGGGGGATATGGGGGGATTGGGGGTTTGGGGGTCTGGGGGGGGGATATGGGGTCTGGGGGGGGTTATGGGGTCTGTAGGTGGGATATGGGATCGGGGGGTTTGATGGGGGGGTTATGGGGTTGGGGGGGGTTATGGGGTCTAGAAGTTGGCATATGGGGTCAGGGGGTTTGGTGGGGGGTTATGGGGTTTGATGGGGGGGTTATGGGTTGGGGGGGGTTATGGGGTCTGAAGATGGGATATGGGGCCGGGGGGGGTTGGTGGGTGGTTATGGGGTTTGATGGGGGGGTTATGGGGTCGGGGGGGGTTATGGGGTCTAGAAGTTGGCATATGGGATCGGGGGGTTTGGAAGGGTGGCGTTTTTATCGTGACGGCTGGGTGTCATTCGGGGGTCGCCCCACTCCACCCCCACCCCGACAGCGTGCTGGGAGCCCGACCCGCACCGCCGCCCGCCGTTCGGCGCCATCGTGGCGCGGCTCCGCGCCCTGCAGCCGTCGGCGCTCGGCCCGCCCGACTCCTTCCGGGGCCGCCAGCGGAAGTGGCGCCACGAGATCCGCCAGCGCTTCGAGCGCGTGCGCGCCAGGGAGAAGGTGAGCACGTGACCGCCGCGCACACGTGACCCCAATGACGCCCCCCCCCCCAAATGGCCACGTGACACACAACCCCCCCCCCCCCCCGCCCCCCCCCCCAACCCTAACGACCCCACATGGACCCAACGTCCCCGCGACCCCCAGCCAGTGAACCCAATGACCCCATGACCCCCAGTGACCCCAATGACCCCATGACCCCCTGTGACCCCATGACCCTCAATGACCCCATGACCCCCAGTGACCCCCGTGACCCCAACTTCCCCATGACCCCCAATGCCCCCAATGACCTCATGACCCCCAGTGACCCCCGTGACCCCCAATGACCCCAATGCCCCCATGACCCCAATGCCTCCAATGCCCCCATGACCCCCAGTGACCCCCATGACCCCCTGTGACCCCATGACCCCCAATGCCCCCAATGACCCCATGACCCCCAGTGACCCCTGTGACCCCCATGACTCCCTGTGACCCCATGACCCCCAATGACCCCATGACCCCAATGACCCCAATGCCCACATGACCCCAACATCCCCATGACCCCCAATGACCCCATGACTCCCATGACCCCCTGTGACCCCATGACCCCCAATGACCCCAATGACCCCATGACCCCCATGACCCACATGACCCCCTGTGACCCCATGACCCCAATGACCCCAATGCCCACATGACCCCAACATCCCCATGACCCCCAATGACCCCAATGCCCCCACGACCCCCTGTGACCCCATGACCCCCAATGCCCCCATGCTCTCCATGCCCCCAATGTCCCCCCTGTCCCCAACGCCCCCATGACCCCCCTGCCCCCAACACCCCCAACACCCCCAACGCCCCCAACCCCCCCACGACCCCCACCGACCCCGTGACCCCCAATGCCCCTAACGCCCCCATGACCCCCCTGTCCCCAATGCCCCCCCTGCCCCCAACACCCCCAACGCCCCCAACCCCCCCACGACCCCCAACACCCCCACGACCCCCACAGACCCCATGACCCCCAATGCCCCCATGCCCCCCCTGCCCCCAACACCCCCAACCCCCCCACGACCCCCAACCCCCCCACGCCCCCCACCGACCCCGCGCCCCCCCCCAGGAGCTGCTGAGCCGCGAGGAGGCGCTGGCTCGGGCACCTCCAACACCCCCATGACCCCCAACGCCCCCACGACCCCCTGTGACCCCATGACCCCCAATGCCCCCATGCTCTCCATGCCCCCAATGTCCCCCCTGTCCCCAATGCCCCCCATGACTCCCATGTCCCCAACACCCCCAACACCCCCAACCCCCCCACGACCCCCACCGACCCTGTGACCCCCAATGCCCCCAATGCCCCCATGACCCCCGATGCCCCCACGACCCCCTGTTACCCCATGACCCCCAATGCCCCCAACACCCCCATGACCCCCTGTGACCCCCTGCCCCCAATGCCCCCCATGCCCCCAACCCCCCCACGACCCCCACTGACCCCATGACCCCCAACACCCCCAACACCCCCATGACCCCCCTGCCCCCAATGCCCCCCATGCCCCCAAGACCCCCAACACCCCCAACCCCCCCATGACCCCCCTGTCCCCAATGTCCCCTATGACCCCAATGCCCCCCATGATCCCCCTGCCCCCAACACCCCCATGACCCCCCTGCCCCCAATGCCCCCCCTGCCCCCAACACCCCCAACACCCCCAACCCCCCCACGACCCCCAACCCCCCCACGCCCCCCACCGACCCCGCGCCCCCCCCAGGAGCTGCTGAGCCGCGAGGAGGCGCTGGCTTGGGCACCTCCAACACCCCCATGATCCCCCTGCCCCCAACACCCCCAACGCCCCCAACCCCCCCACGACCCCCAACCCCCCCACGACCCCCACCGACCCCGTGACCCCCAATGACCCCAATGCCCCCCATGACCCCAACACCCCCAACCCCCCCACGACCGCCACTGACCCCATGACCCCCAATGCCCCCAGCACCCCCAACACCCCCAACGCCCCCATGACCCCAAACCCCCCCACGACCCCCACCGACCCTGTGACCCCCCTGCCCCCCATGCCGCCAACACCCCCAACACCCCCACGACCCCCTGTTACCCCATGACCCCCAATGCCCCCAACGCCCCCATGACCCCCATGCCCCCAACACCCCCAACCCCCCCACGACCCCCAACCCCCCCACGCCCCCCACCGACCCCGCGCCCCCCCCAGGAGCTGCTGAGCCGCGAGGAGGCGCTGGCTCGGGCGTCGCAGGCGCAGCGCTGCCGGGCGGAGGCGCTGCGGCAGCGGGAGGCGGCGGTGGCGCAGAGGGAGCTGGAAGTGCTGGAAAGGGAGCTGAGTTTGCTTTTACGTGGCCCCCCCGGCCCCCCCCCCAACCGCGGCACCCCCAGCCCGAAACAACGGAGGCACCTCCCGCATTTCCTTCGACCCCGTCGACCCGCCGATCTCATCGGGATGCCCAGGGGTAAAAAGGGGGGGGGTCGGGGGGGGGGGTGGGGGGGGGCGGGGGGGGGGAGGTAGGGTATGGGGGGGGCTGTGGGGGGGTGAGGGTGCAGGGGAGGGGGGGCAGGGGAGGGGGGGATAGGATGGGGGGGGGTCGTGGGGGCACATGGGGGCTGGGGGGGGCAGGGGGGGGATAGGATATGGGGGGGTCGTGGGGGCACATGGGGGCTGGGGGGGGCGGGGGGGGATAGGATATGGGGGGCTGGGGGGGCACATGGGGGCTGGGGGGGGCAGGGAGGGGGATAGGATATGGGGGGGTCGTGGGGGCACATGGGGGCTGGGGGGGGCGGGGGGGGATAGGATATGGGGGGCTGGGGGGGCAATAAGGGCGTGGGGGGGCAGGGGAGGGGGGGGGATAGGATGGGGGGGGTCGTGGGGGCACCTGGGGGCTGGGGGGGGATGGGGGGATAGGATATGGGGGGGCTGGGGGGGGCGAGGGTGCAGGGGGGGGTATAGGATGGGGGGGGTCGTGGGGGCAATGGGGGCTGGGGGGGGCAGGGGAGGGGGGGGATAGGATATGGGGGGCTGGGGGGGCGAGGGTGAAGGGGGGGCAGGGGAAGGGGGGGGGATAGGATATGGGGGGCTGGGGGGGCACATGGGGGCGTGGGGGGGGGCAGGGGAGGGGGGATAGGATACGGGGGGACTGGGGGGGGTAGGGGAGGAGGGGGGGCAGGGGAGGGGGGGTATAGGATATGGGGGGGGGGCTGGGGGGGGTAGGGGAGGAGGGGGGGCAGGGGAGGGGGGGTATAGGATATGGGGGGGGGGCTGGGGGGGGCGAGGGTGCAGGGGAGGGGGGGTATAGGATGGGGGGGGTCGTGGGGGCAATGGGGGCTGGGGGGGCAGGGGAGGGGGGGGATAGGATATGGGGGGGTCGTGGGGGCACATGGGGGCTGGGGGGGGATGGGGGGGGATAGGATATGGGGGGCTGGGGGGGCAATAAGGGCGTGGGGGGGCAGGGGAGGGGGGGGGATAGGATGGGGGGGGGTCGTGGGGGCACCTGGGGGCTGGGGGGGGATGGGGGGATAGGATATGGGGGGGCTGGGGGGGCACATGGGGGCTGGGGGGGGTAGGGGAGGGGGTTGATAGGATATGGGGGGGCTGGGGGGGGCGAGGGTGCAGGGGGGGGTATAGGATGGGGGGGGGTCGTGGGGGCAATGGGGGCTGGGGGGGTAGGGGAGGGGGTTGATAGGATATGGGGGGGCTGGGGGGGGCGAGGGTGCAGGTGGGGTCATGGGGGGTCATGGAGGGGTCACGGGGCGGATATGGGGGGGTTATGGGGGGGTCACCGGGGGGTCACAGGGGGGATTATAGGTGGGGTCATGGGGGGGTCATGGGGGGTCACTGGGGGATATGGGGGGGTCACGGGGGGAGTTATGGGGGGGGTCACAGGAGGTTATAGGGGGGGTCACGGGGGGGTCACCGGGGCTTACAGGGGGGTCACGGGGGGGTCACGGGGGGTCACAGGGGGGGGTTATAGAGGGGGTAATGGGGGGGTCATGATGGGGTCATGGGGGGGGAATATGGGGGGGGTCACAGGGGGGTTATAGGTGGGGTCATGGGGGGGTCACAGGGGGGTCACAGGAGGTTATAGGTGGGGTCATGGGGGGGTCACGGGGGGGTCATGATGGGGTCATGGGGGGGAATATGGGGGGGTCACAAGGGGGGGTTATAGAGGGGGTCGCGGGGGGGTCATGGGGGGGTCATGGGGGGTTATGGGGGGGTCACGGGGGGGTCATGGGGGGGTCACAGGGGGGTTATAGGTGGGGTCATGGGGGGGTCATGGGGGGTCACAGGGGGGATATGGGGGGGTCACAGGGGGGGTTATAGGTGGGGTCATGGGGGGTCACAAGGGGGGGTTATAGAGGGGGTCATGGGGGAGTTATAGAGGGGGTCACGGGGGGGTCCTGGGGGGGTCATGGGGGGTCATGGGGGGGTCACAGGGGGGATATGGGGGGCTCACAGGGGGGTTATAGGAGGGGTCATGGGGGGGTCACAGGGGGGTCATGGGGGGTCACAGGGGGATATGGGGGGGTCACAGGGGGGTTATAGGAGGGGTCATGGGGGGGTCACGGGGGGGGTTATGGGGGGTCACGGGGGGTCATGGGGGGCATATGGGGGGGTCATGGGGGGGTCATGGGGGGGTCTCGGGGGGGTCACGGGGGGTCACAGGGGGGGATATCGGGGGGTCACAGGGGGGGGTTATAGAGGGGGTCACGGGGGGGTCATGATGGGGTCATGGGGGGGAATATGGGGGGGTCACGGGGGGGTTATAGGTGGGGTCATGGGGGGGTCACAGGAGGTTATAGGTGGGGTCATGGGGGAGTTATAGGTGGGGTCATGGGGGGGTCACGGGGGGGTCATGGGGGGTCACAGGGGGGTCATGGGGGGGTCGCAGGGGGGGTTATAGAGGGGGTCATGGGGGAGTTATAGAGGGGGTCACGGGGGGGTCACGGGGGGGTCATGGGGGGTCACAGGGGGGGGTTATAGAGGGGGTCATGGGGGGGTCATGATGGGGTCATGGGGGGGAATATGGGGGGTCACGGGGGGGTCATGGGGGGTCACAGGGGGATATGGGGGGGTCACAAGGGGGGGTTATAGAGGGGGTCATGGGGGAGTTATAGAGGGGGTCACGGGGGGGTCATGGGGGGGGTTATGGGGGGGTCACGGGGGGGTCCTGGGGGGGTCCTGGGGGGTTATGGGAGGGTCACGGGGGGGTCATGGGGGGGTCACAGGGGGGTTATAGAGGGGGTCATGGGGGAGTTATAGAGGGGGTCACGGGGGGGTCCTGGGGGGGTCATGGGGGGTCATGGGGGGGTCACAGGGGGGATATGGGGGGTCACAGGGGGATATGGGGGGGTCACAGGGGGGTTATAGGAGGGGTCATGATGGGGTCACGGGGGGGGGTTTGGGGGGTCACGGGGGGGTCACGGGGGGGTCACAGGGGGGATATGGGGGGGTCACAGGCGGGGTTATAGGAGGGGTCCTGGGGGGGTCATGGGGGGGGTTATGGGGGGGTCACGGGGGCGTCATGGGGGGCATATGGGGGGGTCACGGGGGGTCACATGGGGGGTTATAGGGAGGGTCATGATGGGGTCATGGGGGGGTCACGGGGGGGTCACGGGGGGTCACAGGGGGGATATGGAGGCGGGTGGTGCGGAGCGATGCATTATGGGGATTCTCGGGGGGGAGGGGGGGGGGGGCTGTAGGAGCAGGGAGGGGGGGGTGGGCAAGCAGCTGAACCCCCCCCTCCCCGCCCCCCCCCAGACTTTAAGCACCGCCTGACGGTCCAGGCCTCCCCGGGGGGGGAACTCCTCGCTTGTGACCCCCAGGAGGGGCCGGGGGGGTCACCGCCCTTCCCCCGCCTGCGAGCCATTCAATGTGAGTGCCAGCCCCCCCCCCCCACGTCCCCCCCCCCCTCAGTGTCCCCCCCCCCACCCACATTTCCCCCCCCCCCAGTGCCCCATAAACACCCCCCTGGTGTGACGTCATCGCGCCCCCCCCCCCCCCAAAATGATGTCAGCAATGATGGGGGGGGGGGGGGCTGGCATACAGTGCTGACCCCCCCCCCCACAATTTCCCCTCCCCCCCCCCCTTCTACGACATCACCAATGATGGGGGGGGGGCAAACAGTGCTGACCCCCCCCCACAATTTCCCCTCCCCCCCCCCCCTTCCATGACGTCACCAATGATGGGGGGGGGGCAGAACACAGTGCTGCCCCCCCCTCTTTTCCTCCCCCCCCTCTTTTTCTGCCCCCCCCTCCACAACATCACCCATAATGGGGGGGTGGCAAACAGTGCTGACCCCCCCCCTTTTTCTCCCCCCCCCTCTTTTCCTCCCCCCCCTCTTTTCCCCCCCCCCCCCCCCTTCCATGATGGGGGGGGGGGCAATCAGTGTTGACCCCCCCCTCCAATTTCCCCTCCCCCCCCCTTCTACGACATCACCAATGATGGGGGGGGGGCAAACAGTGCTGCCCCCCCCCCCTTTTTCTGCCCCCCCCCTTTTTCTCCCCCCCTTCTTTTCCTCCCCCCCCTCTTTTTCTCCCCCCCCCCTTCCATGATGAGGGGGGGGGGCAAACAGTGCTGACCCCCCCCCACAATTTCCCCTCCCCCCCCCCCCTTCCATGACGTCACCAATGATGGGGGGGGGGTGGAACACAGTGCTGACCCCCCCCTCTTTTTCTGCCCCCCCCCCCCCTTCTACAACATCACCAATGTTGGGGGGGGGCTGATACACAGTGCTGACCCCCCCCCTCTTTTTCTCCCCCCCCCCCATCATAGTGGAGCCTTCAGAAGAAGCGGAGCCCCCCCGGGAGCGACGTGGGGGGAGGTGGGTGAACCTCGATGGTTATGGGGTGCTGGGGGGGGGCGGGGGGGGCGGTTATGGGGCTGTGGGGGGGGGCGGTTATGGGGCTGTGGGGTGGTTATGGGGTGGTTATCGGGTGCTGGGGAGACTGGGGTGGTTATGGGGTGCTGGGGGCGGGGGGGGGGCGGTTATGGGGCTGTGGGGGGGTTATGGGGTGCTGGGGGGGGCGGGGGGGGCGGTTATGGGGCTGTGGGGGGGTTATGGGGTGCTGGGGGGGGCAAGGGGGGCGGTTATGGGGTGCTGGGAGGGGCGGTTATGGGGCTGTGGGGTGGTTATGGGGTGCTGGGGTGGTTATGGGGTGCTGGGGGGGGCAGGGGGGGCGGTTATGGGGCTGTGGGGTGGTTATGGGGTGCTGGGGGGGGCGGTTATGGGGCTGTGGGGTGGTTATGGGGTGCAGGGGGGGGCGGTTATGGGGCTGTGGGGTGGTTATGGGGTGCAGGGGGGGGCGGGGGGGGTGGTTATGGGGCTGCGGGGTGGATATGGGGTGCTGGGGGGGGCAGGGGGGCGGTTATGGGGCTGTGGGGTGGTTATGGGGTGCTGGGGGGGGCGGGGGGGCGGTTATGGGGCTGCGGGGTGGATATGGGGTGCTGGGGGGGTGGTGGGGGTGGTTATGGGGCTGTGGGATGGTTATGGGGTGCTGGGGGGGGCGGTTATGGGGTGCTGGGGGGGTTATGGGGTGCTGGGGGGGGAGGGGGGGCGGTTATGGGGCTGTGGGGTGGTTATGGGGTGCTGGGGGGGGGCGGTTATGGGGCTGTGGGGTGGTTATGGGGTGCTGGGGTGGTTATGGGGTGCTGGGGAGTGGGGGGGGGCGGTTATGGGGCTGGGGGGTGGTTATGGGGTGCTGGGGGGGTTATGGGGTGCTGGGGGGGGAGGGGGGGCGGTTATGGGGCTGTGGGGTGGTTATGGGGTGCTGGGGGGGGGCGGTTATGGGGCTGTGGGGTGGTTATGGGGTGCTGGGGTGGTTATGGGGTGCTGGGGAGTGGGGGGGGGCGGTTATGGGGCTGGGGGGTGGTTATGGGGTGCTGGGGGGGGAGGGGGGGGCAGTTATGGGGCTGTGGGGGGGTTATGGGGTGCTGGGGGGGGTCTGTGGGGTGCTGGGGGGGGCGGGGGGGGCGGTTATGGGTCTGTGGGGTGGTTATGGGGTGCTGGGGGGGGTCAGGGGGGTGGTTATGGGTCTGAGGGGTGGTTATGGGGTGCTGGGGGGGTCAGGGGGGGCGGTTATGGGGCTGTGGGGTGGTTATGGGGTGCTGGGGGTGGAGGGGGAGGCGGTTATGGGGCTGTGGGGTGGTTATGGGGTGCTGGGGGGGGGGCGGTTATGGGGCTGTGGGGTGGTTATGGGGTGCTGGGGTGGTTATGGGGTGCTGGGGGGGAGGGAGGGGCAGTTATGGGGCTGTGGGGTGGTTATGGGGTGCTGGGGGTCTGGGTGCAGTTATGGGGCATTTGAGGGGGTTTGGGGGGCAGTTATGGGGCACTGGGGGGGGGGTCTGGGTCTTTTGCTGACCCCGCCGTGACCCCATGACCTCACGGTGACCCCATGACCTCCCCGTGACCCCGCCGTGCCCCCCCCCCCCAATGACGTCCCAGGCGCCGGCCCCGCCCCGACGCCCCCCCCCCGTTTTCCCACGCCCCCGATGACCCCAGCCCTGGGGAGGCCCCCAATGGTGAGCGCTGACCCTAAACCCCCCCCCCAAAAAAGCCCCCCCCCCGAGACCCCCCTCCGACCCCCATCCCCCCTCAGATTCCCCCCCAACTTCCTACAGGTGCCCCCCCCCTTCACCCCCCCTCCTCACCCCCTACTTCCCCCCCCCCCCCTTGACCCCCCCGTCCTGCCCCCCCCCCTTGACCCCCGGTCCTGACCCCCCCTCTTGACCCCACACCTCCCCCACCCCCCCCTTGACCCCCACTTCCTGTCCCCCCACCCTTGACCCCCCCTCCTGACCCCCCTGTGACCCCCCAGCCCCCCTTGACCCCCCCATCCTGACCCCCCCACCCTGACCCCCCTCCCCCAACCCCCCCCTTGACCCCCCCACCCTGACCCCCCTCTCCTGACCCCCCCCAACTCCCTACATCCCCCCACCACCTTTCTTGACCCCCCCTTGACCCCCCATCCTGACCCCCCCTACCCTGACCCCCACCTCCCCCCACCCCCCCCTTGCGCCCCCCTCCTGACCCCCCCCCCAACTCCCCCTCCTGCCCCCCCATGCCCCCCTTGACCCCCCCCTCTGTGACTCCCCCCTCCTGACCCCCCCACACCCCCCCTTGACCCCCCCTGTGACCCCCACCTCCCCTTTGACCCCCCATCCTGACCCCCCCTCCTGGCCCCCCACCCCACAGGTGACCCCCCCACCCTGACCCCCCCACCCTGAAACCCCTCCCGCAACCCCCCCCTGACCCCCCCCCGACCCCCCACCTCCTCCCACCCTCCCTCTTGACCCCCCCTCCTGACCCCCCTGTGACCCCCCCAGCCCCCCTTGACCCCCCACCCTGACCCCCCCTTCACCCTCCCCTCCTGACCCCCCCCAACTCCCTACGTCCCCCCACCACCTTTCTTGAACCCCCCCGTGACCCCCACCTCCCCCTTGACCCCCCCCACCCTGACCCCCCTCCCCCAACCCCCCCCTTGACCCCCCCGCCTTGACCCCCCCTCTGTGACCCCCCCCTTGACCCCCCCCCTTGACCCCCCCTCTGTGACCCCCCCCTTGACCCCCCCGCCTTGACCCCCCCCCCGTGACCACCCCCCTCTGTGACCCCCCCCTCTGTAACCCCCGCCCTGACCCCCCACCTCCCCCCACCCCCATCTTGACCCCCCCCACCCTGACCCCCCCTCTTGACCCCCCTCCTGCCACCCCACCCCCCCTTAGCCCCCCCTCCTGACCCCCCACCCCCCCTTTGTCCCCCCCTGTCCTGACCCCTACCCCCCCTCCTGCCCCCCCACACCCCCCTTGACCCCTCCCCTTGGTCCCCCCCCCCGACCCCCCTCCTGCCCCCCACGCCCCCCCTCGACCCCCCCATCCTCCCCCCCCCACCCCCCTTGACCCCCCCCTCTGTGACCCCCCACAGGTGACCCCCCACCCTGACCCCCCCTCCCCCAACCCCCCGCCTTGACCCCCCCTCTGTGACCCCCCACAGGTGACCCCCCCCTCTGTGACTCCCCCCTCCTGACCCCCCAACCTGACCCCCCCTTGACCCCCCCCATGACCCCCACCTCCCCTTTGACCCCCCCATCCTGACCCCCCATCCTGACCCCCCCCACCCCCCCTCCTTGACCCCCCAATCTGTGACCCCCCCCCGTGACCCCCCACCTCCCCCCACCCCCCTCTTGACCCCCCCCCCCTTGACCCCCCCTCTGTGACCCCCCACAGGCGACCCCCCCATCGGACCCTCGGATCCCGAAGACGGGCGCGGAGGGGGGGACCGGGGGGGGGGGCGGTGGGGGCACCCCCCGATTGCTGCGCCGGGCGCTGCTGCGGGGTTCGGCCCTATTGGCATCACTGGGGTTGGGCCGGGAGACCCCCAACCCCGAAAGCCCCCCACCCCGCAGCCCCCCCCCCGCTTCTCCCCAAGCCGCTTCACCCGGGACCCCCGAACCCCCCCCCCGAACCCGAGTTTCCGGGACCCTCAAATTGAGTTGGCCCGGGACCCCCAAACAATCCCGCTCCCCCCTCAACCCCGGGACCCCCAAAATGGGGAGAGCCGGGACCCCCGAGGTGAGGGGGACTCAGAGCCCAAAGACCCCCGGGACCCCCGAAATGGGGAGGGCCAGGACTCCTGGGACCCCTGAGATGGGGGGGACGAAGACCCCTGGGACCCCTGGGACCCCCGAAATGGGGAAGGCCAGGACCCCTGAGGTGGGGGGGACGAGGACCCCTGGGACCCCCGGGACCCCTGAAATGGGGAGGGCCAGGACCCCTGAGGTGGGGGGGGCGAAGACCCCTGGGACCCCTGGGACCCCCGAAATGGGGAGGGACAGGACCCCTGGGACCACTAAGATGGGGGGGACGAAGACCCCTGGGACCCCCGAAATGGGGAGGGCCAGGACCCCCAGGACCCCTGATTTGGGGGGGAAGAGGACCCCTGGGACCCCCGGGACCCCCAAAATGGGGAGGGCCAGGACCCCCGAGGTGGGGGGGACTCAGAGCCCCAAGACCCCCGGGACCCCAGAACCAGGGAGGGCCAGGACCCCTGAGGTGGGGGGGGCGAAGACCCCTGGGACCCCCGAAATGGGGAGGGCAAAGACCCCCGGGACCCCAGAGCTGGGGGGAGGCAGGAGCTCTGATATTGGGGGGATGAAGACCCCCACGACACCCGGGACCCCCGAAATGGGGAAGGCCAGGACCCCTGATTTGGAGGGGACGAGGACCCCTGGGACCCCTGGGACCCCCGAAATGGGGAGGGCCAGGACCTCTGAGGTGGGGGGCATGAAGACCCCTGGGACCACTGGGACCCCCGAAATGGGGAGGGCCAGGACACTCAGGACCCCTGATTTGGGGGGGATGAGGACCCCTGGGACCCCCGGGACCCCCAAAATGGGGAGGGCCAGGACCCCCGAGGTGGGGGGGACTCAGAGCCCCAAGACCCCCGGGACCCCCGAAATGGGGAGGGCAAAGACCCCCGGGACCCCAGAACCAGGGGGGGCCAGGAGCTCTGATATTGGGGGGATGAAGACCCCCACATCACCCGGGACCCCCGAAATGGGGAGGGTAAAGACCCCCAGGACCCCTGAGGTGGGGGGGACGAGGACCCCTGGGACCCCCGGGACCCCCGAAATGGGGAGGGCCAGGAATCCTGGGACCCCTGATTTGGGGGGGACGAAGACCCCTGGGACCCCCGGGACCCCCGAAATGGGGAGGGCAGAGACACCCAGGACCCCTGATTTGGGGGGGACGAAGACCCCTGGGACCCCCGAAATGGGGAGGGCCATGATTCCTGGGACCCCTGAGGTGGGGGGGACGAGGACCCCCGGGACCCCTGGGACCCCCGAAATGGGGAGGGCCAGGAATCCTGGGACCCCTGAGGTGGGGGGGATGAAGACCCCTGGGACCCCCGAAATGGGGAGGGCAAAGACCCCCGGGACCCCAGAACCAGGGGGGGCCAGGAGCTCTGCTGTGGGGGTGACGAGGACCCCTGGGACCCCTGAGGTGGGGGGGATGAAGACCCCTGGGACCCCCGAAATGGGGAGGGCCAGGAATCCTGGGACCCCTGATTTGGGGGGGACGAGGACCCCTGGGACCCCCGGGACCCCCGAAATGGGGGGAGTGAAGACCCCCCAGATCCCCGAGACCCCTGAGATTGGGCGAACCCGGACCCCTGGGACCCCCAGGACCCCCGAGCTGAGCCCCCGCGCTGGCACCCGCGGGTGGGGTGAGTATGGGGAGGGTCTGTGGGGCGCTTGTGGGGCGCGTGGGGGGGGCGGGGGGGGCGGCTGTGGGGCGGTTGTGCGGATCTGTGGGGCGGCTGTGGGGCGCTTGGGGGGCTGAGGGGCGGTTATGAGGCACGTGGGGGGGCACTATGGGGCAGTTGTGGGTCTGTGGGGCAGTTTTGGGGCTCTATGGGGCAGTTGTGGGGCAGTTATGGGTCTATGGGGCAGTTATGGGGCTCTATGGGGCAGTTGTGGGGCAGTAATAGGGCACTATGGGACAGTTATGGGGCTCTATGGGGCAGTTATGGGGCACTATGGGGCCGTAATGGGGCTCTATGGGTCACTATGGGGCAGTTATGGGGCCGTAATGGGGCTCTATGGGTCACTATGGGGCTCTATGGGGCAGTTATGGGGCACTGTGGGGCTCTATGGGGCAGTTGTGGGGCTCTATGGGGCAGTTATGGGGCAGTTATGGGTTTATGGGGCAGTAATAGGTCACTATGGGGCAGTTATGGGGCTCTATGGGGCAGTAATGGGGCTCTATGGGGCTCTATGGGGCAGTTGTGGGGCTCTATGGGGCAGTAATGGGGCTCTGTGGGGCAGTTGTGGGGCTCTATGGGGCTCTATGGGGCAGCTGTGGGGCTCTATGGGGCAGTAATGGAGCAGTTGTGGGGCTCTATGGGGCAGCTGTGGGGCTCTATGGGGCAGTTATGGGGCAGTAATGTGTCTATGGGGCAGTAATAGGTCACTATGGGGCAGTTGTGGGGCTCTATGGGGCAGTTATGGGGCTCTGTGGGGCAGCTATGGGGCTCTATGGGGCAGTTATGGGGCAGTTATGGGTCTATGGGGCAGTTATGGGGCAGTAATGGGGCTCTATGGGGCAGTTATGGGGCAGCTGTGGGCGTGGTCTGGCTGCTGGCCCCGCCCCTGACCCGCCCCCTCCCCTCCAGGCCCCGCCCTTCCCCTCCCCCCCCTCCCCGCCCCTCCGCCGCCGTCGGCCCCGCGGCGCGGCCCCGCCCCTCCCCGCTGCGCCCCCGCCTCGATCCGTGGAGCTGCGTCACTTCCGGCGCGCGCCCAGCCCCGCCTCCTCAACCTTCGCCCTCTTCGCTCGACCCCTTCGCCGACCAATGAACGGCCGGCGCGGCGGAAGTCCCGCCCATCCGTCTTTACGCTAAGAAGAAGGCGTGACCGGACATCCTGTACGGAAGTCCCGCCTCCTCCACTGGACCAAAGCGGAAGTCCCGCACTCAACGCATCAGGGAAGACCGGAAGTTTCGCCTTACAGCAAAGCCCCGCCCTAAAAGGGGGGCGGGCTCAGTGCACTGAACCCGTAGCTCCGCCCCGGAAGGGGCGTGGCCACAACGATCAAATAAAACCCCCAAACGTTCGCTCCGCCCACCGCGTGACGTCATTGTGGGCGTGGCCGCGTGCTGAGTTGGCAGAGGGCGTGGCTACGAGTTTGGCGGGAAGGCGGGTGGGCGTGGTCTCCGCCGCAAGCCACGCCCCCCACCTCCGCACCCACCCACGTGGCCACGCCCCCTTCCCCCCCTCCCGCTCCCCACGCGTGACCCCACCCCCTCCCCCCCCGCCCCCAACCCCCCCCCGCCCCACGCGCGGCCCCGCCCCCACCCCCCCTTCCTCCCCCCACTCGCGACCGCTCCCCACCCGCAGCCACGCCCCCCCCCCCTTCGGACGCCCCCAACCCCTTTCTGTTCGCCCCCCCCCACGCGTGACCGCCCCCATCCCCGCCCCCCCCCCCCATCGCCCCCCCCCCCCCCGGGTCCGCGATGCGCGCTCTGTGCGTGGCCGTGGCCGTGGCCGCTTTGGGGGCCGCTCTCCCCCCCGGCCCCCCCGTGTCCGTGTCCGTGGGTTCGGCGGTGGCTCGGGAGCGGTTCCGCGTGGTCGTGGCTCCGCTCATTTGTCGTCGGAGTTGCGTTCGGGGCCGCTGTCGCGATCAGTGCCGGGCGGGGACGAACACGACGCTCGTGGGGGAGAACGGGAGGCACGGAGCCGACACGCTCAGCGGCCCCGGGTTCCGCGTGGGTGAGAAGCGGGGGGGGGGCGGAGGGCGGGGGGGGGGGGGCAAGGGGGGGGAGGGGGGGTAAAGATTGGGGGGGGTGGGGGGACGGTGGGGGGTCTGTATTGGGATGGGGGTGGGGATGGGATGGGGACAAAGTTTGGGATGGGGACAGGGATGGGATGGGGATGGGATGGGGACAAAGTTTGGGATGGGATGGGGACAAAGTTTGGGATGGGGACAAAGTTTGGGATGGGGACAGGGAGGCGATGGGGACAAAGTTTGGGATGGGGACAAGGATGGGGACAGGGAGGGGATGGGGATGGAATGGGATGGGATGGGGACAAAGTTTGGGATGGGATGGGGACAAAGTTTGGGATGGGGACAGGGATGGGATGGGGACAAAGTTTGGGATGGGGACAAAGTTTGGGATGAGGATGGGATGGGGACAGGGAGGGGATGGGGACAAAGTTTGGGATGGGGACAGAGAGGGGATGGGGACAGGAATGGGATGGGATGGCAATAAGGTTTGGGATGGGGACAGGGAGGGGATGGGGACAAAGTTTGGGATGGGATGGGATGGGATGGGATGGGATGGGGACATGGATGGGATGGGGACACAGTTTGGGATGAGGATGGGATGGGATAGGATGGGGACAAAGTTCGGGATGGGGGACAGTTTGGGATGGGACAGGGAGGGAATGGGGATGGGATGGGATGGGATGGGATGGGATGGGATGGAATGGGGACAAGGATGGGGACAGGGAGGGGATGGGGATAAGGTTTGGGATGGGGACAAAGTTTGGGATGGGGGTGGGATGGGGGCACAGTTTGGGATGGGGATGGGATGGGATGGGGACACTGGGATGGGGATGGGATGGGATGGGATGGGGACACTGGGATGGGGATGGGATGGGATGGGATGGGGACACTGGGATGGGGATGGGATGGGATGGGATGGGATGGGGACAAGGTTTGGGATGGGGACAGTTTGGGATGGGGACAGGGAGGGGATGGGGATGGGATGGGATGGGATGGGGACAAGGTTTGGGATGGGGACAGTTTGGGATGGGGACAGGGAGGGGATGGGGATGGGATGGGATGGGATGGGGACAAAGTTTGGGATGGGGGACAGTTTGGAATGGGGACATGGATGGGATGGGGATGGGGATGGGATGGGGACAAAGTTTGGGATGGGGGACAGTTTGGGATGGGGATGGGGACAAAGTTTGGGATGGGGGTGGGATGGGATGGGGACATTTTGGGATGGGGACGTTGTGGGGTCTGTATTGGGATGGGGATGGGGACGGGATGGGAACAAAGTTTGGGATGGGGACAGGGATGGGATGGGGACAAAGTTTGGGATGGGGACAAACTTGGGGATGGGGACAGGGATGGGGACAGCATTGGGATGGGGACGGGGATGGGATGTTGACAAAGTTTGGGATGGGGACAGGGATGGGATGGGGACAAAGTTTGGGATGG
Organism: Phasianus colchicus; assembly: GCF_987193195.1. Taxonomy (NCBI): domain Eukaryota; kingdom Metazoa; phylum Chordata; class Aves; order Galliformes; family Phasianidae; genus Phasianus; species Phasianus colchicus. Next base: position 2,447,395 of record NC_143472.1, on the reverse strand, counting down.
GGACAGTATTGGGATGGGGACATGGATGGGATGGGGACAAAGTTTGGGATGAGGATGGGATGGGGAAAGGGAGGGGATGGGGACAAAGTTTGGGATGGGGGTGGGATGGGATGGGGATGCAGTTTGGGATGGGGACAGTTTGGGATGGGGACAGGGAGGGGATGGGGACAAAGTTTGGGATGAGGATGGGATGGGGAAAGGGAGGGGATGGGGACAAAGTTTGGGATGGGGGTGGGATGGGGTGGGGATGCAGTTTGGGATGGGGACAGTATTGGGATGGGGACATGGATGGGATGGGGACAAAGTTTGGGATGAGGATGGGATGGGGAAAGGGAGGGGATGGGGACAAAGTTTGGGATGGGGGTGGGATGGGATGGGGATGCAGTTTGGGATGGGGACAGTTTGGGATGGGGACAGGGAGGGGATGGGGGCAGCATTGGGTTGGGGATGGGATGGGATGGGAGGGGGACAAAGTTTGGGATGGGGAGAGTTTGGGATGGGGACAGGACAGGGATGGGACAGCATTAGGATGGGATGGGGACAGGGATGGATGGGGACAGTTTGGGGTAGGGATGGGATGGGATGGGGACAAAGTTTGGGATGGGGACGGGGATGGGATGGGGACATGGATGGGGTGAGGATAGGGATGGGATGGGGACGTTGTGGGGACAGCATTGGGGTGGGGATGGGACAGGGATTCTGGGGGGGTCCTGAAGGGTCTGGGGGAGGACTGGGGAGCTATGGGGGGGTCATGGGTCCTGGGGGGAGGTCAAGGGGTCTGGGGGGAGGACTGGGGGGCTATGGGGGGGTCGTGGGGTTTTGCGGGGGGGTCAAGGGGTCTGGGGGATTCTGGGGGGGTCCTGAAGGGTCTGGGGGGAGGACTGGGGGGCTATGGGGGGGTCATGGGTCCTGGGGGGGGGTCAAGGGGTCTGGGGGGAGGACTGGGGGGCTATGGGGGGGTCGTGGGGTCCTTGGGGGTGTCAAGGGGTCTGGGGGGAGGACTGGGGGGCTATGGGGGGGTCATGGGGTCCTGGGGGGGGGGGGTTCAAGAGGTCTGGGGGGAGGACTGGGGGGCTATGGGGGGGTCGTGGGGTACTTGGGGGGGGTCAAGGGGTCTGGGGGATTCTGGGGGGGTCCTGAAGGGTCTGGGGGGAGGACTGGGGGGCAATGGGGGAGTCGTGGAGTCCTGGGGGGGGGTCAAGGGGTCTGGGGGGAGGACTGAGGGGCTATGGGGGGGTCGTGGGGTCCTTGGGGGGGGTCAAGGGGTCTGGGGGGAGGACCTGGGCGCTATGGGGGGGTCGTGGGGTCCTTGGGGGGGGGTCAAGGGGTCTGGGGGGAGGACCTGGGCGCTATGGGGGCGTCATGGGTCCTGGGGGGGGGTCAAGGGGTCTGGGGGATTCTGGGGGGGTCCTGAAGGGTCTGGGGGGAGGACTGGGGGGCTATGGGGGGGTCGTGGGGTCTGGGGGGGGGTCAAGGGGTCTGGGGGGAGGACTGGGGGGCTATGGGGGGGTCGTGGGGTTTTGGGGGGGCGGTCAAGGGGTCTGGGGGTGTCACAGACCCAGAGCGGTCTGTGAATCTGGGCGGGGGGGGGTCAGCAATTCCAAAAGGATCTCAGAGGGATATGAGGGTCCTGGAGGTCTCGGGGCGGAGGGGGGGTGGTTAGGGGGGGGGGTCTGCTTTGTGAGACCCCCCCCCTGAAGACCCCCCCCCCTCATTTCCCCCCCCCCCCACAGTGGTGTGCCCACTGCCCTGCATGAACGGGGGGCAGTGCTCCTCCCGTTCCCACTGCCTCTGCCCCCCCGCCTTCACCGGCCGTTTCTGCCAAGTACCTGCAGCCCCCGGGGGGGGCAACGGGACCCCGAGGGTGGGGGGGGGTCCACCTCCACCGGCCCCCCCCCAAGAAAACCCCCCGGATTCCAAAGTGGCCGTGTATGCGGTGCAGGTGATCGCCGACGGTCCGTCTGCCAACGCCGCCGCCGCCGCCGCCGCCGCAGCCCCCCCTGAACCCCCCCAAGTGGTGGGGGGGGGTGGGGGGGGTCCCGGGGTGGGAGGGGGTGGGGGGGTTGGGGGGGGGCACGTGAGTCACGCGACCTTCGTGGTGCCGTTGGGGGCCGGGCATCATTCGGCTGAAGGTAAATTGGGGGAGGGGGGGGTTGTGAGGGGGGGGCAATGGGGAGGGGGGATTTGGGGGGGGTTCAATAGGGAGGGGGGATTTGGGGGGGGTCTTTGGGGGGGGGCAATGGGGAGGGGGATTTGGGGGGGGGTCTGGTGGGGGGGGTCCAATGGGGGGGGATTTGGGGGGGTCTGGGGGGCGGGGGGGGCAATGGGGAGCAGGGATTTGGGGGGGTTCAATAGGGAGGGGGGATTTGGGGGGGTCTTTGGGGGGGGCAATGGGGAGGGGGGATTTGGGGGGGGGTCCAATGGGGGGGGGATTTGGGGGGGTCTGGGGGGGAGGGGTCCAATGGGGGGGGGATTTGGGGGAGGTCTGGGGGGCGGGGGGGGCAATGGGGAGGGGGGATTTGGGGGGGTCTGGTGGGGCGGGTCCGATGGGGAGGGGGTCTTTGGGGGGGGTTCAATAGGGAGGGGGGATTTGGGGGGGGTCTTTGGGGGGGGCAATGGGGAGGGGGGATTTGGGGGGGGGGTCCAATGGGGGGGGGATTTGGGGGGGTCTGGGGGGCGGGGGGGACAATGGGGAGGGGGGATTTGGGGGGGTTCAATAGGGAGGGGGGACTTGGGGGGGGTCTTTGGGGGGGGGCAATGGGGAGGGGGATTTGGGGGGGGGTCTGGTGGGGGGGGTCCAATGGGGGGGGATTTGGGGGGGTCTGGGGGGCGGGGGGGGCAATGGGGAGCAGGGATTTGGGGGGGTTCAATAGGGAGGGGGGATTTGGGGGGGGTCTTTGGGGGGGGGGCAATGGGGAGGGGGATTTGGGGGGGGGTCTGGTGGGGGGGGTCCGATTGGGAGGGGGTCTTTGAGGGGGTCTTTGGGGGGGGGTCTGGTGGGAGGGGATCAATGGGGGGGGGTCCGATGGGGAGGGGGGATTTGGGGGGGTCTATGGGGGGGATCAATGGGGGGGGGGGCTGGTCGGGGGGCGGTCCAATGGGGAGGGGGTCTGTGGGGGGGGGTCTTGGGGGTATTTGGGGTCTCATGGGGGAAAGGGGGGGTCTGGGGGAGGGGGGGGGATAGTGGGGGTCTATGGGGGGGGTTTATGGGGGGGGGTCCGGGGTGGGGGGAAAAATGGGTTCTTATGGGGGGGCTTGGGGGGGGGCTGGGGGGGTTTGGGGGTCTGGGGGTTTCTATGGTGGGGAGGGGTCCAATGGGGGGGGGGAGGGAAAAGTGGATCCTATTCTTGGGGGGGGGGGACACGAGGTTCCGGGGGGGTTTTGGGGGTCTGTGGGGGGGGTCTGTGGGGGGGGTCTGTGTGTGGGGGGGGGTCTTTGGGGGGGGGAGTCGTTATGGGGGGGGGTTTCAATGGGGAGGGGGTCCTGTAGGGGGTAGTGGGGGGGGGTCTTGGGGGTATTTGGGGTCTCATGGGGGAAAGGGGGGGTCTGAGGGTGGGGGGGTTGGGGGGGGTCCAAGGTGGGGAGAAAAAGGGGTTCTTATGGGGGGGGCTTAGAGGGGGGGCCTGGGGGGGGGGGTTGGGGGGCATTGGGGGTCTGGGGGTTTCTATGGTGGGGAGGGGTCTCATGGTGAGGGGGGGGGGACGAGGTTCCGGGGGGGTTTTGTGGGTTTTTTGGGGGGGGGGGGGGGTCTCGTTATGGGGGGAGGGGGGGTTTAACGGGGGTGGGCTTCCTGAGGGGGGGGTTATGGGTGGGGGGGGGTCCCTATGGGGGTCTGTGGGGGCTCTCCGGGGGTCTCAAGTCTCTCCATCTTTATTCCCCCCCCCCCCCGCAGTGCAGGTCCCCCCCCCGCTGGTGAACGTCCGCGTCCATCACCCCCCCGAAGCATCGGTTCAGGTGCATCGCATCGACCCCCGCCCGCCCCCCCCCGAAGGAGGAGCTCCCCAACCCCCCCCCCCACGCGGAGCCGGGCTCCTCTTGGCCCACCCGGTTCAACCCCCCCCCGGGGGGAGTAAAGCCCCCCCCCCGCCACGCCCCCATACCCACAAACCGTTGGGACGATGCTTTCAGGAGACCCTCCCCAAACAGTCGGTGAGGGGGGGGGGGGGGGGGGTTGTGGGGGGGGGGGAACGGGGGTCGCATTGGGGTTTGGGAGGGGGGGGTCTATGGGGGGGCACGGGGGTCCCATGGGGGTTTGGGGGGGGGGGTTTATGGGGGAGCACGGGGGTCCCGTTGGGGTTTGGGGGGGGTCTATGGGGTGGGGGGGTTTATGGGGGGGGCACTGAAGTCCCATTGGAGTTTGGGGGGGTCTGTGGGGTGGGGGGGTCTATGGGGGGGCACGGGGGTCTCATTGGGGTTTGGGGGGGGTCTTTGGGGTGGTGGGGTCTATGGGGGGGGCACTGGGATCCCATTGGGGTTTGGGGGGGTCTGTGGGGTGGGGGGGTCTATGGGGGGCACTGGGATCCCATTGGGGTTTATGGGGGGTCTATGGGGGGGCACGAGGGTCCCATTGGGCTTTGGGGGGGGGGAGATTTTTGGGGTGGGGGGCTCTATGGGGTGGGGTTTTATGGGGGGCACTGGGATTTAGGGGGGGGTTCTATTGGGGGGGTCTGTGGGGAGGCACGGGGGTCCCGTTGGCTATCATGGGAGAATCGATTGCAGGGGGGGGGGTGCAGGGGTTCCGTGGGGGGGGGTCTGTGTGGATGGGGGTCTTTTGTGGGGGGGGGTCTTTGAGTGTGGCCCCCCCCCCCCCCCCGCAGTGTGGCAGCAAACCGCTGCCCGGGCTGACCAAGCAGGAGGATTGCTGCGGGAGCGTGGGCACCGCATGGGGGCAGAGCAAGTGCCAGAAGTGCCCCCCCCCGCTCCGTGAGTCTGGGGGGGGGGTCTGGGGGGCGGTAGGGGGGGGGTCTGGGGGATTCTGGGGGGAGGACTGGGGGGCTATGGGGGGGTCGTGGAGTCCTGGGGGGGTCCTGAAGGGTCTGGGGGGAGGACTGGGGGGCTATGGGGGGGTCGTGGAGTCCTGGGGGGGTCAAGGGGTCTGGGGGGAGGACTGGGGGGCTATGGGGGGATCAAGGGGTTTTGGGGGGGGGTCAAGGGGTCTGGGGGATTCTGGGGGGGTCCTGAAGGGTCTGTGGGGAGGACTGGGGGTCTATGGGGGTCTGTGGGGGTCGGGGGGGGGATGGGGGGTGGTGGATGGGGATTTGGGGGGGTTAATGGGGGGGGGTGCATTGAGGGGGGGTTTTGGGGGCTGGAGGGGGATTATAGGGGGCTGGGGGGTGTTATGGGGGGCTGGGGGGTTTTGGGGGGGGCTATAGGGGCTGGGGTCGGTCCTTTGGTGGGAGGGGGGTCTGGGGGGGGATTGGGGTTTGGGGAGGGGGCTGTGGGGTCTGGGGGGGGGGTCTGGGGGGGTGTTATGGGGGGTTGTGGGTTTGTGGGTTGGGGGGGGGTTCCATAGGTGGTTTATGGGGGTTTTGGGGGGCTGTAGGGGGTCTTGGGGGGGGGTCTGGGTGGATTTTTGGGGGGGGGGGGTCTGCGTGTGTTAACGGGGCCGTGGGGGGGGGCGGGGGGGGGTCTGTGTGTGTGTGCAGAGGCGGGGGGGCCGAAGGCGACGCGGGGGGAGCAGAGCGGGGCTGATTGCCCACAGGGCTACAAGAGGCTCAACAGCAGCCACTGCCAGGGTGAGCGTGCAACGGGCGTGCAACGGGCATGCAACAAGCGTGCAACGGGGGGGGGGGGGTTGAAACAACCGGAGGGTTGGGGGGGGGGGAGGTGTGGATGGGGGGTGAGGGGTGTGCAAGGAGAGTGAGCGGGTGTGTGCGGCGTGAGGGTGGTGTTGCACACGCGTGAGCAAGCACGGGGTGGGGTTTGCACAAGAGCGCGTGCGGGTGGTGTTGCACACGTATGTGCGTGCGTGTGGGATTTGTGCACGCGTGTTGCGCAGGCTTGCACGAGAAGAGGCGTGCGGGGCGGGGGTGCGTTGCACACGCGTGTGAACAGGCGTGTTCGCACGAGGCGGCGGCGGCGCCTTGCATTGCTCACTGCTGTGCACCTGCGTGTGCAGTGCAGGCTGGGCACGGTGACTTGTGTCGCACACGCGTGTGCAACGCAACGCCTCGCACGCCTGCACACGCACTTGTGCAAGGGAGTTGGGAAGTCACTTTATGCGCGGACAATCACATGACCACGCGTGTGCAGGCGTGTCTGTGAGTCGGACGGACACGTGTGTGCGAGGTGGACACGTGTGTGCGTTGCACGCGCGTGTGCACTGACCCCCCCCCCCCCCCCAGATATCAACGAGTGTGCAATGAGGGGGGTGTGCCCCCACGGCGACTGCCTCAACACCGCCGGCAGCTTCCGATGCGCGTGCAAAGGGGGGGGGCACGGGGGGGGGCACCCCCGAGGGCACTGCCTGCGTACGTGGGGGGGGGGGGGCACGGGGGGGTCCGCGGGGATTTGGGGGGGGGGGGGATTTGGGGGGGGTTTAAGGGGGTCGGGGGGATTTGGGGGGGGTTTGGGGGGGTCTTAAGGGGGTCTGGGGGGGATTTTGGGGGGATTTGGGGGGGTTTAAGGGGGTGTGGGGGGGATTTGGGGGGGGGTTGGAGCACGGGGGTTCCGCAGGGATTTGGGGGGGGGGGATTTGGGGGGGGTTTAAGGGGGTCTGGGGGGGATTTGGGGGGGTTGTAAGGGGGGCATGGGGGGATTTGGGGGGGGGTTGGGGGGGTTTTAAGGGGTCTGGGTGGGATTTGGGGGGGGGGGTGGGGCACGGGGGGGTCTGGGGGGATTTGGGGGGGGGTTGGGGGGGGTTTTAAGGGGTGTGGGGGGGATTTGGGGGGGGGGGGTTGGGGCACGGGGGGGTCCGCGGGGATTTGGGGGGGGGGATTTGGGGGGGTTTTAAGGGGGTCTGGGGGGGATTTGGGGGGGTTGTAAGGGGGGCATGGGGGGATTTGGGGGGGGTTGGGGGGGTTTTAGGGGGCCTGGGGGGGATTTGGGGGGGGTTGGGGGGGTTTTAAGGGGGTAGTGGGGGTGTGGGGGGGGCCTGGAGGGGATTTGGGGGGGTTATAAGGGGGCATGGGGGGATTTGGGGGGGATTTGGGGGGGTTTTAAGGGGTCTGGGGGGGATTTGGGGGGGGGGTTGGGGCACGGGGGGGTCCGCGGGGATTTGGGGGGGGGGATTTGGGGGGGTTGTAAGGGGGGCATGGGGGGATTTGGGGGGGGGTTTGGGGGGGCCTTAAGGGGGGGATTTGGGGGGGTCTTAAGGGGGTTTGGGGGGGTTATAAGGGGGTCGGGGGGGATTTGGGGGGGATTTGGGGGGTTTTAAGGGGGTCTGGGGGGGATTTGGGGGGGGGATTTGGGGGGGGTTTAAGGGGTCTGGGGGGGATTTGGGGGGGTTATAAGGGGGCATGGGGGGATTTGGGGGGGGGTTGGGGGGGTTTTAAGGGGTCTGGGGGGGATTTGGGGGGTTGTAAGGGGGGGATTTGGGGGTGTTTTAAGGGGTTTGGGGGGGGGTTGGGGGGGTCTTAAGGGGGTCTTGGGGGCATTTGGGGGGGTTTAAGGGGGTCGGGGGGGATTTGGGGGGAGTTTGGGGGGGTTATAAGGGGGTCTGTGGGGGATTTGGGGGGGATTTGGGGGGTTGTAAGGGGGTCTGGGGGGGGATATGGGATGTGGGGGGGATTTGGGAGGGGGTTTGGGGGGGTTTTAAAGGCGTCGGGGGGATTTGGGGGGGTTTGGGGGGGTTTTAAGGGGTCTGGGGGGCATTTGGGGGGGGGGTGGGGGGGTTTTAAGGGGGTCGTGGGGGTGTGGGGGGGGCCTGGAGGGGATTTGGGGGGGTTATAAGGGGGTCTGGGGGCGATTTGGGGGGGGGGTTGGGGCACGGGAGGGTCTGGGGGGATTTGTGGGGGGGCTGGGGGGGTTATACGGGGGTCATTTGGGGGGGATTTGGGGGGGTTTTAGGGGGTCTGGGGGGGATTTGGGGGGGTTGTAAGGGGGGCATGGGGGGATTTGGGGGGGGTTTGGGGGGGGTTTTAGGGGGCCTGGGGGGGATTTGGGGGGGGTTGGGGGGGTTTTAAGGGGTCTGGGGGGGATTTGGGAGGGGGGTTGGGGGGGGTCTTAAGGGGGTCTGGGGGGATTTGGGGGGATTTTAGGGGTCTGGGGGGGATTTGGGGGGGGTTTGGGGGGGTTATAAGGGGGTCTGGGGGGGATTTGGGGGGGCTTAAGGGGGTCGGGGGGAGATTTGGGGGGGATTTGGGGGGGATTTGGGGGGGTTTAAGGGGGGTTTAAGGGGTCTAGGGGGGATTTGGGGGGGGTTTGGGGGGGTCTTAAGGGGGTCTGGGGGGCATTTGGGGGGGTTTTAAGGGGGTCGGGGGAATTTCGGGGGGGTTTGGGGGGGTCTTAAGGGGGTCTGGGGGGCATTTGGGGGGGATTTGGGGGAGCTTGGGGGGGTCTTAAGGGGGTCTGGGGGGGATATGGGGTGGGGGGGGATTTGGGGGTGTTTTAAGGGGGTCTGGGGGGGGATATGGGGTGGGGGGGGTCCTGAAGGAGGGGGGGGGGGAGATGGGGGGGGAGGGGGTCCTGATGGACGGGGGGGCTGCAAGGTGGGGTCCGGATGCGTTTCTAACCCCCCCCCCCCACCCCATTTTTTTTTTGCCCCCCCCCCCCATAGCGGAGAAAGGCGAGGAGCGGGGGCTGTGCTTCCGGCTCGTTGCCCCCCCCCAGCAGTGCCAGCACCCCCTCCCCACCCGCCTCACCCGGCAGACCTGCTGCTGCAGCGTCGGCAAGGCCTGGGGGGGGCGCTGCGAGCGCTGCCCCGCCGATGGGACGCGTATGTTGGGGGGGGGGGGAAGGGGGGGTCGGTGGGGGGATAGGGGGGGATATGGGGGGATAAGGGGGGGTTATGGGGGCATTGGGGCGGATATGGGGGGGTTATGGGGGGCATTGGGGGGGTTTAAGGGGATATGGGGGGTATGGGGGCGGTTATGGGGGGATATGGGGGGCATTAGGGGAGATATGGGGGGATAAGGGGGGATATGGGGGGATATGGGGGGGTATAGGGGGATATGGGGGGGTTATGGGGGGATATGGGGGGATAAGGGGGGGTTACGGGGGGCATTGGGGGGGATATGGGGGGATAAGGGGGGATATGGGGGGATATGGAGGGCATTGGGGGGGATATGGGGGATATGGGGGGGTTATGGGGGGATATGGGGGGATATGGGGGGGTTTATGGGGGGATAAGGGGGGGTTTATGGGGGGCACTGGGGGGGATATGGGGGATATGGGGGGGTTATGGGGGGATATGGGGGGGTTTATGGGGGGATAAGGGGGGGTTTATGGGGGGCACTGGGGGGATATGGGGGATATGGGGGTGTTATGGGGGGATATGGGGGGATATAGGCGGGGTTATGGGGGACATTGGGGGAGATATGGGGGGATAAGGGGGGGATATGGGGGGATATGGGGGGGTTATGGGGGGATATGGGGGGATATGGGGGGCATTGGAGGAGATATGGGGGGATAAGGGGGGGATATGGGGGGATTTGGGGGGGTTATGGGGGGATAAGGGGGGGCTATAGGGGGATATGGGGGGATATGGGGGGGCTTTGGGGGGATATGGGGGGATATGGGGGGGTTTAAGGGGATACGAGGGGTATGAGGGGGGTTATAGGGGGATATGGGGAGATAAGGGGGGATTATGGGGGGCATTGGGGGGGTTATAGGGGGATATGGGGGGATATGGAGGGCATTGGGGGGGATATGGGGGGGTTAGGGGGGGCATTGGGGGGATATGGGGGGGGTTATGGGGGACATTGGGGGGGATATGGGGGGGTTATGGGGGGATATGGGGGGATATGGAGGGCATTGGGGGGCATTGGGGGGGATATAGGGGGGGTTATGGGGGGCATTGGGGGGGATATGGGGGGGTTATAGGGGGATATGGGGGGATATGGGGGGATAAGGGGGGATATGGGGGAGATATGGGGGGATAAGGGGGGTTTAAGGGGATATGGGGGGTATGGGGGGGGTTATAGGGGGATATGGGGGGGATATAGGGGGATATGAGGGGATATGGGGGGGTTATGGGGGGATATGGGGGGGTTATAAGGGGTTATGGGGGGATATGGGGGGGCTATAGGGGGATATGGGGGGTTATGGGGGGGGTTTAAGGGGATATGGGGGGTATGGGGGGTTATAGGGGGATATGGGGGGATATTGGGGGACATTGGGGGGGGATATGGGGGGATATGGGGGGCATTGGGGTTATAGGAGGGGTTATAGGGGATATGGGGGGATTATGGGGGTCGTTGGGGGGGGTTATGGGGGGATATGGGGGGTCATGGGGGTTGTCGGGGGGGGATATGGGGAGATATGGGGGCTGGATGTGGACTTATGGGGCTGGATGTGGACCTATGGGGCTGGACGTGGATCTATGGGGCTGGATGTGGATCTATGGGGCTGGACGTGGATCTATGGGCTTGGCTGTGGATCTATGAGACTGGATGTAGATCTATGGGACTGGACATGGATTTGTGGGGCTGGACGTGGCTCTATGGGTCTGGCCGTGGCTCTATGGGTCTGGCCGTGGATCTATGGGGCTGGACGCGGATCTATGGGTCTGGATGCGGATCTGTGGGTCTGGCCGTGGATCTGTGGGGCTGGATGTGGATTGATGGGTCTACATGTGGATCTATGAGGCTGGATGTAGATCTATGGGGCTGGCCGTGGATCTGTGGGGCTGGCTGTGGATCTATGGGTCTGGCCGTGGATCTATGGGTCTGGACGCGGATCTATGGGCTGGCCGTGTATCTATGGGGCTGGCCATGGATCTATGGGGCTGGACGCAGTTCTATGGGTCTGGCCGTGGATCAATGGGGCTGGCCGTGGGTCTATGGGGCTGGACGAGGATCTATGAGACTGGATGTAGATCTATGGGGCTGGACGTGGCTCTATGGGTCTGGCCGTGGATCTATGGGGCTGGACGCGGAACTATGGGTCTGGATGCGGATCTGTGGGTCTGGCCGTGGATCTGTGGGGCTGGATGTGGATTGATGGGTCTACATGTGGATTTATGGGGCTGGACGCGGATCTATGGGGCTGGCTGTGGATCTATGAGACTGGATGTAGATCTATGGGGCTGGCCGTGGATCTGTGGGTCTGGACGTGTATCTATGGGTCTGGCCGTGGATCTATGGGGCTGGCCGCGGATCTGTGGGTCTGGCCGTGGGTCTGATTTGCGCCCCCCGCCCCCAGCGGCGTTCCAGGCCATCTGCCCGGCCGGGAAGGGTTACCACGTGCTGCGCTCGCACCAGACGCTCACCATTCAGGGGGAAAGCGCCTTCACCCTGCAGCTGCGCCCCGACCCGCCGCCCAGCGCCGCAGGTGGGACCCCATGGCGCCCCAGAGCGCCCCATAGCGCCCTATAGCACCCCATAGCGCCCCATAGCGCCCCATGGCACCCCATGAAACCCTATGGCATCCCATGAAACCCCATAGCACCCCATGGCACCCCATGGCACCCCATGGCACCCTATAGCACCCCATGGCGCCCCATGATACCCTATGGTACCCCATGGCACCCCATGGCACCCCATGAAACTCTATGGCAACCCCATAGCACCCCATGGCACCCTATAGCACCCCATGGCACCCCATGGCACCCTATAGCACCCCATGGCGCCCCATGGCACCCTATGGTACCCCATGGCACCCCATGAAACCCCATGGCAACCCCATAGCGCCCCATCGCACCCCATAGCACCCCATGGCACCCCATAGCGCCCCATGGCACCCCATGAAACCCTATAGCACCCCATAGCACCCCATGAAACGCTATGACGCCCCATGGCACCTCATGAAACCCTATGGCATCCCATGAAACCCCATGGTACCCCATAGCACCCCATGGCGCCCCATGAAACCCTATGGTACCCCATGGCACCCCATAGCACCCCATGGCACCCCATGAAACTCTATGGCAACCCCATAGCGCCCCATAGCACCCCATGGCACCCCATGAAACCCTATAGCACCCCATAGCACCCCATGAAACGCTATGACGCCCCATGGCACCCCATGAAACCCTATGGCATCCCATGAAACCCCATGGTACCCCATAGCACCCCATGGCACCCCATGGCACCCTATAGCACCCCATGGCGCCCCATGAAACCCTATGACGCCCCATGGCACCCCATGAAACCCTATGGCATCCCATGAAACCCCATAGCACCCCATAGCAACCACTGGCACCCCATGGCACCCCATGAAACCCCATGGCACCCCATAGCGCCCCATAGCACCCCATGGCACCCCATGGCACCCCATGGCGCCCCATGGCACCCCATGAAACCCTACGATGCCTCATAGCACCCCATGAAACCCTATGGCATCCCATGAAACCCCATGGCACCCCATGGCACCCCATGAAACCCCATGGCGCCCCATAGCACCCCATAGCACCCTATAGCACCCCATGGCACCCCATGACACCCCATAGCACCCCATAGCACCCCATGAAACCCCATAGCACCCCATGGCACCCCATGAAACCCCATGGCACCCCATAGCGCCCCATAGCACCCCATGGCACCCCATGGCACCCCATGGCGCCCCATGGCACCCCATGAAACCCTACGATGCCTCATAGCACCCCATGAAACCCTATGGCATCCCATGAAACCCCATGGCACCCCATGGCACCCCATGAAACCCCATGGCGCCCCATAGCACCCCATAGCACCCCATAGCACCCCATGGCACCCCATGACACCCCATAGCACCCCATAGCACCCCATGAAACCCCATAGCACCCTATAGGACCCCATGGCACCCCATGAGACCCTATGGCACCCCATGACACCCCATAGCACCCTATGGCACCCCATGACACCCCATGACACCCCATGGCACCCCATGAAACTCTATGGCAACCCCATAGCGCCCCATGGAACCCTATGGCACCCCATTGCGCCCCATGGCACCCCATGGCACCCCATGGTTCCTCAGTGTCACCCTATAGCACCCTATGGCACCCCATGAAACTCTATGGCAACCCCATAGCGCCCCATGGTGCCCCATGGCACCCCATGGCACCCTATAGCACCCCATGGCACCCCCATGGCACCCCATGAAACCCTATGGCATCCCATGGAACTCTATAGCACCCTATGGCACCCTATGGCACCTGTATCACCTCCATGACCCCTCCATGACCCCATGACCCCCCATGACCCCAATGACCCCATGTCCCCCCACGACCCAGTGACCCCCATGACACCAATGACCCTCCATGACCCCTCCATGTCCCCCATGACCTCCCATGACCCCAATGACCCCATGTCCCCCCACGACCCCGTGACCCCCATGACCCCTCCATGTCCCCCCATGACCTCCCATGACCCCAATGACCCCCATGACCCCGTCACCCTCCATGACCCCTCCGTGTCCCCTCCATGACCCCATGTCCCCCATGACCCCAATGACCCCGTGACCCCCAACGCCCCCTGACCTCCCATGACCCCTCCATGTCCCCCCACGACCCCAGTGACCCCCATGACCCCCCATGACCCCCCATGACCCCAATGACCCTTTGATCCCTATGACTCCATGACCCCATGTCCCCCCATGACCCCGTGACCCCATGACCCCATGGCCCTCCATGACCCCTCCGTGTCCCCCCATGACCCCCATGACCCCATGACCCCAATGACCCTCCATGACCCCTCCGTGTCCCCCATGACCCCAATGACCCCGTGACCCCATGACCCGTGACCCCCCATGACCCCTCCATGTCCCCCCCATGACCCCAATGACCCCATGTCCCCCATTCCCTTATGACCTTGTGACCCCCTATGACCCCGTGACCCCCCATGACCCCTCCATGTCCCCCCCATGACCCCAATGACCCCGTGACCCCCCCCACGACCCCTGTGACCCCGTGACCCCCCACCATCTCACCCCCCACCCTTCCCTTGCAGCTGTGACCCCCGCGGCCATGGTGAGTTGGGGGGGGGGGGGGGTCTTGGGGGTGGGTTTGAGGGGTCCTGGGGGGATTTGGGGGTCCTGAGGGGGGGGGCAGTGGTCCCAGAGGGGTTTTGGGTTGGATTTGGGGGGGATTTGGGGGTCCTGAGGAGATTTGGGGGGGATTTGGGGGTCCTGAGGAGGGGGCAGTGGTCCCAGAGGGGTTTTGGGGTGGATTTGGGGGGGATTTGAGGGGTCTTGGGGGATTTGGGGGAGATCTGGGGGTCCTGGAGGGTAATTTGGGGGGGGATTTGGGGGGTCCTGAGGGGATTTAGGGAGAATATGGGGGGATTTGGGGGTCCTGAGGAGATTTGGGGGGGATTTGAGGGGTCGTGGGGGGATTTGGGGGAGATCTAGGGGTCCTGGAGGGTGATTTGGGGTAATCTGGGGGAGAATTGGGGGTCCTGGGGGGGATATGGGGGGATTTGGGGGTCCTTGAGGGCAATTTGGGGGGGATTTGGGGGTCCTGAGGGGGGGGGCAGTGGTCCCAGAGGGGTTTTGGGGTGGATTTGGGGGGGGTTTGAGGGGTCGTGGGGGGATTTGGGGGAGATCTGGGGGTCCTGGAGGGGGGGGGGACATGAGGAGGTGGGGGGGGGATGGGGGGCGATTTGGGGGGGGCGTGGGGGGGGGGGGTCGGGGGGGGGGGGGGGGGGTCAGCTGTTTGCCCCCCCCCCCCCCCAGTTGCCCGCATTTTGGAGCCACTCGGAGGAGCAGAGCGTGGAGCAGCCGCCCGGCAGCACCGCGGCACCGCGGTACCCTGGTGAGGGGGGGGGGGGAGGGGGGGCACCTGGGACACGCATTGACACGCCTTGACACGCCTTGACACGCATTGACACGCGTTGACACGCGTTGAGTCACATTGACACGCGTTGACACGCATTGACATGCGTTGACATGCATTGACACGCATTGACACGCATAGACATGCATTGACATGCGTTGACGTGCATTGACACACGTTGACATGCATTGACACGTGTTGACACGCTTTGACACGCGTTGACATGCATTGACACGCGTTGACACTCGTTGACATGCGTTGACATGCATTGACACGCTTTGACATGCGTTGACACGAGTTGACATGCATTGACATGCGTTGACACGCATTGACACGCGTTGACACGCGTTGACACTCGTTGACATGCATTGACACGCATTGACACGCATTGACAAGCGTTGACACGTGTTGACATGCATTGACATGCATTGACATGCGTTGACATGCATTGACACGCATTGACACGCGTTGACACGCATTGACAAGCGTTGACACGTGTTGACATGCATTGACATGCGTTGACATGCGTTGACATGCATTGACACGCGTTGGCACGTGTTGACACGCATTGACACGCATTGACATGCCTTGACACGCATTGACACGCACTGACATGCCTTGACACGCATTGACACGCGTTGACACGCATTGACACGCATTGACATGCATTGACATGCATTGACATGCACCAACACACGTTGACACGCGTTGGGACACATAGATGTGCCTTGACACGCGTTGAAATGCTTTGACGTGTATTGATATGCAGTCATGTGCATTGACATGCATTGACACGCATTGACACGTGCCGACACGCGTTGACACACGCTGGGACACATAGATGCATGTTGATGCATTGACACGCCTTGACACGCATTGACACGCATTGACATGCATTCACATGCGTTGACACGCATTGACACACCCCAACACGTCCTGACACGCGTGTTGTGATGCACTAACACACAGTGACACGTATCAACACGCACTAACACGTGTTAACACACACCAACACACATTAACACACATCAGCATGCCCTGACACGCCCCAACACGCGTGTTGTGATGCATTAACACACATTGGCACGCCCCGACATGCACTGACATGCATTGACGCGCTCCGACATGCGTGTTGTGGTCCACTAACACGCGCTGACACACATGAACACACACTAACACGCGTTGACATGCATTGACACGCACTGACACGCCCCAACACACGTGTTGTGGTGCACTAACACACAGTGGCACACATCAACACGCACTAACACTCACGGACACGCATTGACACACCCCGACACGCGTGTTGTGATGCACTAACACACAGTAACACACATGAACACGCGTTAACACATGTTGACACGCCCCGACACGCACTGACACACCCCGACACGCGTGTTGTGGTGCAATAACATGCCCTGACACACATGAACACGCACTAACATGCGTTGACATGCATTGACATGCACTAACGCCCCGACACGCCCTTACACACCCCGACACGCGTGTTGTGATGCACTAACATGCAGTGACACACATGAACACGCACAAACACGCACTAACATGCATTGACACGCCCCAACACGCACTAACACGCCCCGGCACACGTGCTGTGGGGCACTAACACACAGTGACACGCGTCAGCACGCACTAACACGCACTGACACGCATTGACACACCCCGACACGCGTGTTGTGATGCACTAACACGCGCTGACATGCCCCGACATGCACTGACACACCCCGACACGCGTGTTGTGATGCACTAACATGCCCTGATACACATGAACACGCACAAACACGTGTTGACATGCATTGACACGCGCTGACACGCCCGGAGATGCCCTGACACGCCCCGACACGCGTGTTGTGGTGCACTAACACACATTGACACGCATCAGCACGCACTAACACGCACGGACATGCATTGACACACCCCGACACGCGTGTTGTGATGCACTAACACGCGCCAACACGCCCCGACACGCCCTGACACACCCCGACGCCCCGACACGCGTGTTGTGGTGCAATAACACGCCCTGACACACATGAACACGCACTGACACGCCCCGACACGCGTGTCACACGCAGAGCTGCTGTCGCGGCCCACCACGGCCCGCGTGTGGCGCCTCCCGGAGCTGCAGAGCCGCGGAGCTGCTGAGATGGCGCCCACTCAGCTCACCGGTACGGACCCCCGGGACCCCCCCCAAATAACCCCCAAGACCCCCCCCAATTAACCCCCAACGCCCCCCAGGACCCCCCCTAATAACCCCCTGGGACCCCCCCCCAAATAACCCACAATACCCCCCCAGGACCCCCCCCAAATAACCCCCTGGGACCCCCCCCAAATAACCCCCAAGACCCCCTGAGACCCCCCCCAAATAACCCCCGAGACCCCCCCCAAATAACCCACAATACCCCCTTGGACCCCCCCTAATAACCCCCTGGGACCCCCCCCAAATAACCCCCGGGACCCCCCCCAAATAACCCACAATACCCCCTCGGACCCCCCCCAAATAACCCCCAATACCTCCTTGGACCCCCCCCCCCCAAATACCCCTTGAGACCCCCCCCAAATAACCCCCAACGCCCCCCAGGACCCCCCCTAATAACCCCCTGGGACCCCCCCCAAATAACCCCCAATACCCCCTTGGACCCCCCCCCCCCCCCAAATACCCCTTGAGACCCTCCCCCCCAACAACACCCCAAATATCCCCAATACCCCCTGAGACCCCCCCTCCCCAATTAACCCACAATGCCCCCCAAGCCCCCCCCCCAAATACCCCTTGAGACCCCCCCCAAATAACCCCCAAATACCCCCAATACCCCCAACACCCTCCTGAGAGACCCCCCCCCAAATAACTCACAATACCCCCCGAGACCCCCCCCAAATACCCCCCAATACGCCCTGAGACCCCACCCCAAATAACCCACAATGCCCCCCTGGGACCCCCCCAAATAACCCCCAATACCCCCTTGGACCCCCCCCCCAAAATACCCCTTGAGACCCCCCCCAAATCCCCCCCAATTCCCCCCAGGTCCCCCAGATCCTCCCCAAATCCCCCCCAAATCCCTCCAGCACCCCCAATTCCTCCCCTAGGACCCCCAAATCCCCCCCAAATCCCCCCAAATCACATCAGGTTCCCCCCAGGACCCCCATATTCTCCCCAAATCCCCCTCCAAACCCCTCCAGGACCCCCAACTCTCCCCCTAGGACCCCCAAATCCCCCCCCAATGCCCCCCAAATCCCCCCAGGACCCCCAAACCCTCCCCCAAATCCCCCCAACTCTTCCTCAAGACCCCCCAGGACCCCTCAAATCCCCCCCAAATCCCCCAAGGACCCCCAGATCCTCCCCAAATCCCCCTCCAAACCCCTCCAGGACCCCCAACTCCACCCCTAGGACCCCCAAATCCCCCACGAAATCCCCCCAAATCCCCCCAGGACCCTCAGATCCTCCCCAAATCCCCCTCCAAACCCCTCCAGGACCCCCAACTCCCCCCCTAGGACCCCCAAATCCCCCCCCTAATGCCCCCCAGGACCCCCAGATCCTCCCCAAATCCCCCCCAAATCCCCCCAGGACCCCCAGATCCTCCCCAAATCCCCCTCCAAACCCCTCCAGGACCCCCAACTCCCCCCCTAGGACCGCCAAATCCCCCCCAAATCCTCCCAGCCTTCCCCCAGCACCCCCCTAATGCCCCCCAAATCCCCCTTGGACCCCCAAATCCTCCCCCAAATCCCCCCAACCCTTCCTCAAGACCCCCCCAGGACCCCTCAAATCCCCCCCCATATCCCCCCAGGACCCCCAGATCCTCCCCAAATCCCCCTCCAAATCCCTCCAGCACCCCCAACTTCCCCCCTAGAACCCCCAAATCCCCCCCCTAATGCCCCCCAAATCTCCCCAGGACCCCTCAAATCCCCCCCAAATCCCCTCAGGACCCCCAGATCCTCCCCAAATCCCCCTCCAAACCCCTCCAGGACCCCCAACTCCCCCCCTAGGACTCCCAAATCCCCCCCTAATGCCCCCCAAATCCCCCCAGGACCCCCAAATCCTCCCCAAATCCCCCCAACCCTTCTTCAAGACCCCCCCAGGACCCCTCAAATCCCCCCCAAATCCCCCCAGGACCCCCAGATCCTCCCCAAATCCCCCTCCAAACCCCTCCAGCACCCCCAATTCCCCCCCTAGGACCACCAAATCCCCCCCCGAAATCCCACCAGGTTCCCCCCAGGACCCCTCTGGGACCCCCCCCCATATTTTCTGCCCCCCCCCAGAGACGGATGAGTGCAAACTGAACCGTAACATCTGTGGTCCTGGGGAGTGTGTGATGGGCCCGGGGGGGTACAGCTGCATCTGCCACCCCGGCTACCGCTGGCACCCCCAGCGCCGCCTCTGTGCTGGTGAGTGTGCAAGGGGGGCACACGAGTGTGCAAGGGGGGGATGGGGGGGTTGGGGGATGGGGGGAGAGGGGAGGGTGGGGGGGAAATTTTGGGGGTGGGGGGTGAGGTATGGAGGGGACTAAGTGGGGGGGTGGGAGGGGGGAGTGTGACACACGCGTGTGCAAGGAGGGGGGTTGGGGGTTGTGGAATGGGGGGAGGAGGGGGTGGGGTGAGTGTGACACACGCGTGTGCAAGGAGGGGGGTTGGGGGTTGTGGAATGGGGGGAGGAGGGGTGGGGTGAGTGTGACACACGCGTGTGCAAGGAGGGGTGGGGGGTTGTGGAATGGGGGGGGAGGAAATTTGGGGGGCTGGAGTGTGAGCAGGGTGTGACACACGCGTGTGCAAGGGTGGGAGTATTGGGTGTGGGGGCTTTGGGGAATGGGGGGAGGTGGGGGTGGGGGGTGTGACACACGCGTGTGCAAGGAGGGCGGAGGTTCGGGTGGGGGGGTGTTGGGGGAATGGGGGGAGGAGGGGGTGGGGGGGAAGATGGGGTTGTGGGAGTGTGTGTGACACACACGTGTGCAAAGAGGGGGGGGTTGGGGGTTGTTGGGGAATGGAGGGAGGTGGGGGTGGGGTGGGGGTGGGGTGGGTGTGACACACGCGTGTGCAAGAGGGGTGGGGAATGAGGGCTGGAGGAAAGTTGGGGGGTGCGGGGGTGGGAGGCTGCAGTGTGAGCGGGGCGTGACACGCGCGTGTGCAAGGGAGGGGGCTCGGGGGGGTGGGGAATGGGGGGGGGTCGTATGGGGGGGTCCTATGGGGTGGGTTATGGGGGGGGTCCTATGGGGGGGTTCTATGGGGGGGTTCTATGGGGGGGTGTGGGAGCGAGTGTGACACACGCGTGTGCAAGGGGAAGACGGGGGGCTGGGGGCGGTGGGGGGGGGGCGGCGCGGAATGAAGGGGTGGGAAAGCGAGGGGAGGGGGGGGGTAATAAGGGTGTGGGGGGGGGCGGGGGGGGGTAGGCGAGCGTGACACACGCGTGTGCAACAGACGTGAACGAGTGTGAGGCGGAGCCGTGCGGCGCCGGGCGGGGGGTGTGCATGAACACGGGGGGGTCGTACAACTGCCACTGCCATCGGGGATTCACCCTGCAGCTGCACGACGGGCTGAGGACCTGCGCAGGTGGGGGGGAAATTGGGGGGGGGTCCTATGGGGGGGGGTCGTATGGGGGGGGTCGTATGGGGGGGGGGGAAATGGGGGTCCTATGGGAGGGTTGGATGGGGGGGGTCTTGGGGGGGGGGCTTCTATGGGGGTCCTATGGGGGGGGTGGATGTGGAGGGGTCCTATGGGGGGGGTGGTTGTGGGGGGGGGTCGTATGGGGGGGTTGGATGTGGGGGGGGTCGTATGGGGGGGGGTCTTATGGGGGGGGGTCCGATGGGGGGGTCCTATGGGGGGGGGGGGGTCGTATGGAGGGGGGGGGTGTGGGGGGGGTCCTATGGGGGCCGGTCGTATGGGGGGGGGTCGTATGGGGGGGGGGGTCGTATGGGGGGGCTCGTATGGGGGGGGGTTCTATGGGGGTCCTATGGGGGGGGTTTTGGGGGGGGGGTCGTATGGAGGGGGGGGATGTGGGGGGGTCCTATGGGGAGGGGGTTCTATGGGGGTCCTATGGGGGGGGTTTTGGGGGGGGGGTCGTATGGAGGGGGGGGATGTGGGGGGGGTCCTATGGGGGGGGGGAAATGGGGGTCCTATGGGAGGGTTGGATGGAGGGGGGGTCTTGGGGGGGGGGGGCTTCTATGGGGGTCTTATGGGGGGGGTTGGATGTGGGGGGGGGTCGTATGGGGGGGGGTTCTATGGGGGAGGGTCCTATGGGGGGGGTCCTATGGGGGGCGGGGAAATGGGGGTCCTATGGGAGGGTTGGATGGGGGGGGGGTCTTGGGGGGGGGGCTTCTATGGGGGTCTTATGGGGGGGTTGGATGGGGGGGGGGTCTTCTGGGGGAGGGGTCTTGTGGGGGGTCTTGTGGGGGGGGTCCTATGGGGGGGTCATACGGGGGGGGTGGATGTGGGGGAGGGGGTTCTATGGGGGGTCCTATGGGGGGGGGGTCCTATGGGGGGAAGTTTATGGTGGGTTCTATGGGGTGACGTGGTTATGGGGTGATGCTGTTATGGGGTGATGGGGTGCTGCAGTTATGGGGTGCTGCTGTTATGGGGTGATGCGGTTATGGGGTGATGGGGTGCTGCAGTTATGGGGTGGCGCGATGTTGGGGTGACGCAGTTATGGGGTGGCTCAGTTATGGGGTGCTGCAGTGTTGGGTTGGCTCGGTTATGGGGTGCTGCAGTTATGGGGTGGCTCGGTGTTGGGGTGACGCGGTTATGGGGTGGCTCAGTGATGGGGTGCTGCAGTTATGGGGTGACGCAGTTATGGGGTGATGGGGTGATGCGGTGATGGGGTGGCTCGGTGTTGGGGTGATGTGGTTATGGGGTGATGGGGTGCTGCAGTTATGGGGTGGCGCGGTGTTGGGGTGCTGCAGTTATGGGGTGATGGGGTGACGCGGTGATGGGGTGGTGCAGTTATGGGGTGGCTCAGTGTTGGGGTGACGCAGTGATGGGGTGACGCGGTGATGGGGTGACGCAATGATGGGGTGACGCAGTTATGGGGTGATGGGGTGCTGCAGTGATGGGGTGGCGCGGTGTTGTGGTGACGCGGTTATGGGGTGGCTCGGTGTTGGGGTGACGCGGTTATGGGGTGGCTCGGTGTTGTGGTGACGCGGTTATGGGGTGGCTCGGTGTTGGGGTGACGCGGTTATGGGGTGGCTCGGTGTTGTGGTGACGCGGTTATGGGGTGGCTCGGTGTTGGGGTGACGCGGTTATGGGGTGGCTCGGTTATGGGGTGCTGCAGTGATGGGGTGGCTCGGTGTTGGGGTGATGGGGTGCTGCAGTGATGGGGTGACGCAGTGATGGGGTGGCGCGGTGTTGGGGTGCTGCAGTTATGGGGTGATGGGGTGCTGCAGTGATGGGGTGGCTTGGTGTTGTGGTGACGCGGTTATGGGGTGGCTCGGTGTTGGGGTGACGCGGTTATGGGGTGGCTCGGTGTTGGGGTGGCACGGTGTTGGGGTGACGCGGTTATGGGGTGATGGGGTGCTGCAGTGATGGGGTGACGCAGTTATGGGGTGGCGCAGTGATGGGGTGACGCGGTGATGGGGTGATGGGGTGCTGCAGTGATGGGGTGGCTCAGTGATGGGGTGACGCAGTTATGGGGTGGCTCGGTGATGGGGTGACGCGGTTATGGGGTGGCTCGGTGTTGGGGTGCTGCAGTGTTGCGGTGGCTCGGTGTTGGGGTGGCACGGTGTTGGGGTGACACGGTTATGGGGTGATGGGGTGCTGCAGTTATGGGGTGGCTCGGTGTTGGGGTGATGGGGTGCTGCAGTGATGGGGTGACGCAGTTATGGGGTGGCGCAGTGATGGGGTGACGCGGTGATGGGGTGATGGGGTGCTGCAGTGATGGGGTGGCTCAGTGATGGGGTGACGCAGTTATGGGGTGGCTCGGTGATGGGGTGACGCGGTTATGGGGTGGCTCGGTGATGGGGTGGCGCGGTGTTGTGGTGACGCGGTTATGGGGCGCAGACATCGACGAGTGCTCCCGCGCCGACATCTGCGGGGACGGCGGCAGCTGCACCAACAGCCCCGGCCATTTCAGCTGCGACTGCCGCCGCGGATACCGCAGGAAGGGAGCCAGGATCTGCGAGGGTGGGCAGCCCCATAGAGCCCCATAGAGCCCCATAGCGCCCCATAGCGCCCCATAGCGCCCCATAGAGCGCCATAGAGCCTCATAGAGCCCCATAGAGCCCCATAGCGCCCCAAAGAGCCTCATAGAGCCTCACAGCGCCCCTTACAGCCTCATAGAGCCTCATAGAGCCCCATAGCGCCCCATAGCGCCCCTTAGAGCCTCATAGAGCCTCACAGCGCCCCATAGGGCCCCATAGAGCCTCATAGCGCCCCATAGCGCCCCATAGAGCCTCATAGAGCCCCATAGCGCCCCATAGAGCCTCATAGAGCCTCACAGCGCCCCATAGAGCCCCATAGCGCCCCATAGCGCCTCATAGAGCCCCAAAGAGCCCCATAGCGCCCCATAGCGCCCCAAAGAGCCTCATAGAGCCTCATAGCGCCCCATAGCGCCCCATAGAGCCTCATAGAGCCTCATAGCGCCCCATAGCGCCCCATAGAGCCGAATAGGGCCCCATAGTGCCTCATAGCGCCCCATAGCGCCCCATAGCGCCTCATAGAGCCGAATAGGGCCCCATAGCACCCCATAGTATCCCATAGTGCCCCATAGCGCCCCTTAGAGCCTCATAGAGCCTCACAGCGCCCCATAGAGCCTCATAGCGCCCCATAGAGCCTCATAGAGCCGAATAGGGCCCCATAGTGCCCCATAGTGCCCCATAGCACCCCATAGTGCCCCATAGAGCCCCATAGAGCCCCTTAGAGCCTCATAGTGCCCCATAGAGCCCCATAGAGCCCCTTAGAGCCTCATAGAGCCCCATAGAGCCCCATAGAGCCCCATAGCGCCCCATAGCACCCCTTACAGCCTCATAGAGCCTCATAGCACCCCATAGAGCCCCATAGCACCCCATAGCGCCCCATAGAGCCCCATAGAGCCCCATAGCGCCCCAAATAGCCTCATAGAGCCTCATAGAGCCCCATAGCGCCCCAAAGAGCCTCATAGAGCCCCATAGCACCTCATAGAGCCCCTTAGAGCCCTATCGGACCACATGACACCCCATAGTGCCCCATAGAGTCCCATAGCGCCCCATAGAGCCCTATAGAACTCCATAGCCCCCCCATAACCCCCCCATAACCCCCCCATAATCCCCATAACCCCAATCCCCCCTAAACCCCATAACCCCCCCATAACCCCATTACCCCCCCCATATCCCCCCATACCACTCCCATACCCCCCCCATAACCCCATACCCCCATAACCCCCCATACCCCCCATAACCCCATACCCCCATAACCCCATACCCCCCATAACCCCATACCCCCCTGAGCCCCCCCCGGTGGCCCCCCCGCGCCCCCACATACCCCCCTATAACCCCATAACCCCCCCGTAACCCCCCCATAACCCCATACCCCCCTGAGCCCCCCCCCCGGTGACCCCCCCAGTGCCCCCCCATAACCTCATACACCCCCCATAACCCCATAACCCCCCCATAACCCCATACCTTCCCCCATAACCCCATACCCCCATAGCCCCAACCCCCCCCCATAACCCCATAACCCCCCCATAACTCCTCATAACCCCATATCCTCCATAACCCCCCCATATCCCCCCATAACCCCATACCCTCCATAACCCCATACCCCCATAACCCTATACCCCCCCATGACCCCATAACCCCCCCATAACCCCCCCATACCCCCCCATACCCCCATAGCCCCAACCCCCCCCCATAACCCCATAACCCCCCCATACTCCCCCATAACCCCAAACCCCCCCATAACCCCATAACCCCCCCATAACCCCCCAACCCCATAATCCTCCATAACCCCATACTCCCATAACCCCATACCCCCCCCGTGACCCCGTAACCCCCCATAACCCCATAACCCCCCCCGGTGACCCCCCCGCGCCCCCCCATAACCCCCCATAACCCCAAACCCCCACATACACCCCCATAACCCCATACCCCCATAACCCCATACCCCCCCATAACCCCATAACCCCCCCATAACCCCAAACCCCCCCCCATATCCCCCCATACCCCCATAACCCCATACCCCCCCCCATGACCCCATAACCCCCCATAACCCCATAACCCCCTGAGACCCCCCCATAACCCCAAACCCCCCCATAACCCCATAACCCCCCATAACCCCCCCATGACCCCATACCCCCCGCCATGACCCCATAACCCCCCATGACCCCATAACCCCCCATAACCCCCCATAACACCCCCAACCCCCCCCCATAACCCCATACCCCCCCCATACCCACATACCCCCCCGTGACCCCATACCCCCCCATGACCCCATAACCCCCCATAACCCCATAACCCCCTGAGACGCCCCCATAACCCCATACCCCCCCACAACCCCAAACCCCCCCATGACCCCATAACCCCATGACCCCATGACCCCACAACCCCATAACCCCATGACCCCATAACCCCCCATGACCACATACCCCTCCCCCCATAACCCCATAACCCCCCATTACCCCAAACCCCCCCATACCCCCATACCCCCCCATGGCCCCGTGACCCCATAACCCCGTGACCCCATAACCCCATAACCCCATAACCCTCCATACCCTCATAACCCCATGACCCCACGACCCCATAACCCCATGACCCCATACCCCCCATGACCCCATGACACCATGACCCCATAACTCCCCCATGACCCCATAACCCCATGACCCCATGACCCCGTGACCCCATAACCCCACGACCCCATGACCCCGTGACCCCATAACCCCACGACCCCATAACCCCACACTCCCTCCGTGACCCCATGACCCCACGACCCCATAACCCCGTGACCCCATGACCCCATGACCCCACGACCCCGTGACCCCATGACCCCGTGACCCCGTGACCCCACGACCCCATGACCCCACACCCCCATGACCCCCCCCATACCCCCATACCCCCCCATGACCCCATACCCCCATAACCCCATACCCCCCCATGACCCCATAACCCCATAACCCCATGACCCCATGACCCCACAACCCCATAACCCCATGACCCCATAACCCCCCATGACCACATACCCCTCCCCCCATAACCCCATAACCCCCCATTACCCCAAACCCCCCCATACCCCCATACCCCCCCATGACCCCATGACCCCATAACCCCCCCATGACCCCATAACCCCATGACCCCACACCCCCCGTGACCCCATGACCCCATGACCCCACGACCCCATGACCCCATGACCCCATGACCCCACACCCCCATTACCCCACACCCCCTCCATAACCCCATAACCCCCCATGACCCCATAACCCCATGACCCCATGACCCCGTGACCCCATGACCCCATGACCCCGTGACCCCATAACCCCACGACCCCATAACCCCACGACCCCATAACCCCGTGACCCCATAACCCCAAGACCCCATAACCCCACACTCCCTCCGTGACCCCATGACCCCACGACCCCATAACCCTGTGACCCCATAACCCCATGACCCCATAACCCCACACTCCCTCCATGACCCCATGACCCCATAACCCCGTGACCCCATGACCCCATGACCCCACACCCCCCGTGACCCCATAACCCCATAACCCCATGACCCCATAACCCCATGACCCCATGACCCCCCATGACCACATACCCCCCCCCATAACCCCATAGCCCCCCATTACCCCAAACCCCCCCATACCCCCATAACCCCCCATGACCCCATATCCCCATGACCCCATGACCCCACGACCCCGTGACCCCGTGACCCCATGACCCCATGACCCCGTGACCCCACGACCCCGTGACCCCCCCCGCCCCCGCAGACATCGACGAATGCTCGGAGGCGGCGTCGTGCCCGGATTCGCGCTGCGAAAACACGCCGGGGGGGTTTTTGTGCACCCCGTGCCCCCCCGGCTTCCGCGGCCTCAACGGCGGCTGCCACGGTGCGGACCCCCCCCCCTTAAAACACCCCCCCCCCCATGGGACCCCAATCCCCCCCCCCCACCCCCCCCGGGGCGACCTTGGGACCCCCCCCCCCCCCTGGACCCCCCCCCGGACCCCAAACCCCCTCAGGACCCCCAGAATCCCCCCAAATTCCCTTTAGGACCCCAACGACCCCCCCGGACCCCCCCCCCAGCCCCCCCCCACACCCGGGACCCCCTCGGGACCCCCATGGACCCCCCCCGTCACCTCTGGACCCCCCCCCCAAAGTCCTCCAGACCCCAACCCCCCCTCCAGGACCCCCCCCAGGACCCCAAATCCCCTTTGGACCCAAACGACCCCCCCAGGACCCCCCCAGAACCCCCCCAGACCTCCCCCCACCTCACAACCCCCCCAAGGTCCTCCAGACCCCAACCCCCCCCTCCAGGACCCCCCCAGGACCCCAAATCCCCTTTGGACCCCCACGACCCCCCCCCACATCCCAAACCCCCTCAGAACCCCCCAAAATCTTTTTAGGACGCCAACAACCCCCCCGGACCCCCCCCCAGCCCCCCCCCACACCCAGGACCCCCTCAGGACCCCCCCAAGACCCCAAACCCCTCGGAACCCCCATGGACCCCCCCCCTCACCTCTGGACCCCCCCCCAAGGTCCTCCAGACCCCAACCCCCCCCTCCAGGAACCCCCCAGGACCCCCCCAGACTCCAAACCCCCTCAGGACCCCCCCAGGACCCCAAATCCCCTTTAGGACCCCAACGACCCCCCCAGAACCCCCCCAGCCCCCCCCCACACCCCAAACCCCCTCGGGACCCCCATAAACCCTCCCCCCAAGCCCCTCAAGACCCCAAATCCCCCCCCCGGACCCCAAACCCCCTCAGGACCCCCCCAAATTCCCTTTAGGACCCCAACAACCCCCCTGCCCCCCCCCCCCCAGCCCCCCCCACACCCAGGACCCCCTCAGGACCCCAAATCCCCTTTGGACCCCCACGACCCCCCCAGAACCCCCCCAGCCCCCCCCCACACCCGGGACCCTCTCAGGACCCCCATGGACCCCTCCCCCCAAGCTCCTCAAGACCCCAAATCCCCCCCCCGGACCCCAAACCCCCCCAGGACCCTCCCCAAGGTCCTCCAGACCCCAACCCCCCCCTCCAGGACCCCCCCAGGACCCCAAATCCCCTTTAGGACCCCAACGACCCCCCCGGGCCCCCCCCCCCAGCCCCCCCCCACACCCAGGACCCCCTCAGGACCCCCCCAAGACCCCAAACCCCTCGGAACCCCCATGGACCCCCCCCCTCACCTCTGGCCCCCCCCCCCAAGGTCCTCCAGACCCCAACCCCCCCCTCCAGGACCCCCCCAGGACCCCAAATCCCCTTTAGGACCCCAACGACCCCCCCAGAACCCCCCCAGCCCCCCCCACACCCAGGACCCCCTCGGAACCCCCATGGACCCCCCCCCACCTCACAACCTCCCCCCCAAGCTCCTCAAGACCCCAAATCCCCCCCCCGGACCCCAAACCCCCTCAGGACCCCCCCCAAAATCTTTTTAGGACCCCAACGACCCCCCCGGACCCCCCCCCCAGCCCTCCCCCACACCCAGGACCCCCTCAGGACCCCCCCAAGACCCCAAACCCCTCGGAACCCCCATGGACCCCCCCCTCACCTCTGGCCCCCCCCCCAAGGTCCTCCAGACCCCAACCCCCCCTCCAGGACCCCCCCAGGACCCCAAATCCCCTTTAGGACCCCAACGACCCCCCCAGGACCCCCCCAGAACCCCCCCAGATCCCCCCCCACCTCACAACCCCCCCAAGGTCCTCCAGACCCCAACCCCCCCTCCAGGACCCCCCCCAGGACCCCAAACCCCCTTTAGGACCCCCACGACCCCCCCAGGACCCCCCCAGAACCCCCCCGACCCCCATTGACCCCACTAATTGCCCCCAGCCCCAATATCTGCCCCCCAGCCCCACTAATTGCCCCCCAGCCCCACTAATTGCCCCCCAACCCCAATATTTGCCCCCCCCCAGCCCCACTATCCACCCCCCCAGTCCCCATAATTGCCACCCAGCCCCACTATCCGCCCCACAGCCCCCATAATTGCCCCCCCAGCCCCAATATTTGCCCCCCCGCCCCCATTATCCACCCCCCAATCCCAATATCTGCCCCCCCCAACCCCAATATCCACCCCCCCAGCCCCACTATTTGCCCCCCAACCCCACTAATTGCCCCCCAGCCTCAATATTTGCCCCCCAACCCCCCCCAGCCCCACTATTTGCCCCCCCGACCCCACTATCCGCCCCCCAGCCCCAATATTTGCCCCCCAACCCCACTATCCGCCCCCCCAGCCCCACTATTCACCCCCCCAACCCCACTATCCGCCCCCCAGCCCCAATAATTGCCCCCCAACCCCACTATCCACCCCCCCAGCCCCAATATTTGCCCCCCAACCCCACTATCCGCCCCCCCAGCCCCACTAATTGCCCCCCACCCTCAATATTTGGCCCCCAACCCCAATATCTGCCCCCCCAGCCCCAATAATTTCCCCCCCCAACCCCACTATTTGTCCCCCAACCCCACTATCCGCCCCCCCAGCCCCACTAATTGCCCCCCAGCCTCAATATTTGCCCCCCAACCCCCCCCAGCCCCACTATTTGCCCCCCGACCCCACTATCCGCCCCCCAGCCCCACTAATTGCCCCCCAGCCTCAATATTTGGCCCCCAACTCCAATATCTGCCCCCCCAACCCCACTATTTGCCCCCCAATCCCACTATCTGCCCCCCAACCCCACTAATTGACCCCCAGCCCCAATATTTGGCCCCCGACCCCAATATCTGCCCCCCCCAGCCCCAGTAATTGCCCCCTAGCCTCAATATTTGCCCCCCAACCCCACTATCCACCCCCCCAGCCCCACTAATTGCCCCCTAGCCTCAATATTTGCCCCCCAACCCCCCCCAGCCCCACTATTTGCCCCCCAACCCCACTATCTGCCCCCCCAGCCCCAATAATTGCCCCCCAGCCCCAGTATCTGCCCCCCAGCCCCACTAATTGCCCCCCAGCCTCAATATTTGCCCCCCAACCCCCCCCAGCCCCACTATTTGCCCCCTGCCCCCACTATCCGCCCCCCAGCCCCAATAATTGCCCCCCAGCCCCACTATCCACCCCCCCAACCCCACTATTCACCCCCCCAACCCCACTATCTGCCCCCCCAGCCCCACTATTTGCCCCCCGACCCCACTATCCACCCCCCCAGCCCCACTATTCACCCCCCCAACCCCACTGTCTGCCCCCCCAGCCCCACTATTTGCCCCCCGACCCCACTATCCACCCCCCCAGCCCCACTATTCACCCCCCCAACCCCACTATCTGCCCCCCCAGCCCCACTAATTGCCCCCCCCCCCGCCCCCCCCCAGATATTAATGAATGTGAGGAGGGGGCTCCGTGCTCCCCAGGGCTGTGCGTGAACAGTGGGGGCTCCTACAGCTGTCAGTGCCCCCCCGGAACCAGGCATCTCAGCCAGCCCCCCCGCTGCGAAGGTGGGGGGGTTATGGGGTTATGGGGTTATGGGGGGGGCTGCGGGGTCACGGGGGGGTTATGGGGTTGGGGGGGGTTGGGGGGGGTTATGGGGTTGGGGGAGTATGGGGGGGTTATGGGGTTGGGGGGGTTTTGGGGGGTTATGGGGGGGTATGGGATTGGGTGTGGTTATGGGGGGGTTGGGGGGGTTATGGAGGTTATGGGGTTGGGGGGGGTTGTGGGGTTGTGGGGGTGGGGGGGGTTATGGGGGGGGCTGCAGGGTCACGGGGGGGTTATGGGGTTGGGGGGGGTTGGGGGGGTTATGGGGTTGGGGGGGTTTTGGGGGGTTATGGGGGGGTATGGGATTGGGTGTGGTTATGGGGGGGTTGGGGGGGTTATGGAGGTTATGGGGTTGGGGGGGGCTGCGGGGTCATAGGGGGGGTTATGGGGTTGGGGGGGGCTGTGGGGTCACGGGGGGGTTATGGGTTTGGGGGATTATGGAGGTTATGGGGTTGGGGGGGGCTGCGGGGTCACGGGGGGGTTATGGGGTTGGGGGGGTTATGGAGGTTATGGGGTTGGGGGGGCTGCGGGGTCACGGGGGGGTTATGGGGTTGGGGGGGTTATGGAGGTTATGGGGTTGGGGGGGCTGCGGGGTCACGGGGGGGTTATGGGGTTGGGGGGGTTATGGGGTTGGGGGGGTTATGGAGGTTATGGGGTTGGGGGAGTATGGGGGGGTTATGGGGTTGGCGGGGTTTTGGGGTTGTGGGGGTTGGGGGGTCATGGGGGGGTTGGGGGGTTCTGGAGGTTATGGGGTTGTGGGGGGTTGTGGGGTTGGGGGGGTTGGGGGGTCATGGGGGGTTATGGGGGGGTTATGGAGGTTGTGGGGTTGTGGGGGCTGCGGGGCCACGGGGGGGTTATGGGTTTGGGGGGGTTATGGAGGTTATGGGGTTGGGGGGGGTTATGGGGGGTTATGGGGGGGGCTGTGAGGTTGGGGGGGTTGTGGGGTTGTGGGGGTTGGGGGGTCACGGGGGGGTTATGGGGTTGGGGGGGTTATGGAGGTTATGGGGTTGGGGGGGGCTGCAGGGTCACGGGGGGGTTATGGGGTTGGGGGGGTTTTGGGGGGTCATGGGGGGGTATGGGATTGGGTGTGGTTATGGGGGGGTTATGGGGGGGTTATGGAGGTTATGGGGTTGGGGGGGGCTGGGGGGTCATGGGGGGGTTGGGGGGGTTGGGGGGGTTATGGGGGGGTTATGGAGGTTATGGGGTTGGGGGGGGCTGCGGGGTCACGGGGGGGTTATGGGGTTGGGGGGGTTTTGGGGGGTTATGGGGGGGTATGGGATTGGGTGTGGTTATGGGGGGGTTATGGGGGGGTTATGGGGGGGTTATGGAGGTTATGGGGTTGGGGGGGGCTGGGGGGTCACGGGGGGTTATGGGGGGGTTATGGGGGGGTTATGGAGGTTATGGGGTTGGGGGGGGTTATGGGGGGGCTGTGGGGTTGGGGGCAGTAATGGGGGTTTCTATGGGGTCTCTATGGGTCCCTATGGGTCTCTATGGGGTCCCTACAGGTCCCTATAGGATCTCAATGCCCCCCCCCCGCAGACATTGACGAGTGTGCGCTGGGTGCCCTTTGCACGGGGGGCGATTGTGTGAACACGCTGGGCTCCTTCCGCTGCCGCTGCCCCCCCGGCTACGGCGTGCGGCACGGCCGCTGCCACGGTGAGTGCGTGCGTGCCTGGGTGTGCAAAAGCGTGCGAGGGGGGGGGGAGGGGGGCGCTGGGTGTGCGTTGGTGCAAAGGGAGCCGCGGAGGTGGGGCTGGTGGTGACGTGTTTCACACGTGGGTGTGTTGCACGAGGACGTGTTGCATAATGATGTGTCGCACATTGTCTTGCACACTGATGTTGCACGTTGTGTTGCACGATGAGGTGTCACACAGTGGTGTGTTGCACGAGGATGTGTTTCACGTGGGGGTGTTGCACGATGAGGTGTCACACATGGCTCTGTTGCACGAGGACGTGTTGCACAATGATGTCACACATTGCCTTGCACCCTGATGTTGCACGTTGTGTTGCACAATGAGGTGTCACACGTGGGTGTGTTGCACAAGGGCATGTTGCACAATGATATGTCGCACATTGTCTTGCACACTGATGTTGCACGTTGTCTTGCACACTGATGTTGCACATTGTGTTGCACAATGAGGTGTCACACGTGGGTGTGTTTCACAAGGATGTGTGGCACGTTGACCTGTTGCACAACGAGGTGTCACACATGGATGTGTTGCACGATGAGGTGTCACACACCCCCATGTTGCACAATTCTGTGTCACACATCCCAGTGTTGCACAATTCTGTGTCACACACCCCCGTGTTGCACAATTACATGTCACACCCCCCCATGTTGCACAGATGCGTCACACACCCCCATGTTGCACAATTACATCTCACACATCCCCATGTTGCACAATTCCATGTCACACATCCCCATGTTGCACAATTCCATGTCACACAACCCCTCAAGTTGCACAATTCCGCGTCACACATCCCCGTGTCGCACAATTCCGTGTCACACACCCCCATGTTGCACACTGACGTGTCACACAACCCCTCATGTCGCACAATTCCGTGTCACACACCCCCATGTTGCACAATTACATGTCACACACCCCCATATTGCACAATTCCACATCACACATCCCCGTGTTGCACAATTCTGTGTCACACAACCACCCCACGTAACACAATGATGTCACACACCCCCATGTTGCACAATTCCGTGTCACACACCCCCATGTTGCACAATTACTAGTCACACACCCCCATATTGCACAATTCCGTGTCACACATCCCCGTGTCGCACAATTCCGTGCGACGTGTTGCACGACGGCGGCCTCACGCCCCCCCCCTCCTTCCAGACGTGGACGAGTGTGCAGCAGACCCCTCGTTGTGCCCCCCCCCCGGCACGTGCACCAACACCGACGGCTCCTTCCTCTGCCTCTGCCCCCCAAATTACGGGCACAGCCAAGATGGCCGCCGCTGCACCCGTAGGTGGTGGGGGGGCTTGGGGGGGGGGGAGGAGCAGAGGGGGGGGTCGTGGTTGGGGGAGGGGTATGAGGAGGGGGGGGGGGCATGGGGAGGTCGTGGTTGGGGGGGGTACGAGGAGGGGAGGTGGGGGGAGTGATGGGGGGGTCGTGGGGGGGGGTACGAGGAGGGGGGGGTGCATGGGGGGGTCGAGGAGGGGTGGGGGTGGGGGTGGGGGGGGTCGTGGGGGGGGTACGAGGAGGGGGGGGTGGCGTTGGGGGGTGTCGTGGGGGGGGTACGAGGAGGGGGGGGGCATGGGGGGGGTCGAGGAGGGGTGGGGGTGGGGGTGGGGGGGTCGTGGGGGGGGTTGTGGGGGGGGTGGGGGGGCAGGGGGGGTCGTGATTGGGGGGGTTACGAGGAGGGGGGGGTGGGGGTGGGGGGGCATGTGGGGCTCGTGGGGGGGGTACGAGGAGGGGTGGGGGGGGTGTGGGGGCGGGGGGTGTCGTGGTTGGGGGGGGATACGAGGAGGGGTGGGTGTGGGGGTGGGGGCGCATGGGGGGGTCGTGGGGGGTCGTGGTTGGGGGGGTACGAGGAGGGTGGGGGTGGGGTTGGGGGGGGCGTGGGGGGGGTACGAGGAGGGGTGGGGGGGGTGGGGGGGCGGGGGGGGTCGTGGTTGGGGGGGTTATGAGGAGGGGGGGGGCATGGGGGGGTCGTAGGGGGTCGTGGTTGGGGGGGGTACGAGGAGGGTGGGGGTGGGGTTGGGGGGGGCGTGGGGGGGGTACGAGGAGGGGTGGGGGGGGTGGGGGGGCGGGGGGGGTCGTGGTTGGGGGGGGGTACGAGGAGGGGGGGGGCATGGGGGGGTCGTAGGGGGTCGTGGTTGGGGGGGGTACGAGCAGGGGTGGGGCAGTGGGGGTCGTGGGGGGTCGTGGTTGAGGGGGGGTACGAGGAGGAGGGGTGGGGTGAGTGATGGGGGGGTCGTGGGGGGTCGTGGTTGGGGGGGGGTATGAGAAGGGTGGGGGTGGGAGGGGTCGTGGGGGGGTCGTGGGGGGGGTCGTGGGGGGTCCTGATTGGGGGGGTACAAGGAGGGGTAGGGGTGGGGGGGCAGGGGTGGGGGGTCGTGGGGGGTCGTGATTGGGGGGGGTACGAGGAGGGCTGGGGGTGGGGGTGGGGGGAGCATGGGGGGGTCGTGGGGGGTCGTGGTTTGGGGTGGGAGTACGAGGAGGGGTGGGGGTGGGGGGGGTCGTGGTTGATGGGGGGTACGAGGGGGGGGCATGGGGGGGTCGTGTGGGGTCGTGGTTGGGGGGGATACGAGGAGGGGGGGGGCATGGGGGGGGTCGTGGGGGGTCGTGGTTGGGGGGGGGGTACGAGGAGGAGGGGGGGTGATGGGGGGGTTCAGGTTGGGGGCTGTCCCCCCCCCCCCTCGTACCCCCCTTATGGACCCCGGGGGTCTCGGTAAGGGGGGGTTCCCTGTGTGCTGACGTTGTGGGGGGCTTTGTTGTTTTATTTTTGGGGGGGGGGTCAGCACGGGAGCCCCCCGCCCCCCGTAAGCAGTGCTACCTGAGCTTCGAGGACGCCGTGCTGTGCGACTCCGTGCTGGCTGCCAACATCACCAGGGGGGAGTGCTGCTGCTCGCTGGGGGCGGGCTGGGGGGACCACTGCGAGGTCTACCCCTGCCCCATACCCACCTCCGGTCTGTGGGGATGGGGGGGGGGACGGGGGGGGGGGGGATGGGGGGGGGGAAAGGAGTCGAGGGAGGGGTTGGGGAAGGGGCTACGGGGTGGTGGAGGGGAGTTATGGGGGGTTTGGGGGGGATTGGGGGAGGGGGAATGGGGATGGGGGGGGATGGGGGGTCCTGGAGTGGAGTTATGGGGGGTTTGGGGGGGATTGGGGGGGGGAATGGGGATGGGGGGGGATGGGGGGTTCTGGAGTGGAGTTATGGGGGGGTTGGGGGGGATTGCGGGGGGGGAATGGGGATGGGGGGGGATGGGGGGTTCTGGAGTGGAGTTATGGGGGGGTTGGGGGGGATTGGGGGGGGGGAATGGGGATGGGGGGGTTTGGTGTGGAGGTTTGGGGGGTTTGGGGGGGTCTGGGGGGTCCTGGAGTGGAGTTATGGGGGGTTTGGGGGGGATTGCGGGGGGGGAATGGGGATGGGGGGGTTTGGTGTGGAGGTTTGGGGGGGTTGGGGGGGTCTGGGGGGTCCTGGAGTGGAGTTATGGGGGGGGGGACTGGGGATGGGGGGGGATGGGGGGGTTTGGTGTGGAGGTTTGGGGGGTTTGGGGGGGATTGGGGGGGTGTGAAATGGGGATGGGGGGGATGGGGGGGTTTGGTGTGGGGGTTTGGGGGGAATGGGGGGGTCTGGGGGGTTCTGGAGTGGAGTTATGGGGGGTTTGGGGGGGGATTGGGGGGGGAATGGGGATGGGGATGGGGGGGGATGGGGGGTCCTGGAGTGGAGTTATGGGGGGTTTGGGGGGGATTGGGGGGGGGAATGGGGATGGGGGAGGATGGGGGGTCCTGGAGTGGAGTTATGGGGGGTTTGGGGGGATTGGGGGGGGGGGAATGGGGATGGGG
The DNA here is from genome assembly GCF_987193195.1 of Phasianus colchicus. Taxonomy (NCBI): domain Eukaryota; kingdom Metazoa; phylum Chordata; class Aves; order Galliformes; family Phasianidae; genus Phasianus; species Phasianus colchicus. The sequence continues at coordinate 2,411,449 of NC_143472.1, read as the reverse complement.
GGGTTTGGTGTGGAGGTTTGGGGGGTTTGGGGGGGATTGGGGGGGTGTGAAATGGGGATGGGGGGGGATGGGGGGGTTTGGGGGGTTGTAAAATGGGGCTGGGGGTGTCCTGGGGGGGAGTCTGGGGGGTCAGGGGGGGTTCTGGAGTGGAGTTATGGGGGGTTTGGGGGGGGTTGGGGGGGGGGGGGAATGGGGATGGGGGGGGATGGGGGGTCCTGGAGTGGAGTTATGGGGGGTTTGGGGGGGATGGGGGGGGGGAATGGGGATGGGGGGGACTGGGGGGTCCTGGAGTGGAGTTATGGGGGGGTTGGGTGTGGAGGTTTGGGGGGTTTGGGGGGGATTGGGGGGTGTGAGATGGGGATGGGGGGGTCCTGGGGGGGAGTCTGGGGGGTCAGGGGGGGGTTCTGGAGTGGAGTTATGGGGGGTTTGGGGGGGATTGGGGGGGTCGTTAAATGGGGCTGGGGGTGTCCTGGGGGTCCTGGAGTGGAGGTTTGGGGGGTTTGGGGGGAATGAGGGGGTTGGAAAATGGGGCTGGGGGCTCCTGGGGGTCCTGGAGTGAAGGTTTGGGGGGTTTAGGGGGGGTCTGGGGGGGTTCTGGAGTGGAGTTATGGGGGGGGGTGGGGGGGATTGGGGGGGTCGTTAAATGGGGCTGGGGGTGTCCTGGGGGTCCTGGAGTGGAGGTTTGGGGAGTTTGGGGGGAATGGGGGGGTCTTGGGGGGGGTCTTGGGGGGGTTCTGGGAGGGTCCTGGAGGGGGGTCCTGGGGGGGGGTCTCGGGGGGGGTCCTGGGGGGGTCTAAAGGATCCTGGGGGGTCACGGAGTGGAGTTTTAGGGCTCTTGGAGGGGGGGTCTTAAAATGGGGCTGGGGGATCTTGGATGGATTCGGGGGTCCTGGGGGGGTCATGGGGGGGTTCTGGGGGGGGTCTTGGGGGGGGGCCCTGGGGGGGGGTCTTGGGGGGGGTCCTGAGGGGGGTCTAAAGGATCCTGGGGGGTCGTGGAGTGGAGTTTTAGGGCTCTTGGAGGGGGGGTCTTAAAATGGGGCTGGGGGATCTTGGATGGATTCGGGGGGTCCTGGGGGGGTTCTGGGGGGGTCCTGGGGGGGTGCTGGAGGGGTGCCCTGGGGGGGTCTTGGGGGGGGGTCTTGGGGGGGTCTAGAGGATCCTGGGGGGTCGTGGAGTGGAGTTTTAGGGGTCCTGGAGGAGGGGGTCTTAAAATGGGGCTGGGGGATCTTGGATGGATTTGGGGGGTCCTGGGGGGGTTCTGGGGGGGTCCTGGGGGGGGGGGGTCCCGGGGGGGTCCCGAGGGCTGTGTCTGAACCCCCCCCCTCCCCCCCCCCAGCGGAGTTCCTGGCGCTGTGCCCCGACGGCAGGGGCTTCATCCTGGACGAGGACGCCCACAACTACGGGGTGCCGGCGCACCGCGGTCAGGGGGGGAGCGGCACGGAACCCCAACCCCACAACCCCATAAAGACCCCCACCCCAAACCCCATCACCCCAGAACCCCATAAAGACCCCCACCCCAGAACCCCAGAACCCCAGAGCCCCAGAACCCCATAAAGACTCCCACCCCAAATCCCATAACCCCATAAAGACCCCAACCCCATCACCCCAGAACCCCAGAACCCCATAAAGACTCCCACCCCAAACCCCACAACCCCATAAAGACCTCCACCCCAAACCCTAGAGTGACCCCAGAAACCCCTCACCCCATAAAGACCCCCACCCCAAACCCCAGAACCCCATAAAGACCCCCACCCCAAACCCTATAGTGACCCCAGAAACCCCTCACCCCATAGAGACCCCCACCCCAAAATCCACAACCCCATAAAGACCCCAACCCCAGAACCCCATCACCCCAGAACCCCATAAGGACCCCCACCCCAGAACCCCAGAACCCCAGAGCCCCAGAACCCCATAAAGACTCCCACCCCAAATCCCATAACCCCATAAAGACCCCAACCCCATCACCCCAGAACCCCAGAACCCCATAAAGACTCCCACCCCAAACCCCACAACCCCATAAAGACCCCCACCCCAAACCCTAGAGTGACCCCAGAAACCCCTCACCCCATAAAGACCCCCACCCCAGAACCCCAGCACCCCAGAACCCCATAAAGACCCCCACCCCAGAACCCCAAACCCCAGAACCCCATAAAGACCCCCACCCCAGAACCCCCAGATCCCCATTGCCCCATAAAGCCCCCCACCCCAAACCCCAAACCCCAGAACCCCATAAAGACCCCCACCCCAGAACCCCATCACCCCATAACCCCATAGTGGCCCCATAGCACCCCATAGCACCCCATAACCCCACAGCACCCCATAGCACCCCATAGCCCCATTATTCCCATAGTGACCCCATCCCCCCCCCACCCCATAAACCCCCCCTCACCCCACAACCCCCCCACCCCATAAACCCCCCCACACTCCCAACCCCATAACCCCCCCACCCCATAGTGACCCCATAAACCCATCACCCCATAACCCCATAGTGACCCCATCACCCCATCACCCCCATAACCCCCCCACCCCATAACGCCATAGTGCCCCATAACCCCATAGCACCCCATAACCCCATAGTGACCCCATCACCCCATCACCCCATAACCCCCCCACCCCATAACCCCATAGTGACCCATAACCCCATAGCACCCCATAACCCCATAGTGACCCCATCACCCCATAGCACCCCATAACCCCATTATTCCCATAGTGACCCCATCCCCCCCCCACCCCATAACCCCCCCACCCCATAAACCCCCCCCCACCCCCCACCCCACCGACCCCACACCGTCCGACCCCACAGACATCGACGAGTGCGCGCTGTTTGGGGCCGAGGTCTGCAAGGAGGGGAAGTGCGTCAACACCCAGCCTGGCTACGAGTGCTACTGCAAGCAGGGCTACGACTACGACAGCAACCTGCTGCAGTGCCTGGGTGCGGCGCTATGGGGCGCTGTGGGGCGCTGTGGGGTGCTATGGGGTGTTATGGGGTGTTATGGGGTGTTATAGGGTGCTATGGGGTGTTATAGGGCCCAATGGAGCAGTGCTACTGCAAGCAGGGCTACGACTACGACAGCAACCTGCTGCAGTGCCTGGGTGCGGCGCTATGGGGCGCTGTGGGGCGCTGTGGGGTGCTATGGGGTGTTATGGGGTGTTATGGGGTGTTATAGGGTGCTATGGGGTGTTATAGGGCCCAATGGAGCAGTGCTACTGCAAGCAGGGCTACGACTACGACAGCAACCTGCTGCAGTGCCTGGGTGCGGCGCTATGGGGCGCTGTGGGGCGCTGTGGGGTGCTATGGGGTGTTATGGGGTGTTATGGGGTGTTATAGGGTGCTATGGAGTGTTATAGGGCCCAATGGAGCAGTGCTACTGCAAGCAGGGCTACGACTACGACAGCAACCTGCTGCAGTGCCTGGGTGCGGCGCTATGGGGCGCTGTGGGGCGCTGTGGGGTGCTATGGGGTGTTATGGGGTGTTATGGGGTGTTATAGGGTGCTATGGGGTGTTATAGGGCCCAATGGAGCAGTGCTACTGCAAGCAGGGCTACGACTACGACAGCAACCTGCTGCAGTGCCTGGGTGCGGCGCTATGGGGCGCTATGGGGTGCTATGGGGCGCTATGGGGTGCTATGGGGTGCTATGGGGTGCTATGGGGTGTTATGGGGTGCTATAGGGCGCTATGGGGCCCAATGGAGCAGTGCTACTGCAAGCAGGGCTACGACTACGACAGCAACCTGCTGCAGTGCCTGGGTGCGGCGCTATGGGGCGCTGTGGGGCGCTATGGGGTGCTATAGGGCGCTATGGGGTGTTATAGGACGCTATGGGGTGTTATAGGGCGCTATGGGGCGCTATGGGGTGTTATGGGATGCTATCGGGTGCTATGGGATTGTATGGGGTGCTATGGGGTGTTATAGGGCGCTGTGGGGCGCTATGGGGCGCTATGGGGTGTTATAGGGTGCTATGGGGCGCTATAGGGTGCTATGGGGTCACACTGTGGTTATGGGGTCCTTATGGGCTCTCTTGGCTCTATGAGTCCCTATTGGCTGTATGGCGTCTATGGGGTCCCTATGGGTTCTATCGGATCCCTATGGGGTCTATGGGATCCCTATGAGCTCTATGGGTCCCTATGGGCTCTATGGGATCCCTATGGGGTCTATGGGATCCCCATGGGGTCAATGGGTCCCTGTGGGTTCTGTGGGGTCCCTATGGGTTCTGTGGGATCCCCATGGGTTCTATGGGGTCCCTATGGGTTCTATGGGTCCCTATGGGTTCTAGGGGTCCCTATGGGTTCTATGGGGTCCCCATGGGTTCAGTGGGTCCCTATGAGTTCTATGGGATCCCTATGGGTTCTGTGGGGTCCCTATGGGTTCTATGGGTCCCTATGGGTTTTATGGGATCCGTATGAGTTCTATGGGGTCCCCATGGGGTCTGTAGGGTCCCTATGAGTTCTATGGGGTCCCCATGGGGTCAATGGGTCCCTATGGGTTCTATGGGTCCCTATGGGTTCTTGGGGATCTTTATGGGGTCAATGGGTCCCTATGTGTTCTATGGGGTTCGCATGGGGTCAATGGGTCCCTATGGATTCTATGGGGTCCCCATGGGGTCTATGTGTCCCTATGGGGTCTATGGGATCTGTATGGGCTCTATGGGTCCCTATGGGTTCTGTGGGGTCCCTATGGGTTCTATGGGTCCCTATGGGCTCTATGGGTCCCTATGGGTTCTGTGGGGTCCCTATGGGTTCTGTGGGGTCCCCATGGGGTCAATGGGTTCTATGGGATCCCTATGGGTTCTATCGGTCCCTATGGGTTCTATGGGGTCCCCATGGGTTCTATGGGGTCCCTATGGGGTCCCTATGGGTTCTATGGGGTCCCTATGGGTTCTATGGGTTCTATGGGGTCCCTATGGGTTCTGTGGGATCCCTATGGGTTCTATGGGGTCCCTATGGGTTCTATGGGTTCTATGGGGTCCCCATGGGTTCTATGGGATCACTATGGGTTCTATGGGGTCCCTATGGGTTCTGTGGGATCCCTATGGGTTCTATGGGGTCCCTATGGGCTCTGTGGGGTCCCTATGAGTTCTGTGGGGTCCCCATGGGGTCAATGGGTTCTATGGGATCCCTATGAGCTCTATGGGGTCCCTATGAGCTCTATGGGGTCCCTATGGGTTCTGTGGGGTCCCTATGGGCTCTGTGGGGTCCCTATGAGTTCTGTGGGGTCCCCATGGGGTCAATGGGTTCTATGGGATCCCTATGGGTTCTATGGGATCCCTATGAGCTCTATGGGGTCCCTATGGGTTCTATGGGTCCCTATGGGTTCTATGGGATCCCTATGAGCTCTATGGGATCCCTATGGGTTCTATGGGATCCCTATGAGCTCTATGGGATCCCTATGGGTTCTATGGGTCCCTATGGGTTCTATGGGGTCCCTATGGGTTCTATGGGTCCCTATGGGTTCTATGGGGTCCCCATGGGTTCTATGGGATCCCTATGGGTTCTATGGGGTCCCTATGGGCTCTGTGGGGTCCCTATGAGTTCTGTGGGGTCCCCATGGGGTCAGTGGGTTCTATGTGATCCCTCTGGGTTCTGTGGGGTCCCTATGGGTTCTATGGGTTCTATGGGGTCCCCATGGGTTCTATGGGATCACTATGGGTTCTATGGGGTCCCTATGGGTTCTGTGGGATCCCTATGGGTTCTATGGGGTCCCTATGGGCTCTGTGGGGTCCCTATGAGTTCTGTGGGGTCCCCATGGGGTCAATGGGTTCTATGGGATCCCTATGAGCTCTATGGGGTCCCTATGGGTTCTATGGGTCCCTATGGGTTCTGTGGGGTCCCTATGGGCTCTGTGGGGTCCCTATGAGTTCTGTGGGGTCCCCATGGGGTCAATGGGTTCTATGGGATCCCTATGGGTTCTATGGGATCCCTATGAGCTCTATGGGGTCCCTATAGGTTCTATGGGTCCCTATGGGTTCTATGGGTTCTATGGGATCCCTATGAGCTCTATGGGATCCCTATGGGTTCTATGGGTCCCTATGGGTTCTATGGGATCCCTATGGGTTCTATGGGGTCCCTATGGGTTCTGTGGGGTCCCTATGAGCTCTATGGGGTCCCCGTGGGTTCTATGGGTTCTATGGGATCCCTATGGGTTCTATGGGGTCCCTATGGGCTCTGTGGAATCCCCATGGGGTCAATTGGTCCCTATGGGCTCTGTGGGGTCCCCATGGGGTCAATGGGTCCCTATGGGCTCTGTGGGGTCCCTATGGGGTCTCCATGTGTGTCGTCGTCCCCCCCCCCCCAGACGTGGACGAGTGCCTGGACGAGTCCAACTGCGCGGGGGGGTCGTGTGAAAACACGCGCGGTTCGTTCCGCTGCCTCTGCCCCCCCCCGGCCCGCTACGACCCGCAGCGCCGCCGCTGCCTGCCCCACGCCGGTGAGTCACGTGATCGGGGGAGTGGGGGGCGGCGGTCACGTGATCATCGGGGAGGGGTGTCGTGTGGGGCCTCGGGTGTGTCACGTGAGCCTAGCGTGTGTCACGTGGTCCTCGTGGGAGCCTCGCGTGTCAAGTGGTGCTCGTGTGTGTGTGTGTGTCACGTGATCCTCGTGTCTGTCGCGTGGGCCTCGTGCGTGTCACGTGATCCTCGTGTCTGTCATGTGGTCCTCATGTGTGTCACGTGGTAATCACGGGATCCTCATGTATGTGTCACGTGATCCTCATGCAATGCTTGGGCAACCCTCGTGCAACCAGTAGCCACCCCTTGTGCAACCCTCGTGCATTCAGTACCCGCCTCTCGTGCAACCCTCGTGCAACCCATCGCCAGCCCTCCTGCAACCATCGTGCAACCCTTGTGCAACCCTCGTGTACCCCATAGCCACCTCTTGCACAGTCCTTGTGTAATGCTTGGGCAATCCTCGTGCAACCCCTGTGCAACCCATTGCCACCCCTCGTGCACCCCTCGTGCAACGCATCACCAGCCCTCATGCAACCATCGTGCAACCCTTGTGCAACCCTCGTGCACCCCACACCCACCCCTCGTGCACCCCTCGTGCACCCCACATCCATCCCTCGTGCACCCCTCGTGCACCCCACATCCACCCCTCATGCACCCCTCGTGCACCCCACATCCACCCCTCGTGCACCCCCCATCCACCCCTCGTGCACCCCTCGTGCAACCCACATCCACCCCTCGTGCACCCCTTGTGCAACCCATCGCCACCCCTCGTGCACCCCTCTTGCAACCCACATCCACCCCTCGTGCACCCGTCGTGCAACCCCCCACGCAACCCCAACGCACAGCCCCCCCCCCCCCCACCACGCAGCCACGCAGACTCGTGCAAGGCGCGCACGCTCTTGTGCACACCGATGCGAGTCGCCCCCCCCCCCCCCTCAGAGCCGCCCCCCGACGTGTGCTGGCAGCGGCGGGACGAGGCGGGGATGTGCGGGGCGCCCCTCGGGGGGGCGGCGCTGAGCTTCGAGGAGTGCTGCTGCCGCCAGGGGGCCGGCTGGGGGGCGCGATGCAGGCCGTGCCCACCCCGGGGGGCAGGTAGGGGGCTGGGGGGGGGGGCAGGTATGGGGCTGGGGGGGATATGGGGGGAGGGAGGAGGGGATAGGAGGGGCTTAGGGGGGGATATGGGGGTCCTATGGGGGGATATGGGGGGATATGGGGGGGCTAGGGGGGGATATGGGGTGGGATATGGGGGGATTTGGGGTGCTAGGGGGGGATATGGGGGTCCTATGGGGGGATATGGGGGTCTTATGGGGGGATATGGGGGGTGTGGGGGGGCTAGGGGGGGATATGGGGGTCCTATGGGGGGATATGGGGGGACCTATGGGGGGATATGGGGGGATATGGGGTGGGATATGGGGGGATATGGGGGGGCTGGAGGGGGGAATGGGGGGCAGGTATGGGGCTGGGATGGATATGGGGGGGAGGGAGGAGGGGATAGGGGCGTCTTAGGGGGGGATATGGAGGGATATGAGATGGGATATGGGGGGATATGGGGGGTGTGGGGGGGGACATGGGGGGATATGGGGGTCCTATGGGGGGATATGGGGGGATATGGGGTGGGATATGGGGGGATTTGGGGTGCTAGGGGGGGATATGGGGGTCGTATGGGGAGATATGGGGGGTCCGAGGGGGGATATGGGGGACATGGAGGGGGCTGGGGGGGGATATGGGGGTCCTATGGGGGGATATGGGGGGCTGGGGGAGGATATGTGGTGTATGGAGGGGGCTGGGGGGGATATGAGGGTTCTATGGGGGGATATAGGGGGATAGGGGGGTCCTATGGGGGGATATGGGGGGCTTATGGGGGGATATGGGGGGATATGAGGGGCCTGGGGGGGATATGGGGGTCCTATGGGGGGTGGGTGGACCTATGGGGGGCTCTGGGGGGATATGGGGGGGGATATGGGGGGATATGGGGGGTGTGGGGGGGCTAGGGGGGGATATGGGGGTCCTATGGGGGGATATGGGGTGGGATATGGGGGGATATGGGGAGGATAGGGGGGGTCCTATGGGGGGACTGGGGGGGATATGGGGGTCCTATGGGGGCATATGGGGGTCTTATGGGGGGATCTGGGGGGATATGGGGTGGGATATGGGGGGATATGGGGGTTTTGGGGGGGGATATGGGGGTCCTATGGGGGCTCTGGGGGGGCTGGGGGAGGACAGGGGGTCTCAGGGCTCCGGTTGCCCCCCCCCTGGTTTTCCCCCCCCCCCCCAGGGCTGCAGTGCGCGGCGCAGAGTGAGAGCAACTCCTTCTGGGAGGTGGGCGCCCTCAGCCTGGGGGGGCCGCGCCGAGGTGAGACCCCCCCCCAAATAAACGGGACATCTCCCCCCCCCCCAAATAAACGGGACATCTCCCCCCCCCAAATAAACGGGACATCCCCACTCCCAAATAAACGGGACATCTTCCCCCCCCCCAAATTAGCGGGACATCCCCCCCCCCAAATAAACGGGACATTTCCCCCCCCCCCAAATAAACGGGACATCTCCCCCCCCCAAATAAACGGGACATCCCCCCCCCCCACCACCTTGGGACCCCCCCCAAATACATTGCCCCCCTCCCCCCCCACTCTGGATCCACCCCCCGCTTTCCCATGAGACCCCCCCCCTCCCCCCCCCTATTTTGGGGACCCCCCCCAGTTTGGGACCCCCCCCCTCACTTTGTGCCTCCCCCACCCTTTCCTATGGGACCCCCCCCCCAAAATTATGAGCCCCCTCAATCCCCCCCCCCCCAATTTGGGACTCCTCCCACCCTGTGACCCCCCCTGCTTTTTTGTGCGACCCCCCCCCACCCTGGAACCTCCCCCCACTTTCCCATAAGACCCCTCCCACCCATTTTGGGACCCCCCCCAATTTGGGCCCCCCCCCACCCAAGGACCCCAGACACACAAACCCCCCTCAATTCCGACCCCCCCCCCCCATCAAAGACTCCCCCCCATTTTTGCCCCCCACCCCCAACCCCGGGACCCCCCCCATAATTTCCTCTCCCCCCCCCCCCCCGGTGACCACTGCCCCCCCCCCACGACAAAGGGACCCCCCCCATAATTTCCTCGCCCCCCCCCCCCACGTGACCACTTCCCCCCCCACGACCCTGGGACCCCCCCCATAATTTCCTCTCCCCCCCCCCCCCCAACACTGGGACCCCCCCATAATTTCCTCTCCCCCCCCAGGTGACCACTTTCCTCCCCCCCCACAACCCTGGGACCCCCCCCACAATTTCCTCTCCCCCCTCCCCCCCCCACCCTGGGAACCCCCCAAATTTCCCTCCCCCCCCCAACCCTGGGACCCCCCCCATAATTTCCTCCCCCCCCCCCACGTGACCACTTTCCCCCCCCCCAACCCTGGGACCCCCCCCCCCATAATTTCCTCTCCCCACTCCCCCCCCCCGACCCTGGGACCCCCCCCCCAATTTCCCTCCCCCTCCCCCCACCCCGGCCCCCCCCCCATAATTTCCTCTCCCCCCTCCCCCCCCGACCCTGGGACCCCCCACCCGGGGACCCCCCCCCTAATTTCTCCCCCCCCCCCAGGTGATGAGAGCTCAGAGGAGGACTCAGCTGAGTGCCACTGCCCCGGGGGGGGGCGCTGCCTCCGCTCCTTCCCCGCCCCCCCCGACCCCACCCGCGGTCGCTGCCCCGGTGAGACCCCCCCCCCCCCCAAAAAATGGGACCCCCCCTCAAAATGGGACTGGGGGGGGGGGGGGAGGGGGCGGGTTTGGCCTCAATTCCTATGGGGGAATTTTGGGCTCCCCCATGGCGTGGGGGGGGGGGGGGGGCTGAATTTTTATTGGAGTGTGGGGGGGGGGAGACCCCAAAAATGGAGGAACGGGACCCCCCCCAAAATGGGACCCCCCCTCAAAATGGGACTGGGGGGGGCAGGTTTGGCCTCAATTCCTATGGGGGAGGAACAGAACCCCCCCCCCCCGAATTTTGGGCATGGGGAGGGGAGGGGGGGCTGAATTTTTATTTGGGGGGGGGCGACAGGGACCCCCCACCCCCAATTTTGGGGTCTCCATAACGAGGGGGGGGGTCAGCCTCTATGGGGGGGGAAGAGGGACCCCGCCACCAATTAAAGGGTCCCAATGGAGGGAGGAACGGGACCCCCCCCCAAAATGGGACCCCCCCTCAAAATGGGACTGGGGGGGGGCGGTTTTGGCCTCAATTCTTATGGGGGAGGAACAGAACCCCCCCCCCCCCCCCCGAATTTTGGGCATGGGGGGGGGAGGGGGGCTGAATTTTTATTTGGGGGGGGGCGACAGGGACCCCCCACCCACAATTTTGGGGTCTCCATAACGAGGGGGGGGTCAGTCTCTATGGGGGGGGGGAAGAGGGACCCCGCCACCAATTAAAGGGTCCCAATGGGGGGAGGAACGGAGACCCCCCCCCCCAATTTAGGGGCCCTATGGGGGGAGGGGGGGGAAAGGGACCCCCCCCATTCAATTTGTTTGACCCCTGACCTTTGACCTTTGACCCGCAGATGCCGAATGCCGGGAGCGCCCCCGGAGGACCCCCCCGTGCCGCTGCGTGGGGCCGCGATGCCCGTGTCGGGGGGGGGGAGGGGCGGGGGGTGGGGGACCCCCCCGGGGGCGGTCACGTGGGGGGCGTTGCCCCTCCCCCCCCCAGCGCCGGCGCTGAGCCCCATTAATAAAGGCGGTGGGCGGAGCTGCGGAGGGGGCGGAGTTGCTTTGGGGGCGGGGTTTCGGCGACGGGCGGGGCTTCGGATGGGGGCGGGGCTACGGACTGCGAGGGAAGCGTGTGGGCGTGGCTTTGGCGGTGGGCGGGGCTCCGGGTGGGGCGGGGCTACGGTAGTGTGTGGGCGTGGCTTTGGCGACGGGCGTGGCTTAGAGTGGGGGCGGGGCTACGGCAGTGTGTGGGGGACGAGGGCGTGGCTTTGGCAATGGGCGGGGCTTCGAATGGGGGCGGGGCTACGGTAGCGTGTGGGTGAGTGGGCGTGGTTTTGGCGATGGGCGTGGCTGAGAATGGGGGCGGGGCTACTGCAGTGTGGGGGGATGAGGGCGTGGTTTTGGCGATGGGCGGGGCTTCGAATGGGGGCGGAGCTACGGCAGTGGGGGTGGAGGATCAACACCTCTCGTGCCCTTATTGGAGCAGCGGGGCTTCGTGCGAGGTGGGGCGGCGCCCTTCGGGGCCGTTTCGGCGCATTTTGGGGTCGTCTCCGAGGAATTTGAGGCGTCGCCCCACAGTGGGGAAAACATGGCGGCGCCCTCAGGGCCTTTACTTCCCGGCATGCCTCACGGGCACCGCCTATTCCACATCCACTTCCGGTCGCGACCCACGCACCGCCTTCACTTCTGGCTACGCACTTCCCCTTTCTCCCAGACTTCCCGTCGTACCCCGCGCACCGCCTTCACTTCCGGTCCCGCCCCTCCCCTTCCGCCTACACTTCCCGTCGTGCCCCGCTCTCCGTTCCCGTCGCCGCCCGCGGTCCCGGTGAGGAGCGGCCCGGCTCGGCCCGGCCCGTTTGGGGTCTGCGGTCGAGCCGATGATCTCCGGGTGCGACCGGAGCGGAACGCGGCGATCGACCGCGGCCTACCGACATCCTCCGGTATCCACGGGAGGCCTGCGGCGTTCCGGCCGCGCCCCGCCGAGGGCCGCGGAGCCCCGCTGAGGTCCGTACCGGGTAACGGAGCCCCGCCGAGACCCCCTTCGGAGCCCCTCCCTCCTGCGGCCCCGCTCCGAACCCGGCTGCGGCTCCGCGGGGCCCCGACCCATCACACCACCCCCCACCCCCGGGCCGCCCCCCCCGGCTCCGCAAGGAGACCCCCGGACCGGAGCCGAACCCCAACTCCGGGGTCCCTCCGAGCCCCCAAACCGGAGCCCGGCTCCGAACCCCCCGAGCTGCAGCTCTGACCCCCGCCGGGCCCCATCTCCCCCCCACCAGGCCTCTGTCGGAGCCCCCGTCTGACCTCTGACCCCCCCCCACGTGACCCCCGTCTAACCGCACGTGACCCTTGCCTGACCCCCATCTGACCCTGCTTACCCCTCTATCTGACCCCCACCTGCCCCCCATCTGACCCCCACCTTATCCTGTACCTGCCCCCCATCTGACCCCCACCTTACCCTCTATCTGACCCCCACCTTATCCTCTATCTGACCCCCATCTGACCCCCATCTATCCTCTATCTGACCCCCACCTGCCCCCTATCTGCCCCTTATCTGTCCCCCATCTTTCTCCCCTATCTGACTCCTACATGACCCTCCACCTGCCCCATATCTGACCCCCACTTGACCCCCACCTTACTCCCCCCCTTACTCCCCTCTCTCCCCCCACCTGCCCCCCCTTACTCCCCTATCTGCCCTCCCCTATCTCCCCACACCTGCCCCACACCTGCCCCCCCCCCTTACTCCCCTATCTGCCCCCCCTTACTCCCCTCTCTCCCCCCACCTGCCCCCCACCCGCCCCCCCTTTCTCCCCTATCTGACCCCCACGTGACTCCCCCCCTTACTCCCCCATCTCCCCCCACCTGCCCCACACCTGCCCCCCCTTACTCCCTTATCTGCCCCCCACCTGCCCCTTATCTGCCCCCTATCTGCCCTCCCTTACTCCCCTATCTGCCCTCCCCTCTCTCCCCCCACCTGCCCCCTATCTGCCCTCCCTTATCTGCCCCCCACCTGCCCCCTATCTGCCCCCCCTTACTCCCCTCTCTCCCCCCACCTGCCCCCCCTTTCTCCCCTATCTGACCCCCACGTGACTCCCCCCCTTACTCCCCCATCTCCCCCCACCTGCCCCCCCTTACTCCCCTGTCTGCCCTCCCCTCTCTCCCCCCCTTACTCCCCTTATCTGCCCCCCCCCTTACTCCCCTATCTGCCCCCCCTTACTCCTTATCTGCCCTCCCCTCTCTCCCCCCACCTGCCCCCTATCTGCCCTCCCTTATCTGCCCCCCACCTGCCCCTTATCTGCCCCCTATCTGCCCCCCCTTTCTCCCCTATCTGCCCTCCCCTATCTCCCCACACCTGCCCCCCCTTACTCCCCTATCTGCCCCTTATCTGCCCCCCCTCACTGCCCCCCCTCCCCGCAGCCATGGGGCTGAAGCCGTGGCAGAAAGCCCTGTTCCCTCTGCGCTCGGTCTCGGCGGTGGTTCGGCTCTTCGAGGCGGAGCTTCGTCAACCGGAACCGGATCTGGTTCTGCTCTCTTTGGTTCTGGGTTTCGTCGAACATTTCCTGGCCGTCAACCGCGTGCTTCCCACCAACGTGCCGGGCGTCAGCTTCGAGGCTCGCCCGGGTCCGGATCCGCACAGCGCCGCCTATTTCCCGGTGGCGGATTTATCCATCGTGGCCGCTCTTTACGCCCGGTTCACGGCTCAGATCCGGGGGGCCGTGGATCTGTCGCTCTACCCCCGGCCCGACGGTTTTTCGTCCCGGGAATTGGTCCGCAAAGTGGCCGACGTCATTTGGAACAGCCTCAGCCGCTCCTACTTTAAGGACCGGGCGCACATCCAGTCGCTCTTCAGCTTCATCACCGGTAGGGGGCGCTGCGGGGGGGGGGTAACGGGGGGTAACGGGGGGGTGGGGGGTGATGGGGGTTGGTGGGGGGCGTTGGGAGGCAATGGGGGGGTGATGGGGAGGGTAATGGGGGGGGTTGGGGGGCGATGGTGGGGTGATGGGGGGTTGGGGGGTGGTGGGGGGGCAATGGGGGGGGTGATGGGGGTGGTTGGGGGGTGGTGGGGTCGATTTGGGGATAATGGGGGGTCGATGGGGGGGGGAATGGTGGGGGGTGATGGGGGGGGAATGGTGGGGGTCGATGGGGGGGTAATGGGGAGGGTAATGGGGGGGTTGGGGGCCGATGGTGGGGTGATGGGGGGTTGGGAGGTGATGGGGGGGGTTGGGGGTGGGGGGGTCGATGGGGGGGTGATATGGGGGTTGGGGGGTGGTGGGGTCGATGGGGGGAATGGGGGGGTCGATGGGGGGGGAATGGTGGGGGGTGGTGGGGTCGATGGGGGGATAATGGGGGGTCGATGGGGGGGAATGGTGGGGGGTGATGGGGGGGTCGATGGAGGGGTCGATGGGGGGTTGGGAGGCGATGGGGGGGTAATGGGGAGGGTAATGGGGGGGGTTGGGGGCCGATGGTGGGGTGATGGGGGGGTTGGGAGGTGATGGGGGGGTTGGGGGTGGGGGGGTCGATGGGGGGGTGATGGGGGGATTGGGGGGTGGTGGGGTCGATGGGGGGATAATGGGGGGTCGATGGGGGGGAATGGTGGGGGGTGATGGGGGGGAATGGTGGGGGTCGATGGGGGGGTCGATGGGGGGGTCGGGAGGCGATGGGGGGGTAATGGGGGGGGTTGGGGGCCGATGGTGGGGTGATGGGGGGGTTGGGGGGTGATGGGGGGGTTGGGGGTGGGGGGGGTCAATGGGGAGGTGATGGGGGGGGTTGGGGGTGGGGGGGGTCGATGGGGAGGTGATGGGGGGGGGTTGGGGGTGATGGGGGGGTCGATGGGGGTCGATGGGGGGAGGAATGGTGGGGGGAATGGGGGGTGATGGGGGTCGATGGGGGGCAGAATGGTGGGGGGAATGGGGGGGTCGATGGGGGGGAATGGGGGGGTCGATGGGGGGGAATGGGGGGGGTCGATGGGGGGGGGAATGGTGGGGGGAATGGGGGGGGTCGATGGGGGGGGAATGGTGGGGGGTCGATGGGGGGTCGACGGGGGGGTTGGGGGGTGATGGGGAGGTGATGGGGGGGCGATGGGGGGGTCGATGGGGAGGCGATGGGGGGGTTGGGGGGTGATGGGGAGGTGATGGGGGGGGGGAGGAGCAAAACCACTCCACAGCTGCTCTTCCTGCCCCATAACCCCCTCATATCCCCCCATAACAATCCCATATCTCCCCCAAAGCTGCTCTTCTTGCCCCATAACCCCCCCATAACCATTCCCCTGCCCCATAACCCCCCCATAGCTGCTCTTCCTGCCCCTTATCCCCCCCATATTCCTCCCATACCCCCCATAGCTGCTCTTGCTGCCCCATAACCCCCTCATATCCCCCCAAAACCACCCCATAACCTCCCATATCTGCTCTTTCTGCCCCATAACCCCCCCATAACCACTCCCCTGCCCCATAACCACCCCATAACCACCCCATACCCCTCCCATAGCTGCTCTTCCTGCCCCATATCCCCCCATAACCCCCCCTATGCCCCCCATAGCTGCTCTTCCTGCCCCTTATCCCCCCCATATCCCCCCCATAACCCCACCATAGCTGCTCTTTTTGCCCCATAACCCCCCTTAGTCATCCCATATCCCCCCCATATCTGCTCCCCCTGCCCCTTATCCCCCCCATATCCCCCCCATAACCCCACCATAGCTGCTCTTCCTGCCCCATAACCCCCCATCACCATCCCATATTCCCCCCATAGCTGCTCTTGCTGCCCCATAACCCTTTCATATCCCCACAAAACCACCCCATAACCCCCCATATCTGCTCTTTCTGCCCCATAACCACCCCATAACCACTCCCCTGCCCCATAACCACCCCATATCCCTCCCATAACCCCCCCTAGCTGCTCTTGCTGCCCCATAACCCCCTCATAACCCCCCAAAACCACCCCATAACCCCCCATAGCTGCTCTTCCTACCCCTTATACCCCCCTTATCCCTCCATAACCCCCCATAGCTGCTCCCCCTGCCCCATAACCACCCCATATCCCCCCCACAACCCCCCCCAACCTCTTTGTGCCCCCCAGGCACGAAGCTGGACAGCTCTGGGGTGGCGTTCGCCGTGGTGGGGGCCTGCCAGGCCCTGGGGCTGCCCGACGTCCACCTGGCTCTGTCTGAGGACCACGCCTGGGTGGTTTTTGGGAAGGGGGGGGAGCAGACGGCCGAGGTCACCTGGCACGGGAAGGGCAACGAGGATCGGCGCGGGCAGAGCGTGCAGGCGGGGGTGGCCGAGAGGGTGGGTAATTTGGGGGGGGGGGGGGGATTTGGGGGGGTATAGGGGTGGTGGGAGGGGATTGGGGGGGGATTTGGGGGGGTATAGGGGTGGTGGGAGGGGATTGGGGGGGGATTTGGGGGGGTATAGGGGTGGTGGGAGGGGATTGGGGGGGATATGGGGGGGATTTGGGGTGGTTGGGGGGGATTGGGGGGGATTGGGGGGGATATGGGGGGGATTTGGGGTGGTTGGGGGGGATGTGGGGGGGATATGTGGGGGTATTGGGGTGGTTGGGATAGGGGTGGTTGGGGGGGATGTGGGGGCGTATTGGGAGGATAGGGGGAGATTGGGGGTGATTGGGGGGGATATGGAGGAGATTGGGGGGATGTGGGGGTGGTTGGGGGGGATGTGGGGGGGTTGGGGGGGATTTGGGGGGGTATAGGGGTGGTGGGAGGGGACTGGGGGGGATGTTGGGGGGTATTGGGGGGATATAGGGGGGATGTGGGGGGGTATTGGGGGGATTTGGGGTGATTGGGGGGGTATTGGGGGGATTTGGGGTGGTTGGGGGGGATTGGGGGGGATATGGAGGAGATTGGGGAGATGTGGGGGTGGTTGGGGGGGATGTGGGGGGGATTTGGAGGGGATATGTGGGGGTATTGGGGGGGATGGGGGGAATATGGGGTGGTTGGGGGGGATGTGGGGGGGGTTGGGAGGGATATGGGGGGGGATATGGGGTTATTTGGGGGGGATGCGGGGGGCTGTGAGATGTTCGGGGGACCTGGGGGGGTGTCTATGGGGCTGACCCCCCCTTCTCCCCCTGGGGGGGTGTCTATGGGGCTGCCCCCCCCTTCTCCTCCTGTGGGGGTGTCTATGGGTCTGACCCCCCCCTTCTCCCCCTGGGGGGGTGCATATGGGTCTGACCCCCCCCTTCTCACCCTGTGGGGGTGCATATGGGGCTGACTCCCCCTTGTGGGGGTGCATATGGGGCTGACCCCCCCCTTCTCACCCTGTGGGGGTGCATATGGGGCTGACTCCCCCTTGTGGGGGTGCATATGGGGCTGACCCCCCCCTTCTCACCCTGTGGGGGTGCATATGGGGCTGACTCCCCCCTTGTGGGGGTGCATATGGGTCTGACCCCCCCCCTTCACCCCTTGTGGGGGTGCGTATGGGGATGACCCCCCCCTTCTCACCCTGTGGGGGTGTCTATGGGGCTGACCCCCCCCTTCTCCCCCTGGGGGGGTGCATATGGGGCTGACCCCCCCCTTCTCCCCCTGGGGGGGGTGCATATGGGTCTGACCCCCCCCTTCTCACCCTGTGGGGGTGCATATGGGGCTGACCCCCCCCTTCACCCTTTTGGGGGGTGCATATGGGTCTGACCCCCCCCCTTCTCACCCTGTGGGGGTGCATATGGGGCTGACCCCCCCCCCCCGTGGGGGTATCTATGGGGCTGCCCCCCCCCTTCTCCCCCTGGGGGGGTGCGTGTGGGGCTGCCCCCCCCCCTGTGGGGGTATCTATGGGGCTGCCCCCCCCCCCTGTGGGGCTGTCTATGGGGCTGACCCCCCCCTGTGGGGCTGTCTATGGGGCTGACCCCCCCCTGCCCCCCCCAGAGCTGGCTGTACCTGAAGGGCTCCTACCTGCGCTGCACCCGGCACATGGAGGTGGCCTTCATGGTCTGCGCCATCAACCCCAACATCGACCCCCACAGCGACAGCCTGGAGCTGCTGCAGCTGCAGCAGGTGCTATGGGGCGGGTTATGGGGCGTGTGGGGTGGGTTATGGGGGGCTGTGGGGTGTGTGGGGCGGGTTATGGGGTGCTGTGGGGTGTGTGGGGCAGGTTATGGGGTGCTATGGGGTGTGTGGGGCGGGTTATGGGGGGGTTGTGGGGTGCTATGGGGTGTGGGGTGGGTTATGGGGCGCTATGGGGTGTGTGGGGTGGGTTATGGGGCGCTATGGGGTGTGTGGGGTGGGTTATGGGGGGGTTGTGGGGTGCTATGGGGTGTGTGGGGTGGGTTATGGGGGGGTTATGGGGTGCTATGGGGTGTGTGGGGTGGGTTATGGGGGGGTTATGGGGTGCTATGGGGTGTGTGGGGTGGCTTATGGGGGCTTATGGGGTGCTATGGGGTGTGTGGGGTGGGTTATGGGGGGGTTGTGGGGTGCTATGGGGTGTGGGGTGGGTTATTGGGTGTATGGGGTGGGTTATGGGGTGCTATGGGTTGTGTGGGGTGGGTTATGGGGGGGTTACGGGGCGCTATGGGGAGTGTGGGGCGGGTTATGTGGTGCTATGGGGCGCTATGGGGTGGGTTATGGGGCATTATGGGGTGTGGGGTGGGAATGGGTTGTGTGGGGTGGGTTATGGGGCGCTCTGGGTTGTGTGGAGTAGGTTATAGGGTGCTATGGGGTGTGTGGGGTGGGTTATGGGGGGCTATGGGGTGTGTGGGGCGGGATATGGGGGGGTTATAGGGTACGTGGGGTGGCTTAGGGGTGCTATGGGGTGTGAGGGGTGGGTTATGGGAGGTATGGGGTGGGTTATGGGGCGCTGTGGGGCGCCCCCTACAATCTCTTCATTCCCCCCCCCAGCGCCTCCTGTGGCTCCTGTACGACATGGGGCATCTGGAGCGGTGAGCCTGTGGGGCCGCCCCATGGCGCTGTGGGGCTGACGCTGTGGGGCTGACGCTATGGGGGGCTGATGCTATGGGGGGCTGGCGCTGTGGGGCTGACGCTGTGGGGTGACATTATGGAGCTGACGCTGTGGGGTGACGTTATGGGCTGACGCTGTAGGGTGATGCTATGGGGTGATGTTTTGGGGCTGACACTGTGGGGCTGATGCTATGGGGGGGTGGCGCTGTGGGGCTGATGCTGTGGGGTGATGCTATGGGGCTGACGATGTGGGGTGATGTTTTGGGGCTGACACTGTAGGATGATGCTGTGGGGTGATGTTATGGGGCTGACGCTGTGGGGCTGAAGCTGTGGGGGGGTGACACTGCGAGGGTGACGCTATGGGGCGACGTTATGGAGCTGACGCTGTGGGGCAGATGCTGTGGGGTGACGCTGTGGGGTGACGTTATGGGGTGACGCTATGGGGCTGACGCTGTGGGGTGATGGTATGGACTGACGCTGTGGGGCTGACGCTGTGGGGCTGACACTATGGGGTGACATTATGGGGCTGATGCTGTGGGGTGATGTTATGGGCTGACGCTGTGGGGCGACGCTGTGGGGCTGACGCTGTGGGGTGATGCAATGGGGTGACGCAATGGGGCTGACGCTGTGGGGTGATGTTATGGACTGACGCTGTGGGGCTGACGCTGTGGGGCTGACACTATGGGGTGACGCTATGGGGCTGACGCTGTAGGGTGACATTATGGGGCTGACGCTGTGGGGCTGACGCTGTGGGGCGACGCTGTGGGGGGCTGACGCTGTGGGGGGCTGACGCTGTGGGGTGACGCAATGGGGTGACGCAATGGGGCTGACGCTGTGGGGTGATGTTATGGACTGATGCTGTGGGGCTGACGCTATGGGGGGGTGGCGCTATGTGGGGCTGACGCTGTGGGGTGACGCTGTGGGGTGACGCTATGGGGCTGCCCCACAGCTACCCCATGGCGTTGGGCAACCTGGCCGACCTGGAGGAGTTGGAGCCGACGCCGGGGCGGCCGGACCCACTGACGCTGTACCATGAGGTGGGGGGTGGCGCCGCTATGGGGCAGGGTCGCTATGGGGCGGCGTCTCTGTGGGGCGGTGTCTCTATGGGGCATTCCTGTGGGTCTCTATGAGTCTCTATGGGTCTTTATGGGGGAGCATTTCTATGGGTCTCTATGGGTCTCTAGGGGGTCTCTATGGGGCAGCGTCTCTCTCTGTGGGTCTCTATGGGGCGGCGTCTCTCTCTATGGGGTTCTATGGGTCTCTATGGGGCATTTCTATGGGTCTCTATGGGGCGGCGTCTTTCTCTATGGGTCTGTACGAGTCTCTATGGGTCTCTATGGGGCGGCGTCTCTCTCTATGGGGTTCTATGGGTCTCTGTGGGGCATTTCTATGGGTCTCTACGGGTCTCTATGGGGCGGCGTCTTTCTCTATTGGTCTGTACGAGTCTCTATGGGTCTCTATGGGGCGGTGTCTCTCTCTACAGGTCTCTATGGGGTGGTCTCTCTACGGGGCATTTCTATGGGTCTCTATGGGTCTCTATGGGGCGGCGTCTCTATGGGGCTCTATGGGTCTCTATGGGGAGGCGTCTCTATGGGTCTCTATGGGGTTCTGTGGGTCTCTATGGGGTGGCGTCTCTCTCTATGGGTCTCTATGGGGTTCTATGGGTCTCTATGGGGTGGCGTCTCTACGGGGCATCTCTATGGGTCTCTATGGGTCTCTATGGGTCTCTCTCTATGGGTCTCTATGGGTCTCTCTCTATGGGTCTCTATGGGGTGGTGTCTCTCTCTATGGGTCTCTATGGGTCTCTACGGGTCTCTATGGGGCGGCGTCTCTCTCTGTGGGTCTCTGTGGGTCTCTGTGGGTCTCTATGGGGCGGCGTCTCTCTCTATGGGTCTCTATGGGTCTCTATGGGGTTCTATGGGGTTCTATGGGGTTCTATGGGGTTCTATGGGGTTCTATGGGGTTCTATGGGGTTCTATGGGGTTCTATGGGGTTCTATGGGGCGGTGTCTCTCTATGGGTCTCTATGGGTCTCTATGGGTCTCTATGGGTCTCTATGGGTCTCTATGGGTCTCTATGGGTCTCTATGGGTCTCTATGGGTCTCTATGGGTCTCTATGGGTCTCTATGGGTCTCTACGGGGCGGCGTCTCTACGGGGCATTTCTATGGGTCTCTATGGGGTGGCGTCTCTCTATGGGTCTCTATGGAGTTCTATGGGTCTCTACGGGGCGGTGTCTGTATGGGGCATTTCTATGGGTCTCTACGGGTCTCTATGGGGCGGCGTCTCTCTCTACGGGTCTCTATGGGGCGGTGTCTCTATGGGGCATTTCTATGGGTCTCTACGGGTCTCTACGGGTCTCTATGGGGCGGCGTCTCTCTCTATGGGTCTCTATGGGGCGGCGTCTGTATGGGGCGTTTCTATGGGTCCCTATGGGTCCGTGCGGGGCGGCGCGGTCCGTGTGGGCGTTGTCGGCAGCGCCCCCTACAGGCCGCCCGTTTGCCCGCAGGCCATCGGCTCGTCGCGGCGGCACTACGACAACGCGCACATCTACCCCTACCTCTACCTCGCCGGCTTCCACTGCCGCAACCGCAACGTCAAGGAGGCGCTGGGCGCCTGGGCCGACACCGCCACCGTCATCCAGGAGTGAGCGGGGATGTGGGGTGATGGGGTGCTATGGGGTGCTATGGGGGGATATGGGGTGATGGGCCGACACCGCCACCGTCATCCAGGAGTGAGCGGGGATGTGGGGTGATGGGGTGCTATGGGGTGCTATGGGGTGCTATGGGGTGCTATGGGGTGCTATGGGGTTATGGGGCGACACCGCCACCGTCATCCAGGAGTGAGCGGGGGGACATGGGGTGATGGGGTGCTATGGGGTGCTATGGGGTGATGGGGTGCTATGGGGGGATATGGGGTGATGGGGTGCTATGGGGTGATGGGGTGCTATGGGGTGATGGGCCGACACCGCCACCGTCATCCAGGAGTGAGTGGGGTGTGGGGTTATGGGGTGCTATGGGGTGCTATGGGGTGATGGGGTGCTATGGGGGGATATGGGGTGATGGGCTGACACCGCCACCGTCATCCAGGAGTGAGCGGGGATGGGGTGCTATGGGGTGCTATGGGGTGATATGGGGTGATATGGGGTGCTATGGGGTGCTATGGGGTGATGGGGTGCTATGGGGTGCTATGGGGTGATGGGGTTATGGGCCGACACCGCCACCGTCATCCAGGAGTGAGTGCGGTGATTGGGTGCTATGGGGTGCTATGGGGTGATGGGGGGTGATGGGGTGATGGGCCGACACCGCCACCGTCATCCAGGAGTGAGCGGGGGGTTATGGGGTGCTATGGGGTGGGATGGGGTTATGGGGTGATGGGGGGATATGGGGTGATGGGGTTATGGGGCGACACCGCCACCGTCATCCAGGAGTGAGCGGGGGGTTATGGGGCTATTGGGTTATGGGGTGATATGGGGTGATATGGGGTGATGGGGGATATGGGGGGATGGGTGCTGTGGGCCGACACCGCCACCGTCATCCAGGAGTGAGGGGCGGGGGTTATGGGGTGCTATGGGGGGTTATGGGGGGATATGGGGGGTGATGGGGGGATATGGGGTGATGGGGGGCTATGGGGTGATATGGGGGGCTATGGGGTGATATGGGGAGCTGTGGGGGGTTATGGGGTGATGGGGGGGTTAGGGTGGTTCCCACCCCCCACTTGTGGGTCCCATTCCCACCCCATGGCTCCCACCCCCC
The DNA here is from genome assembly GCF_987193195.1 of Phasianus colchicus. Lineage (NCBI taxonomy): Eukaryota > Metazoa > Chordata > Aves > Galliformes > Phasianidae > Phasianus > Phasianus colchicus. The sequence goes on along the minus strand of NC_143472.1, from coordinate 2,388,690 downwards.
ACTTGTGGGTCCCAATCCCATCCCATGGCTCCCACCCCCCACTTGTGGGTCCCAATCCCACCCCATGGCTCCCACCCCCCACTTGTGGGTCCCAATCCCATCCCATGGCTCCCACCCCCCACTTGTGGGTCCCATTCCCACCCCATGGCTCCCACCCCCCACTTGTGGGTCCCAATCCCATCCCATGGCTCCCACCCCCCACTTGTGGGTCCCAATCCCACCCCATGGCTCCCACCCCCACTTGTGGGTCCCAATCCCACCCCATGGCTCCCACCCCCCACTTGTGGGTCCCAATCCCACCCCATGGCTCCCACCCCCCACTTGTGGGTCCCATTCCCACCCCATGGCTCCCACCCCCCACTTGTGGGTCCCAATCCCACCCCATGGCTCCCACCCCCACTTGTGGGTCCCATTCCCACCCCATGGCTCCCACCCCCCACTTGTGGGTCCCAATCCCATCCCATGGCTCCCACCCCCCACTTGTGGGTCCCATTCCCACCCCATGGCTCCCACCCCCCACTTGTGGGTCCCAATCCCACCCCATGGCTCCCACCCCCCACTTGTGGGTCCCAATCCCATCCCATGGCTCCCACCCCCCACTTGTGGGTCCCAATCCCACCCCATGGCTCCCACCCCCACTTGTGGGTCCCAATCCCACCCCATGGCTCCCACCCCCCACTTGTGGGTCCCAATCCCATCCCATGGCTCCCACCCCCCACTTGTGGGTCCCATTCCCACCCCATGGCTCCCACCCCCCACTTGTGGGTCCCAATCCCACCCCATGGCTCCCACCCCCACTTGTGGGTCCCATTCCCACCCCATGGCTCCCACCCCCCACTTGTGGGTCCCAATCCCATCCCATGGCTCCCACCCCCCACTTGTGGGTCCCATTCCCACCCCATGGCTCCCACCCCCCACTTGTGGGTCCCAATCCCACCCCATGGCTCCCACCCCCCACTTGTGGGTCCCAATCCCACCCCATGGCTCCCACCCCCACTTGTGGGTCCCAATCCCACCCCATGGCTCCCACCCCCCACTTGTGGGTCCCATTCCCACCCCATGGCTCCCAGCCCCCACTTGTGGGTCCCATTCCCACCCCATGGCTCCCAGCCCCCACTTGTGGGTCCCATTCCCACCCCATGGCTCCCACCCCACACTTGTGGGTCCCATTCCCACCCCATGGCTCCCACCCCACACTTGTGGGTCCCATTCCCACCCCATGGCTCCCACCCCACACTTGTGGGTCCCATTCCCACCCTATGGGTCCCCTTCCCACCCCATGGCTCCCAGCCCCCACTTGTGGGTCCCATTCCCACCCCATGGCTCCCACCCCCCACTTGTGACTCCCGTTCCCACCCCATGGCTCCCATTCCCACCCCATGGCTCCCACCCCACACTTATGGGTCCTGTTCCCACCCTATGGGCCCTGTTCCCACCCCCCACTTGTGGGTCCCAATCCCACCCCATGGCTCCCACCCCCCATTTCTGGGTCCCATTCCCACCCCATGGCTCCCACCCCCCACTTGTGGGTCCCATTCTCACCCCCCACTTGTGGCTCCCATTCCCACCCCATGGCTCCCATTCCCACCCCATGGCTCCCATTCCCACCCCATGGCTCCCATTCCCACCCCATGGCTCCCACCCCACACTTATGGGTCCTGTTCCCACCCTATGGGTCCCATTCCCACCCCATGGCTCCCACCCCACACTTGTGGGTCCCAATCCCACCCCATGGCTCCCACCCCGCACTTATGGGTCCTGTTCCCAGCCTATGGGCCCCGTTCCCACCCCCCACTTGTGGGTCCCGCCCCACAGCTACAATTACTGCCGCGAGGACGAGGAGATCTACAAGGAGTTCTTCGACGTGGCCAACGACGTCATCCCCAACCTGCTCAAGGAGGCGGCCAGCGCCGAGCCCCACGGCGACAAGGTGGGAGCGGGGGCGCTTATGGGGCCGGGGGGGAAGGGGGGGACACTTATGGGGCTGGGGGGGGAAGGGGGGGCACTTATAGGGCTGGGGGGGGAAGCGAGGTCCCACATTTATGGGGCTGGGGGGAGAACAGTTAGGGGGTTGTGGGGGGAAGGGGGGGACACTTATGGGGCCGGGGGGGAAGGGGGGGACACTTATGGGGCTGGGGGGGGAAGGGGGGGCACTTATGGGGCTGGGGGGGAATGAGGGGGGGTTGCACTTATGGGGCTGGGGGGGGAAGCGAGGTCCCACAGTTATGGGGCGGAAGCGGGGTCCCACACTTATGGGGCTGGGGGGGGAACGAGGGGGGTTGCACTTATGGGGCTGGGGGGGAACGGGGGGCACAGTTATGGGGCTGGGTGGGGAAGGGGGGGACACTTATGGGGCTGGGGGTGGAAGGGGGGGTTGCACTTATGGGGCCGGGGGGGGAAATGGGGTCCCACACTTATGGGGCTGGGGGGGGAACAGGGGGCACAGTTATGGGGCTGGGGGGGGAAGCGAGGTCCCACATTTATGGGGCTGGGGGGAGAACAGTTAGGGGGTTGTGGGGGGAAGGGGGGGACACTTATGGGGCTGGGGGGGGGGGCGCTTATGGGGCCGGGGGGGAAGGGGGGGCACTTATGGGGCTGGGGGGGAATGAGGGGGAGTTGCACTTATGGGGCTGGGGGGGAAGCGAGGTCCCACAGTTATGGGGCGGAAGGTGGGTCCCACATTTATGGGGCTGGGGGGGAACGAGGGGGGTTGCACTTATGGGGCTGGGCGAAGCACAGTTATGGGGCTGGGGGGGAATGAGGGGGGGTTGCACTTATGGGGCTGGGTGGGGAAGGGGGGGACACTTATGGGGCTGGGGGTGGAAGGGGGGGTTGCACTTATGGGGCCGGGGGGGGAAGTGGGGTCCCACACTTATGGGGCTGGGGGGGGAATGGGGGGCACAGTTATGGGGCTGAGGGGGGAAGGGGGGGGGTTGCACTTATGGGGCTGGGGGGAGCACAGTTATGGGGCTGGGAGGGGAAGGGGGGGCACTTATGGGGATGGGGGGGAAGCGAGGTCCCACATTTATGGGGCTGGGGGGAGAACAGTTAGGGGGCTGGGGGGGGAATGGGGGGCACTTATGGGGCTGGGGGGGAATGAGGGGGGGTTGCGCTTATGGGGCTGGGGGGGGAAGCGAGGTCCCACAGTTATGGGGCGGAAGCGGGGTCCCACATTTATGGGGCTGGGGGGGGAAGGGGGTGGGTTGCACTTATGGGGCTGGGGGGAGCACAGTTATGGGGCTGGGGGGGGAAGTGGGGTCCCACACTTATGGGGCTGGGGGGGGAACGGGGGGCACGCTTATGGGGCTGGGGGGAATGAGGGGGGTTGCACTTATGGGGCTGGGGGGGTAAGGGGGGGTCTCACACTTATGGGGCTGGGGGGCAAGGGGGGTTGCACTTATGGGGCTGGGGGTGGAAGGGGGGTTGCACTTAGGGGGTCTCACACTTATGGGGCTGGGGGGAAGGGGGGGTCGCACTTATGGGGCTTGGGGGGGTCCTATGGGGTCAGTATGGGGAGCTCTGTGGGTCCCCCACACTTGGGGGTCCCACATTTTGGGGGTCCATATGGGTGAGCCCCATTTAAGGTGGCTCCACAATTCTGATGGAGGTCCCCCCCATTTGGGTGGGGGTCCCACACTTTGGGGGTCTCACATGGGGTCTCTGTGCCCCACATTTGGGGGTCCCACACTTTTGGGGTCCCACATGGGAGCTCTCTGGGTGCCCCACGCTTGGGGGTCCCACACTTCGGGGGTCCGTATGGGTGGGCCCCATTTAAGGTGGCCCCACATTTAAGGTGGCCCCACGATTCCAATGGAGGTCCCCCCCATTGGGGTGGGGGTCCCACATGGGGTCTCTGTGCCCCACATTTGGGGGTCCCACATGGGAGCTCTCTGGGTGCCCCACACTTGGGTGCCCCACACTTCGGGGGTCCATATGGGTGAGCCCCATTTAAGGTGGCCCCACATTTAAGGTGGCCCCACGATTCTGATGGAGCTCCCCCCCATTCGGGTGGGGGTCCCACACTTTGGGGGTCCTACGTGGGGTCTCTGTGACCCACATTTAGGGGTCCCACATGGGAGCTCTCTGGGTGCCCCACACGTTGGGTGCTCCACACTTTGGGGGTCCGTATGGATGAGCGCCATTTAAGGTGGCCCCACATTTAAGGTGGCCCCGTGATTCCAACGGAAGTCCCCCCTATTTGGGTGGGGGTCTCGCATTTTGGGGTAACTATGAAGGGTTCCCCCATTTCAGGGGGGGGTTCCTCTCCCCTCCTCTCACCCTGAGCCTTTTCCTCCCCCTCCCCCACCCCCCCCCAGGCGCCGCCCAGCCCCGGGGGTCTCTCAGCCCTTCAGGACCCCGAATGCTTCGCCCACCTCCTTCGTTTCTACGATGGCATCTGCCGCTGGGAGGAGGGCAGCCCCACCCCCGTCCTGCACGTGGGCTGGGCCACCTTCCTCGTGCAGTCCCTGGGCCGCTTCGATGGGCAGGTGGGGCGGGGGGGGTTATGAGGGTCCTGGGGGGGTTATGAGGGTCCCGGGGGGGTTATGAGGGTCCCGGGGGGGTTATGGGGGTCCCGGGGGGGTTATGGAGGTCCTACTTGGGGTTATGGGGGTCCTGGGAGGGGTTATGAGGGTCCTATGTGGGGTTATGGGGGTCCCAGGGGGGCTATGGGGTCCTGGGGGGGTTATGAGGGTCCTACGTGGGGTTATGGGGGTCCCGGAATGGGTTATGGGGGTCCTGGGGGGGCTATGGAGGGGGTTATAGGAGTCCTGGGGGGGGTTATGGGGGTCCTGGGGGGAGTTATAAGGGGTTATAGGGGGTTATGAGGGTCCTATGTGGAGTAATGGGGGTCCTGAGGGGGGTTATGGGGGTCCTATGTGGGGTTATGGGGGTCCCAGGGGGGCTATGGGGGGGGCTATGGGGTCCTGGAGGGGGTTATGAGGGTCCTACGTGGGGTTATGGGGCTCCTGGGGGGGGTTATGAGGGACCTGGGAGGGGTTATGAGGGTCCTATGTGGGGTTATGGGGGTCCCAGGGGGGCTATGGGGGGGGCTATGGGGTCCTGGGGGGGTTATGAGGGTCCTACGTGGGGTTATGGGGGTCCTGTGGGGGGTTATGAGGGACCTGGGGGGGGTTATGGGGGTCCTATGTGGGGTTATGGGGGTCCTGGGGGGGTTATGGAGGTCCTACTTGGGGTTATGGGGGTCCTGGGAGGGGTTATGAGGGTTCTATGTGGGGTTATGGGGGTCCCAGGGGGGCTATGGGGTCCTGGGGGGGTTATGAGGGTCCTACGTGGGGTTATGGGGGTCCCGGAATGGGTTATGGGGGTCCTGGGGGGGCTATGGAGGGGGTTATAGGAGTCCTGGGGGGGGTTATGGGGGTCCTGGGGGGAGTTATAAGGGGTTATAGGGGGTTATGAGGGTCCTATGTGGAGTAATGGGGGTCCTGAGGGGGGTTATGGGGGTCCTATGTGGGGTTATGGGGGTCCCAGGGGGGCTATGGGGGGGGCTATGGGGTCCTGGAGGGGGTTATGAGGGTCCTACGTGGGGTTATGGGGCTCCTGGGGGGGGTTATGAGGGACCTGGGAGGGGTTATGAGGGTCCTATGTGGGGTTATGGGGGTCCCAGGGGGGCTATGGGGGGGGCTATGGGGTCCTGGGGGGGTTATGAGGGTCCTACGTGGGGTTATGGGGGTCCTGTGGGGGGTTATGAGGGACCTGGGGGGGGTTATGGGGGTCCTATGTGGGGTTATGGGGGTCCTGGGGGGGTTATGGAGGTCCTACTTGGGGTTATGGGGGTCCTGGGAGGGGTTATGAGGGTTCTATGTGGGGTTATGGGGGTCCCAGGGGGGTTATAGGGGTCCTGGGGGGGGGGTTATGAGGGGTTATGGGGGACCTGGAGGGGATTCTGGGGGTCCTGGGGGGGGTTATGAGGGTCCTCTGTGGGGTTATGGGGGTCCCAGGGGGGCTATGGGGGGGGCTATGGGGTCTTGGGGGGGGATTATGGGGGTCCTACGTGGGGTTATGGGGTTCCTGGGGGGGGTTATGGGGGGCTATGGGTGTCCTGTGTGGGGTTTTGGGGGGATTTGGGGGGTTATGGGGGTCGTGGGTAATGGAGGCCCTAGGGAGGGGTTATGGGGGTCCTGTTGGGGGGGGGCGTTATAGGGGTTTAGGGGTGTCCTATGTGGGGTCTGGGGGTCCTGGGGGGTTTTGCGGGGTTATGGGGATCCTGGGGGGCATCATAGGGGGTTATGGGTGTCCTGTGTGGGGCTGTGGGGGGGGTTATGGGGGTCCTGGGGGGGGGGGCGTCATGGGGGGGGATTGGGTTTTCAGGGTCCCACCTTTCCCTCGGCCCCGCCCCTCGACGTGGCCCCGCCCCCTGACGCCGTGGCCACGCCCCTCAGGTGCGCCAGCAGCTCCGATTGGCGCCACGTGACCCCGCCCCCGCGGACGACGCCGAAGAAGGGGGCGGAGCCGCCGGAGGGGAGGAGTCACGTGAGGGTCGGCGCCGCCCCCCGCGCCGCGAATCCCGGCCGGAAGCTCCGCCCCCCGCCAAGCGCCCGCCCCCCGCGCGTCGCCCCGCCCCTTCCCCTTCCGCCGAGTCGCAGGGGGGCGTGGCTTCGGGGCAGCAAGGGGGCGGGGCTTCCGACCAAGAGGGCGGGGCTTCGGGAGCCAGCGAGGGCTCAGCGCAAGGGGGCGGGGCCTCCGGACAGGGGGGCGGGGCTTCGTCGCAAGGCTGCGTGTCCTCTGAGCAAGGGGGCGGGGCGTCCGAGCAAAGGGGCGGGGCCACTGCCGCGGGGGGCGGAGCTTCGGGAGCCCCCGGGTTGGCGCTGGCGTTTCGCAGTCAGAAGATGCGCGGGATGCAGGAGCTGCTGCGCGCCCCCCGCCTCAATTCCAGCGCCATCAAACTGCAGCTCACCGCGCAGTCCCAGGTGCAGCCGCGCCGCAACCGCGCTCCGGGAGGGGCTTACTCCGTCGCCTTCCTGCGGCGGGCACGGAAAGGGACGTAAGGGAGAGGTCCTGAGCGTGGCTGGGGCTCGCCGTGCGGCCCGAAGGGGATGTTGCCCCCCCTCCCTCCCCCATCCCGCACGCGTACGTGGACTGAAACGTTCGCTGGGTTTCCCCGAACGCACGTTCCGCCGCACCCACGTGTGCCACACACGTGTTTTTCCTTCCACGTGGCCTTAGAGGTGTGGTGGGTCCGCCGTCCTTCCCCTTTCCCACCCCCATCCCCCACGCGTGCCCCACGTGTCCGGTTGTGCTGCCACACGTGCCCGTTTCCTGTGCCCACGTGGCCTTAACCGCCTGTCAGACCCCCCCCGCCCACCCCTACGTGCTTCCCCTCACGTGACTCCGTCCCCGCGTTCGTATCCTCCGTCTGACCTCTACGTTCAGCCCCGCCCCCGCCACGTGACCCCCCGCATCCAATAAACAGAGTTTTTTTTTTTTCCCGCTCGTCCTTTATTCCCACAATGCTGCGCGCGGCGCAACCGCCCCCAGCATCCAATGGGGGCTCGGCCCCCGCGTGACGTCACCGCCAGCGCTCCGCAGGATGGAGACGCGCTCGGCCAATCCCCGCGCCCCTCGAAGCCCGCCCTCCGCCTTCCACCAATCCGCTCCGCCTTCCTTTTGATCGGCGTTTCTCTCAGCCAATTGCAGCGGTTTCCACCTCAGCGCTAATTCCCTCCCCCTGACGCTCGCTCTCCACCAATCCGTGCCACTCTCTCGCTGATTGACGTGTCGTTCAGCCAATCCAATCTCTTTCCTCCCGCCAACGCTTAGCCCTCCCCAACTCGGGGCCTGCTCTCCGCTCTCCGCCAAACCGCGCCGCTCTCCTCCTGAGCGACGCGTCTGTCAGCCAATCCCTGCGCTCCTCTTCCCTCACCGGTGCTCGTTCTCCGGTAATCCGCGCCGCCCTCAGTGAGAGCGACACTTGGCTCAACCAGCGGTCCCCTCCAAATCCCGCCCACACCGCAACCCCACCAATCCACGCGTTCCTCCACCTGATCGACGTTCCGCTCCGGCAATCGCCGCTCTCGTTATTTAAACTCTCGGCCCCTTCATCGGGGCCCGCCCTCCGCCTGCAACCAATCAGCGAAGGGCTGCTTTTGATCGACATGCCGCTCGGCCAATCTCCGCTCCGCCGCTCTCGTCAGTGCCCGCCCTCCGACCCTCCTCCAATCCGCTCCGCTTTCTTTCCGACTGACGTTCCTCTCCTCCAATCAGTGTCCTCGCGACCTTTGCACTTCCCCTCCTCGCACCAACCAATCCCTGCTCTCCCTTCCCCGCAGGGCCCGCCCTCCGCCTTCCACCAATCCGCGCCTCCCTCTGTCCGACCGACGTTCTGCTCGGCTAACCGCCGTTCTCCTCTCCTCCGCGCTCAGCCCCGCCCACCGACCAATCGCCGCCCTCCTTACCTCAGCGCTCAGCCCCTCCCACTCCCCCCTCCCGTCCAATCCCCGCGCTCACCACCTCAGCGCACGGCCCCGCCCCCCGCCCCTCCCTCCGACCAATCCGCCGCCTCACCTCCTTGACAGCCACCCTCTTCCCCCAATCCGCCGCCCGCACCCCTTTGACGGGCGAGCCGGCCGACCAATCGACGCGCGCTTCGCGGCGCGGCGGCGTGGAAGCTTCGCGAAGCCCTCCTCGGGCGGCGCGGAGCGCTCTATGGCGACCGGAGCGAACGCCACGCCGCTGGGCAAGCTCCACCCGCCGCCGCCTCCTCCGCCTCCGCCGCCCAAACCCGGCTTTCCCCCTCCGGCCCTCGGCCTCTCGGGGCCTCCTCAACCCTCGGCCGCCCTCCTCGGCCCTATGGCGGCCGCCGCTTATCCGTTCGCCGCGCTGCCGCCTCCTCCGCCGCCTCCTCCGCCGCCTCCGCCGCCTCCTCAACCGCAGCCCCCGCAGCAGCAGCCGCCTCCGCCGCCTCCTCCGCCTCCGCCGCCTCCTCCGGCCCAAACGCAGCCCCCCCCGGGTTCCTCCGCTTTCGGATTCCGCTTCCCATCGCCGCCCCCCCCCGGGCACGAAGCCGCCGCCGCCGCCTCCGCCGCCGCCGCCGCGGTCGCCGCGGTCGGGACCCCCCCGCAGGCCGCCCCCAACGCCCCCTCCGGAACCGCCGCCGCCGCCCCACCGCCGCCCCCCCCGCAACAACGGGCGGAGGAGAGCGGGGGGGGAGGGGCGGGGGGAGCGGGGGGTGGAGGAGGAGGAGGGGGAGGGGGAGGAGGGGGGGGGGTGGTGGTGGTGGTTGGGGGCGTCGGGGGGGGGGGGCCGGGGGAGGTGGGGGGGGGAGGAGGAGGAGGAGGAGGAGGAGGAGGAGGAGGAGTGGGGGGGGTGAGGCCCGGACATAAGGCGGCCAGGAGAGCAGGTAGGGAGGGGTTGGGGGGGGGGTTGTATAAAGGGGGGGGGGGGGTGGGATGTGGGGGGTTGTGTGGGGGGGGTGGGATGTAACGGAGGGGGTGTAAGGGGTCGTGGGGGGGGGGGGTTAGGGGTGGATAAGGGGTCGTGGGGGGGGGGTGTAAGAGGTCGTGGGGGGGGATAAAGGGTGGATAAGGGGTCGTGGGGGTCGTGGGGGGGATAAGGGGTCGTGGGGGGGGTGGGGGGGATAAGGGGTCGTGGGGGGTGGGGCATAAGGGGGGGGTGTAAGGGGTCGTGGGGGGGATAAGGGGCGGATAAGGGGTCGTGGGGGGATAAGGGGTTGTGGGGATCGTGGGGGCATAAGGGGTCGTGGGGGGGGGTGGTGCATAAGGGGTAGTGGGGTGGATTAGGGGTGGATAAGGGGTCGTGGGGGGGAATAAGGGGTCGTTGGGGGGATACGGGGTTGTGGGGGGAGTGGGGGCATAAGGTGTCGTGGGGGGGGGGTAAGGGGTCGTTGGGGGGTGTGAGGGGTCGTGGGGGGGGGATAAGGGGTCGTGGGGGGAGTGGGGGCATAAGGTGTCGTGAGGGGGATAAGGGGGGGATAAGGGGTCGTGGGGGGGATAAGGGGTGGATAAGGGGTCCTGCGGGTCGTGGGGGGGATAAGGGGTCGTGGGGGTTGTGGGGGGGGGTGAGGTGTAAGGGGTCATGGGGTTGTGGGGGGGGTTTGGGGTGTAAGGAGTCGTGGGGGTTGGGGTGTTATGAAAGGTCTTGGGGGGCGTAAGGGGTCGTGGGGGGGGGTGGGGCGTTTTGGGGGTGTAAGCGGTCGGGGAGTCATGGGGGGATGGGGGGGTTATAAGGGGTCGTGGGGGGGGTGTAAGGGGTCGTGGGAGGGGGGGTGTAAGGGATTGTGGGGTCATGGGGGGTTGGGGTCACGGGGGGGTGGAGGGTTGGGGTTTAATGGGTTTTGGGGGGGTTGTAATGGGTTGTGGGGGGGTTGGGATGTATGGAGTTATAGGGGGTGGGGGGGTTGGGGTGTAGGGAGTGATGGGTTTATGGGGGGGGATTGGGATGGGTCGTGGGGGGGTGTAAGGGGTTTTGGGGGGGGGCACTGGGGTGGGGGTTTAAGGGGTGATGGGGGGGTGGGGATGGGCCGTGGGGGTGGGGTTGGGGTTGTAGAGGATCATGGGAGGTTACAGGGGGGGAGTTGGGGTATAATGGGTTTTGGGGGGGGTATGGGGGGGGTTGGGGTGTAAGGGGTTATGGGGAGTGGGGGTGTTGTGAGGAGGGGGTTGGGGGGTGCGGGAAGGGGAGGTTTGGGGGGGTATGTAGGGTCTGTAGGGTGGGGGGGTTGTGAAGGGTTATGGGGTGAGGGGGGGCTGGGGGGGTTGTGAAGGGTTATGGGGTGGAGGGGGGGGTTGTGGGGTGAGGGAGGGGGGGCTGGGGGGGTTGTGAAGGGTTATGGGGTGGAGGGGGGGGTTATGGGGTGAGGGAGGGGGGCTGGGGGGGTTGTGAGGGGTTCTGAAGGGGGAGGGCTATGGGGTGGTGGGATTTTAGGGGGGGCTTGTTGGGGTGAAAGGGGGTGTGGGAGCAACCTGAGGTTTTGGGGGGGCAGAGCGGGAGGAACCGGAAGTGGTCGGAGGTCCTGGGGGGCTGTGGGGCCGGCTGTGGGGCAGTGGGTTGTTAGAGGGCAGTTGTGGGGCAGTTATAGGGCAGTTGTGGGGTGGTGGGGCAGTTATAGGGCAGCTGTGGGGCAGTTATAGGGTGGTTGTGGGGTGGTTCTGGGGGCAGAGTGGAGCCATTATAGGACTGTTTTGTGTCACAGTGGGCCAATTATGGGACCGTTATGGGGCAGAGCGGGGCAGTTATAGGGTGGCTATGGGGCACAGCAGGGCATTATGGGGCTGCTATGGGGTTGTTGTGGGGTGGTTATGGGGCTGCTGTAGGGCGCAGTGGGGTGGCTATGGGGCACAGCGGAGCAGTTATGGGGCTGCTATGGGGCCAATATGGGGTAGAGCAGGGCGGCTATGGGGTTGCTATGGGTTCGTTATGGGGCAGAGTGGGGCAGTTATGGGGTGGCTATGGGGTACAGCGGGGCAGTTATGGGGCTGCTATGGGGTCGTTACAGGGAAGAGCGGGGAGTTATGGGGCGGCTGTGGGGCACAGTGGGGCAGTTATGGGGTACAGTGGGGCTGTTATGGGATCGTTATGGGGAAGAGTGCGGAGTTATAGGGCAGCTATGGGGCAGAGCGGGGCAGTTATGGGTTCATTATGGGGCACAGCGGGGCAGTTATGGGGCTGCTATGGGGTCGTTATGGGGAAGAGTAGGGAGTTATGGGGCGGCCGTGGGGCACAGCAGGGCAGTTATGGGGTGGCTGTGGGGTCGTAATGGGGAAGAGTGGGGAGTTATAGGGCGGCTATGGGGCACAGCGGGGCAGTTATGGGGCTGCTGTGGGGCACATTGGTGCAGTTATGGGGCGGCTATGGGGTACAGCAAGGCAGTTATGGGGCTGCTATGGGGTCAATATGGGGTAGAGCAGGGTGGCTATGGGGTTGTTATGGGGCAGAGTGGGGCAGTTATGGGGTGGCTATGGGGTCATTATGGGGAAGAGTGGGCAGTTATGGGGCAGCTGTGGGGCACAGCGGGGTAGTTATGGGGCAGCTATGGGGTCGTTATGGGGCACAGTGGGGCAGTTATGGGGCGGCCGTGGGGCACAGTGGGGCAGTTATGGGGTACAGTGGGGCTGTTATGGGATCGTTATGGGGAAGAGTGTGGAGTTATAGGGCAGCTATGGGGCAGAGCGGGGCAGTTATAGGGCAGCTATGGGGCGCAGCGGGGCAGTTATGGGGCTGCTGTGGGGTCGTTATGGGGAAGAGTGGGCAGTTATGGGGTGGCCGTGGGGCACAGCGGGGCAGTTATGGGGTGGCCGTGGGGCACAGCGGGGCAGTTATGGGGGCTGCTATGGGGTCGTTGTGGGGGCTGCTATGGGGTCGTTGTGGGGGCTGCTATGGGGTCGTTGTGGGGCACAGCGGGGCAGTTATGGGGCTGCTATGGGGTCGTTATGGGGGCTGCTATGGGGTCGTTGTGGGGCACATCGGTGCAGTTATGGGGCGGCTATGGGGCACATCAGTGCAGTTATGGGGCGGCCGTGGGGCAGGTTGAGTGCCGCTCTAGGGCACGGCGGGGCTCGGTCCCCCCAAGATGGCGGCGCCACTTCCGGCGCGGCGCTGCCCGAAATGGAGGCGTGGCGGCGGGCGGGCGGGCAGGCGGCCATGTTAGTTGTCATTAACGTCGCGTTTAATTAACGGTTCTTTTAATGAATTTCTCGCAGAGTTCCCGAAGAAGAGGAAGCGCAGCCGTTGGAACCAGGACAGCCTGGAGCAGAAGACGGTGATTCCGGGGATGCCCACCGTCATCCCGCCCGGCCTCACCCGCGAACAGGAGCGCGCCTACATCGGTAATGCGGCCGGCGCCATCTTGGGCCGGCGGGTCACGTGGCGGCGGTCACGTGGGCGCGGTCACGTGGGGGCTGGGCGGGGAAGGGAGGGGGAGGGAGCTGAGTTTGGATCGAAGCCGGGGGAGGGGGGATTTTTGGGGTGGAAAACGGGGATTTTGGGGTCTGGGGATGCGCTGGTGTGGTTTTGTTGTGGCGCAGCAAACGAACGTTGGTTTTTGGTGTGAGAAGCATGGGGAAATGGTAAAATCAGAGTTTGGTTTGGGGTGAAAAATGCCCTGATTTGGGGCTGCGTGGTGCTGAATTGGTTTCATATATAGGAAATCGAAGTTTTTTGGGGTGAAAAACGCTGGATTTGGGGCTGCGTTACGCTGCGATGGTTGGCTCTATAGAGCGAGAAGGTTTGGTGTGAAAAAGTCTGATTTTGGGGGCTGTGTTACGCTGCTACCATTTCGTTTCCACAGAACAGGATTTTGGGGTGAAAAGCTCCAAGTTTGGGGCCGTTTCATTGCAATGATTTTACCCAAAAGGTGTGAAATTTTGGTGTGAAAAAGTCCGATTTCGGGGGCTGCGTTACGCTGCAACGATTCCATTTATCCAGAAGGAAATTTTGGTGCGAAAAACTCCGATTTTGGGGCCGCGTGACGCTGCGATCATTGTGTTCATACAGAAAGAAATTTTGGTGTGAAAAACTCCGATTTTGGGGCTGCGTTCCAGGACAGAATTTTGGTGTGAAAAGTTTTGTTTTTGCTGCAATGGTTTTGTTTACACAGAGGGAAATTTTGGTGTGAAAAAGTGGGATTTTGGGGCTGCGTCGCCCCTGCGCAAAGGTCATTTCTAGGGGCAAATTTTGGTGTGAAAAAAGCCAAGTTTGGTTCCCGGCTCCTTTTGCTGCGTTTCTACACCGTGGAGATTAAAAATAATCATAATAACGATAATAATAACCCTTGATTTTGGTGTGAAAAAAGGCAGATTTGGGCAAAAGGCCGCCGTGCTCCGATTGCAGCCGATGGAGCAAAAAAAAAAAGAAAAAAACAGCCGGTTTTGGTGTGAAAAAGTGGAGATTTGGTGAAACGCTGCCCAGCTCCGCCTCCGTCCCTGCGAATTTTGGTGTGAAAAACGCAAAGTTTGGTTCAACTGTGCATAACTGTGCCTTTATCCCATAGCAGCCAAAGCGGCGCTCGGTTTGGGGCCAAAAAGGCCCGTTTTGGGTCCAGCGCCGCTCCCCGGCCGTAGGGAGGAAAAGAGGAGCTGGTTTGGTGCGAAAAACTCAAAGTTTGGGGCATTTTGGTGCGAAAAATGGAAGGTTTGGGGGCAGCGCGGCGGGGCGGGGCGGCACGGGGTGATTTTTGGGGTGAAAAAGGGGGATTTTGGGGTCTGGAGAACGGGGCTCCTTTTGGGGCCAAACGTTCGGAATTTGGGGGTGAAAAAAAGTGCGATTTTAGGGGTTCTTTTTGGGGTCAAATGCCCAGAATTTGGGGGTGAAAAAAGTGCATTTTTGGGTTCTTTTCGGGGCCAAAAAGCTGAGTTTTGGGGCTCCCAGGGGTGGAAGTCCCAGATTTTGGGGCAAAAAGTTGTGGATTTGGGTCTCGCGGATCCATTTTGGTGCAAAAAAGGCCCAAATTTGGGTCTTCCCAAAACTTTTTTTGGCTCAAAAAAAGGGAAATTTGGGTTTTTCTGATTCGTTTAGCTGCAAAAAGTGGAAAAATTGGGAGTTTCTGAGGTTTTTTTTGACCCAAAAAGTCACAATTTGGGGTTTTTGGTGTTGATTGCAGGAGAAAATTGGGATTTTTGGAGTCAAAGTGAAGGAGAAAAACCCCAAGTTTGGATTTTTTTGCACCCATTTTGACTCAAAAAAAAAAGAAATTTGGATTTTTCTGGTTTATTCTGGGTCAAAAAGTGGAAAATTAGGGTTTTTGTGATCCTCATTTTGGGTCTAAAAGTTCCAAATATGGGTCTTTCTGAGCCATTTTGGTGCAAAAGGGTCCAAATTTGGGAGTTTGTGGGGTTTTTTTTAGTGTAGAAAATTCCAAATTGGGGGTTTTTGACTCAAAAATGAACGACAGAAAAGCAAAATTTGGGGCTTTTTGCTGCTCAGTTTGGGTCAAAAAGTCCAAAATTTGGGTCTTTCTGCTGTTGAGTTTGGTGCAAAAAATCGATATTAGGGCTTTTTTAATGGGATTGAGGACAAAAGGAAGTGAAATTTGGGATCCTTGTGATCAGTTTGGGGCCAGAAAAGTCAATATTCGGTTTTCCTCTTTGGTTTTGGGCCAAAAAAGTCCGAATTTGGGTGCTTGCAGTGTTCATTGCAGGACAAAAAGGAACTTTGTGGCTCAAAACTGTCAAAAAAAACCAAGTTTGGATCTTTTTGGTGCTTGTTTTCATCTCAAAAAATGGAGATTTGGGGTCTTTGTGGTGGGATTTGGGTCGGAAAAGTCCAAATTTGGGGTTTTTGTGATGGGATTTGAGTCAGAATAGTTGAAAATCAGGGCCTTTGTAACAAGATTTGGGTGAGAAAAGTCCAAATTTGGGTCTTTGTGATGGAATTCAGGTCAGGAAGGTAAAAATTGGGGTTTTTGTGATAGGATTTGGGTGAGAAAAGTCCAGATTTGGGGTCTTTGTGATTAGATTTGGGTCAGAAAGGCTTAAAATTGTGATTTTTGTGATGGGATTTGGGTCAGGAAGGTAAAAAGTGGAGCCTTCTGATGGCATTTGGGTCAGAAAGTCCAGATTTGGGATTTTTGTGATGGGATTGGAGTCAGAAAGGTTTAAAATGGGGGGTTTTGAGATGGGATTTGGGTGAGAAAAACCCAAAACTGGGGGTTTTGTGATGGGATTTGGGTGAGAAAAATTCAAATTTGGGGTTTTCTTAACAAGATTTGTGTCAGGCTGAAAATTGCTGTTTTTGTGATGGGAGTCGGGTCAGGAAGGTGAAAATTTGGGTCTTTGTGATGGATTTTGGGGTCAGGGA
The DNA here is from genome assembly GCF_987193195.1 of Phasianus colchicus. Taxonomy (NCBI): domain Eukaryota; kingdom Metazoa; phylum Chordata; class Aves; order Galliformes; family Phasianidae; genus Phasianus; species Phasianus colchicus. The sequence continues at coordinate 2,372,919 of NC_143472.1, read as the reverse complement.
AGCCCAAATTTGGGTCTTCGTAATGGGATTTGGTCAGGAAGGCCCAAATTTGGGATTTTTTGTGATGGGATTTGGGTCGGAAAGGCCAAATTTGGGATTTTTTGTGATGGGATTTGGTCTGAAAAGTCCAAATTTTGTGTATGTGTGATGAGATTTGTGTCAGGAAGGTTTAAAATTTGGGGTTTTTGTGATGGGATTTGGGTCGGAAAGGCCAAATTTGGGATTTCTTGTGATGGGATTTGGTCTGAAAAGTCCAAATTTTGTGTCTTTGTGATGGGATTTGTGTTAGAAAGGTTTAAAACTTGGGATTTTTGTGATGGGATTTGGGTCAGAAAGGCCAAATTTGGGTTTTTTGTGATGGAATTTGGGTCGGAAAAGTCCAAATTTGGGGGTTTCTGTGATGGAATTTGGGTCGGAAAAGTCCAAATTTGGGGGTTTTGTGATGGGATTTGGGTCAGAAAAGTCCAGATTTGGGTTTCTGTGATGGGATTTGGGTCGGAAAAGTCCAAATTTGGGGGTTTTGTGATGGGATTTGGGTCAGGGAGGTCCAAATTTGGGTCTTGGTGAGGGTTTTTGGGTCAGAAAAGTCCACATTTGGGTCTCTGTGATTGATTTTGGGGTCAGAAAAGTCCAAGTTTGGGGTTTTTCTTATTGGATTTGGGTCGGTAAAGTCCAAACTTGAGGGTTTTGTGATGTGGTGTGGATCAGAAAAGTCCAAATTTGGGTATCTTTGATGGGTTTTGGGTCAGGAAAGTCCAAATTTAGGTTTTTTGTGATGGGATTTGGTCTGAAAAGTCCAAATTTCATGTCTTTGTGATGGGGTTTGGGTCAGAAAGGCCAAATTTGGGGGTTTTGTGATGGGATTTGGGTCAGAAAAGTCCAAATTTGGGATTTTTATGATGGGGTTTGGGTCAGAAAGGCCAAGTTTGGGGTTTTGTGGTGGTATTTGGGTCAGGAAGGTCCAAATTTGGGGTCTCTGTGATGGAATACGAGTTGGGAAAATCCAAACTTGGGTGTTTTGTGATGGGATTTGGGTCAGAAAAGTCCAAATTTGGGATTTTTATGATGGGATTTGGGTCAGAAAAGTCCAAGTTTGCGTCTCTGTCATTGATTTTGGGGTCAGAAAAGTCCAAATTTGGGATTTTTATGATGGGATTTGGGTCAGAAAGGCCAAGTTTGGGGTTTCTGTGGTGGAATTAGGGTCGGAAAAGTCCAAATTTGTGGGTTTTGTGATGGGATTTGGGTCAGGAAGGTCCAAATTTGGGGTCTCTGTGATTGATTTTGGGGTCAGAAAAGTCCAAATTTGCAATTTTTATGATGGGGTTTGGGTTACAGAAGTCCAAATTTGGGTCTCTGAGATGGGATTTGGGTCAGAAATCTTTAAAATTGGGATTTTTGTGATGGGATTTGGGTCAGAAAAGTCCAAATTTGAGTCTCTGTGATGGGATTTGGGTCAGAAAAGTCCAAATTTGGGATTTGTATGATGGCATTTGGGTCAGAAAAGTCCAAATTTGGGGTTTTTGTGTTTGGATTTGGGCCAGAAAAGACCAAATTTGAGTCTCTGTGATGGAATACGAGTTGGAAAAGTCCAAATTTGGGGGTTTTGTGATGGGATTTGGGCCAGAAAAGTCTAAAGTTGGGATTTTTATGATGGGATTTGGATCAGAAAAGTCCAAATTCGGGATTTTTATGATGGCCTTTGGGTCAGAAAAGTCCAAATTTGGGTTTCTGTGATGGAATTTGGGTCGGAAAAGTCCAAATTTGGGGGTTTCTGTGATGTGATTTGGGTCGGAAAAGTCCAAATTTGGGGGTTTTGTGATGGGATTTGGTCTGAAAAGTACAAATTTGGGTATCTTTGATGGGGTTTGGGTCAGAAATCCTTAAAATTGGGATTTTTGTGATGGGATTTGGTCTGAAAAGTCCAAATTTTGTGTCTTTGTGACGAGATTTGTGTCAGAAAGGTTTAAAATTTGGGATTTTTGTGATGGGATTTGGGTCAGAAAGGCCAAATTTGGGGTTTTTGTGATGGGATTTGGGTCGGGAAAGTCCAAATTTGGGATTTGTATGGCGGGGTTTGGGTCAGAATAGTCGAAAATTGGGGTCTTTGTAACAAGATTTGGGTCAGAAAAGTCCAAATTTGGATCTCTGTGATTGATTTTGGGGTCAGAAGAGTCCAAATTTGGGTGTTTTGTGATGGAATTTGGGTCGGAAAAGTCCAAATTTGGGGGTTTTGTGATGGGATTTGGATCAGAAAAGTCCAAATTCGGGATTTTTATGATGGCATTTGGATCAGAAAAGTCCAAAGTTGGGATTTTTATGATGGCATTTGGATCAGAAAAGTCCAAATTTGGGTTTCTGTGATGGAATTTGGGTCAGAAAAGTCCAAATTCGGGATTTTTATGATGGCATTTGGATCAGAAAAGTCCAAATTCGGGTTTCTGTGATGGGATTTGGGTCAGAAAAGTCCAAATTCGGGATTTTTATGATGGCATTTGTGTCAGAAAAGTCCAAACTGGGGTCTGTGCGATTGATTTTGGGGTCAGAAACGTCCGAATCGGGCACTTTGTGGTGGCTTTCCCCAAGTTCCCAATTCGGGGCTGTGCTGCCCCCATTGCTGCAGCACCGCTGCCCCCCAAAGGCCCCAAAACGACCCCAAAACGACCCCAAAAAGCCCCCAAACGTCCCCTTGCCGCCCCCCCCATCCCCCCAGCCGCGCTGCGGGGCCGCCTCTCTTCCCCCCTTCCCCCCCCCTCCCCCTTCATTTTTGGGTTGGTTTCCTCCGTTTTCGCTGCTTTATTTCTTTTTCCTAACCTGGTTTCTTCCAGTGCAACTGCAGATAGAAGACCTGACCCGCAAACTGCGCACGGGAGACCTGGGCATCCCCCCTAACCCTGAGGACAGGTCGGGAACCGCCCCTTTTTTGGGCTCAAAAGTAACGATTTTGGTCAACGTCGCCTCTCCCCCCCCCCCCCCCCCCACCTCCTCTCCCCCTCTTCCCCTCCCCCACCCCCCTCACCCTTCTTCCCCTCCCCCACCCCCGGCGCTTTGATAAGGAGAAAAAAAGAACCAAAGTCCTAAAAAAAAAACCCTGAAACGACCCCAAAATGGTGCCGGAGGAGTGTGGGGGGGAGGGGAAGGGGGGGAGGGGCGGGGGAGGGGAGTGTGGTGGTGGTGGTGGGGGGGGAGAGGGGGTTGGGGGGGCGGAGCTGAGCGCGGCGTTAATGAGCGCCCCGCTAACGAAGGAGCCCCCAATTAATTAACCCCTCCTTGCTCCTGCAGCGCCACAGGGCCGAAGTTAGCGGGGATCATTGGGGTTGAAAGAGGGAGCGGGGTGGTGGGGTGGGGGGGGGGGTTGTTCGTTAACGAGCTCGCCGCTAATTAGCCATTGGGGGGGGGGTAATTAGCGCTAACGAGCGCGCCCTAACGAGTCTGTTTGCGCGCCGACAGCTCCCCGAGGACGGCTCCGCTCCGCTCGGCTCCTTCACTCCGCAGCAATAACCCAAAATCTCTTTTTTTAACCATCATTTTTAACGAGCATTTTTAACCCTTTGCATTTTTTCTCCTCCCCTTTCCCCCCCCCCCTTCCCCCCCCCCCCTTTATGTGATTTTTTCACCATTTTTATTCCCTCGTTTTTATTTTTTTTTTTGTCGCTTCGATTGATTTTTAACTCTTCTGATTCCGATAATTAGCGATTCTTACGATTATGGTTAATTTTTTTTTTTTTTTTTTTTGGCTTCTAATTTTTTATTTTTTTTGGGGGGTCGGCCAAAAGCTCCGTTTCCTCACCCAAAAAAAAAAAAAAAAAAAAAATCCTCGCCAGGAGGAGGAGGAGGAGGAGGAGAATCACGGGTTATAATTAATTAGCAACCAAATTGGGTCGGGGTTTTTCTTAACCCAACTGAAGGGAGAAGGGAGGGAGGGGGTGGAGGGGGGGGGGGGGAGGACCTCCCCCCTTGCCCCCCCCCCCCTCACCTTACCCTCCTCCCCCCCCCCCCCAAATCCCCATAGTGCTGATGGGGGACCCTGAGTGAAGGGGGGGGGGGGATAAAGGGGGTAAACGGGGGGGTGGGGGGACGGGTGAAAGGGGGAGGGATAAAAAGGGGCTTATGGGGAGGATGGAGGGGGGGGGGGGGGCGCTCTGGGTATGGGGGGCTTTGGGGTGACCCCCCATCCCCCCCCCCCCCCTCACGACCCCCCCCCTCAGGTCTCCCTCCCCGGAGCCCATTTATAACAGCGAGGGGAAGAGGCTGAACACGCGTGAGTTCCGCACCAGGAAGAAGCTGGAGGAGGAGAGGCACAACCTCATCACCGAGATGGTGGCTCTGAACCCCGACTTCAAGCCCCCCGCTGACTACAAGTGAGATGGGGGGGTTTTGGGGGGGGATTTGGGGGGTTATTGGGGAGGTTGTGGAGGTCTGGGAAGGGGTTGGGGGATGTATGGGGGGATTTGGGGGGGTGTGTGGGGAGGTTGTGGGGGTCTGGGAGGGGGTGGGGGTGTATGGGGGGGATTTGGGGGGTGTGTAGGGAGGTTGTGGGGGTCTGGGGGGATTTGGGGGGTGTGTGGGGAGGTTGTGGGGGTCTGGGAGGGGGTTGGGGGTGTCTGGGGGGATTTGGGGGGTGTGTGGGGAGGTTGTGGGGGTCTGGGGGGTATATAGGGGGGATTTGGGGGTGTATGGGGGGGATTTGGGGGGTTTATGGGGAGGTTGTGGAGGTCTGGGAGGGGGTTGGGGGTGTCTAGGGGGGATTTGGGGGGTGTGTGGGGAGATTTGGGGGTCTGGGGGGGATTTGGGAGCTGTATGGGGGGGTTTGGTGGGGGTCTTGGGGAGGCTGGGGTGATTATGGGGGAGCTGTGGGGGTCTGGGGGAGGTTTTTGGGGTCTGGGGGGGGGTCAAAGGGGCTGGGGTCTGTATGGGGGGGTTATGGGGGGTCTTGGAAGGGCATGAAGGGAGTTTTGGGGGAGCTGTGGGGGACAAGGGCGGCTTAGTGGGGATGTGGGGGGATTCTGGGGGTCTGAAGGTGCTTAGAGGCAGTTCTGGGGGGGCTTAGAGGGGGGTTTGAGGGGGGGTCTGGGGTGATTATGGCGGAGCTGGGGGGGTCGGGGGGGGGGGGTTGGGGGATTTAGAGGGTCGGGGGGGGGTTGGGGTGTTACGGGGGTCTGGGTGGGGGCTTAGAGATTCTATGGGAGTTATGGGGTCGCTTAGAGGGGGGGTTTTGGGGTTCCGGGGGGGTTGTGAAGGGCTGACCCCCCCCCCTTTTTTCCCCCCTCCCCCCCAGGCCGCCCGCAACCCGCGTCAGTGACAAAGTGATGATCCCACAGGACGAGTATCCAGAGATCAACTTTGTGGGGCTGCTCATCGGGCCCAGGTGGGGGGCGCTGCAATTGGGGGGGGGGGCTGCAATTTGGGGGGGGGGGGTTGCTGTAATGGGGGTCGCTGCAATTTGGGGGGGGGGGCTGCTGCAATTGGGAGTGAGCACTGCAATTTGGCAGGTGTTGATGTAATGGGGGTCGCTGCAATTTGGGGGGGGGTCGCTGCAGTTGGGGGGGGTCACTTCAATTCGGGGGGCGTTGCTGTAATGGGGGGGGTCTCTGCAATTGGGGGTGGGCACTGCAATTGGGGGGGTCGCTGCAATTGGGGGGGTCTCTGCAATTTGGGGGGTGTTGGTGTAATGGGGGTCGCTGCAGTTGGGGGGGGTCACTGCAGTTGGGGGGCACTACAATTTGGGGGGCATCACTGCAGTTGGGGGTGGGCACTGCAATTTGGGGGGGTCGCTGCAATTGGGGGGGTCGCTGCAATTTGGGGGGCGTTGGTGTAATGGGGGTCGCTGCAGTTGGGGGTGGGCACTGCAATTTGGGGGGGGGTTGCTGCAGTTGGGGGGGGTCGCTGCAGTTCAGGGGGCGTTGCTGTAATGGGGGTTGCTGCAGTTGGGGGTGGGCACTGCAGTTTGGGGGGGCGCGCTGTAATGGGGGGGGTCGCTGCAATTGGAGGGGGGTCGCTGCAGTTGGGAGTGGGCACTGCAATTTGGGGGGTGTTGCTGTTATGGGGGGGTCGCTTCAATTCGGGGGGGTCGCTGTAATTGGGGTCGCTTCAATTCGGGGGGGTCGCTGCAGTTTGGGGGGCGTTGCTGTTATGGGGGTCGCTGTTATGGGGGTCGCTGCAGTTGGGGGTGGGCACTGCAGTTTGGGGGGGTCGCTGTTATGGGGGGGCACTGCAATTTGGGGGGGTTTGCTGTTATAGGGGGGGTCGCTGCAATTGGGGGTGGGCGCTGCAATTGGAGGGCTGCTGCAATTTGGGGGTGGGCACTGCAATTTGGGGGGGGTCACTGGAATTGGGGGGGTCACTGCAATTTGGGGGCGTTGCTGTAATGGGAGGGTCTCTGCAATTGGGGGTGGGCACTGTAATTTGGGGGGTGTTGCTGTTATGGGGGGGTCGCTTCAGTTCGGGGGGGTCGCTGTAATTGGGGTCGCTGCAGTTGGGGGGGTCGCTTCAATTCGGGGGGGTCGCTGCAATTGGGGGTGGGCACTGCAATTTGGGGGGGGTCGCTGCAGTTGGGGGTGGGCACTGCAGTTTGGGGGGGTCGCTGTTATGGGGGGGCACTGCAATTTGGGGGGGTTTGCTGTTATAGGGGGGGTCGCTGCAATTGGGGGTGGGCGCTGCAATTGGAGGGCTGCTGCAATTTGGGGGTGGGCACTGCAATTTGGGGGGGGTCACTGGAATTGGGGGGGTCACTGCAATTTGGGGGCGTTGCTGTAATGGGAGGGTCTCTGCAATTGGGGGTGGGCACTGTAATTTGGGGGGTGTTGCTGTTATGGGGGGGTCGCTTCAGTTCGGGGGGGTCGCTGTAATTGGGGTCGCTGCAGTTGGGGGGGTCGCTTCAATTCGGGGGGGTCGCTGCAATTGGGGGTGGGCACTGCAATTTGGGGGGGGTCGCTGCAGTTGGGGGTGGGCACTGCAGTTTGGGGGGGTCGCTGTTATGGGGGGGCACTGCAATTTGGGGGGGTTTGCTGTTATAGGGGGGGTCGCTGCAATTGGAGGGCTGCTGCAATTTGGGGGTGGGCCGCTGCAATTTGGGGGTGGGCCGCTGCAATTGGGGGTGGGCCGCTGCAATTGGGGGTGGGCACTGCAATTGGGGGTGGGCACTGCAATTTGGGGGGGTCGCTGCAGTTGGGAGGGGTCACTGCAATTCAGGGGGCGTTGCTGTATTGGGGGGGTCGCTGCAATTGGGGGGGTCACTGGAATTGGGGGGGTCGCTGCAATTTGGGGGGCGTTGCTGTAATGGGGGGGTCGCTGCAATTGGGGGGGGTCGTTGCAGTGGGGGGGGCACTGCGTTGGGAGGGGGCTACTATGGGAAGGGGGGGGCTGGTGGAGTGGGGGCGCTGCTATGGGGGGGGGTCCCTGTTTTTGGGGTCACTTCAGGTCATTGTAAAGGGACATTTGGGTCCCAAATTTTGGGGTCATTCTGGGTCATTACATGGGGATTTTGGGTCCCCATTTTTGGGGTTGTTTTGGGTCACTATAAAGGGACATTTGGGTCCCCATCTTTGGGGTCATTTAGGTCATTATACAGGGATATTTGGGTCCCAAAGTTTGGGGTTGTTTTGGGACATAACAGTGGGACATCTGGGTCCCCATTTTTGGGGTCGTTTTGGGTCATTCTAAAGGAACATTTGGGTCTCTCTTTTTGGGGTATTTTCAGGTCTTTATAAAGAAATGTTTGGGTCCCAAATTTTGGGGTCGCTTCAGGGTCATTCTAACGAGACACTGCATCCCCATTTGGGGTCATTTTGGGGTCATTACAGGAGCATTTTGGGATCGTTTTGGGGTCATTTTGGGGTCATTACAGGAACATTTTGCTCCTTGTTTTGGGGTCGCTTTGGGGTCATTAAAGGAGCATTTTGGTCCTTGCTTTGGGGTCATTTTGGGGTCATTAAAAGAGCATTTTGCTCCTCGTTTTGGGGTCATTTTGGGGTCATGAAAGGAGCATTTTGGTCCTGTTTTGGGGTCATTTTGGGGTCATGAAAGGAGCATTTTGGTCCTGTTTTGGGGTCATTTTGGGGTCATGAAAGGAGCATTTTGGTCCTCTTTTGGGGTCATTTTGGGGTCATTACAGGAGCATTTTGGTTCTTGCTTTGGGGTCATTTTGGGGTCATTGAAGGAAAATTTTGCTCTTTGTTTTGGGGCTCGTTTTGGGGTCATGAAAGGAGCATTTTGGTCCTGTTTTGGGATCGTTTTGGGGTCATTACAGGAACATTTTGCTCCTTGTTTTGGGGTCGTTTTGGGGTCATTAAAAGGATTTTGCTCCTGTTTCAGGGTTATGTTGGGGTCATTACAGGAGCATTTTGCTCCTCGTTTTGGGGTCATGAAAGGAGCATTTTGGTCCTGTTTTAGGGTCATTTTGGGGTCATGAAAGGAGCGTTTTTGTCCTGTTTTGGGGTCACTACGGGGTCATTAAAGGAGCATTTTGGTCCTGTTTTGGGGTCATTTTGGGGTCATTAAAGGAGCATTTTGCTCCTCGTTTTGGGGTCATGAAAGGAGCATTTTGCTCCTGTTTTGGGGTCACGTTGGGATGCTTTGCTCCTCATTTTGGTGTCACTGCACGGACTTTTCCCATCCTCTTTTAGGGTCATTTGGGGGCCATTTTTTGCACCCAAGCTTCAGAGCAGTGGGGATCACTGCGTCGACCCTTCTGTGTCGGGGGGAGGGGGGGCCTCATTTTGGGGTCACATAAAGGGATTCCTACAACCCCTCCCTTCAGCCCCACACTGCAGCCATCACTCGCTGCAGGGTGACGCTTTGAGGCCGGGACCCCCCCCCCAAATCCCCCCAACCCTCAGGAGCACAGCTCTGACCCCAAACCCCCCTCCCCACACGCAGAGGGAACACCCTGAAGAATATAGAGAAGGAATGCAACGCCAAGATCATGATCCGTGGGAAGGGCTCCGTCAAGGAGGGCAAGGTGGGCCGCAAGGACGGGCAGATGCTGCCGGGGGAGGACGAACCTCTGCACGCCCTGGTGACTGCCAACACCATGGAGAACGTCAAGAAGGCCGTGGAGCAGGTGGGGGGGGTCCTGGGGGGGTGTTAAAGGGGGCCTGGGGGGCGTTAAAGGGGGCCTGGGGGGCATGGGGGGTGTTAAAAAGGGCCTGGGGGGCATTGAGGAGGAGTTGCGGGGGTCCTGGGGGGCGTTAAAGGGAGTCTGGGGGGTGTTGAAGGGGCCCTGGGGGGCGTTAGAGGGGCCCTGGGGGGTTTTGAAGGGGGTTTGGGGGTGTTGAGGAGGAGTTGCGGGGGTCCTGGGGGATGTTAAAGGGAGTCTGGGGGGTGTTGAAGGGGGCCTGGGGGGTGTTGAAAGGGGTTTGGGGGTGTTGAGGAGGAGTTCTGGGGGTCCAGGGGGGCGTTGAGGAGGAGTTGCAGGGGTCCTGGGGGGCATTAAAGAGGTCCTGAGGGGTGTTGAGGAGTTGTGGGGGTCCTGGGGGAAATGAGGAGGAGTTGCGGGGGTCCTGGGGGGCGTTGAGGAGTTGCAGGGAGCCTTGGGGGTGTTAAAGGGGTCCTGGGGGGCATTGAGGAGGAGTTGCAGGGGTCCTGGGGGACGTTAAAGGGAGTCTGGGGGGTGTTGAAGGGGTCCTGGGGGGTGTTAAAGGGGGCATGGGGGGCGTTAAAAAGGGCCTGGGGGGCGTTGAGGAGGAGTTGCGGGGGTCCTGGGGGACGTTAAAGGGAGTCTGGGGGGTGTTGAAGGGGCCCTGAGGGGCGTTAGAGGGGCCCTGGGGGGTGTTGAAGGGGGTTTGGGGGTGTTGAGGAGGAGTTGTGGGGGTCCTGGGGGGCGTTAAAGGGAGTCTGGGGGTGTTGAAGGGGTCCTAGGGGGTGTTAAAGGGGCCCTGGGGGGTGTTGAAGGGGGCTTGGGGGTGTTGAGGAGGAGTTGTGGGGGTCCTGGGGGGCATTAAAGGGAGTCTGGGGGGTGTTGAAGGGGTCCTGAGGGGCGTTAGAGGGGCCCTGGGGGGTGTTGAAGGGGGTCCTGGGGGGCATTGAGGAGGAGTTGTGGGGGTCCTGGGGGGCATTGAGGAGGAGTTGTGGGGGTCCTGGGGGGCATTGAGGAGGAGTTGTTGGGGGCCTGGGGGGCATTGAGGAGTTGCGGGGGGCCTTGGGGGCATTAAAGGGGTCCTGGGGGACGTTAAAGGAAGTCTGGGGGGTGTTGAAGGGGGCCTGGGGGGCGTTAGAGGGGCCCTGGGGGGTTTTGAAGGGGGCTTGGGGGTGTTGAGGAGGAGTTGTGGGGGTCCTGGGGGGCATTGAGGAGGAGTTGCAGGGGTCCTGGGGGAAATTGAGGAGGAGTTGTAGGGGACCTGGGGGGCGTTGAGGAGTTGTGGGGGTCCTGGGGGACGTTAAAGGGAGTCTGGGGGGTGTTGAAGGGGGCCTAGGGGGTATTAAAGGGGCCCTGGGGGGTGTTGAAGGGGGCTTGGGGGCGTTGAGGAGGAGTTGTGGGGGTCCTGGGGGGCATTGAGGAGGAGTTGTGGGGGGTCCTGGGGGACCTGGGGGGTGTTAAAGTGGGCCTTGGGGGCATTGAGGAGGAATTGTGGGGGGGCCTGGGGGCCGTTAAAGGGGGCCTGGAGGGTGTTGAAGGGGTCCAGGGAGGCGTTGAGGAGGAGTTGCGGGGGATCTGGGATCCTGGGGGGCATTGAAGGGGTCTTGTGGGGCGTTGAGGAGGAGTTGGGGGGTCCTGGGGGGCATTAAAGGGAGTCTGGGGGCGTTGAGGAATGGTTGAAGAGGTCCTGGGGGAATTGAGGGGTTGCAGGGGTCCTGGGGGGCATTGAGGAAGAGTTGTGGGGGCCTGGGGGACATTAAAGGTCGTCTGGGGGGCATTAAAGGGGTCCTGGGGGGTGTTGAGGAGGAGTTGCAGGGGTCCTGGGGGGCATTGAAGGGGTCTTGGGGGGCGTTGAGGAGGAGTTGGGGGGTCCTGGGGGGCATTAAAGGGAGTCTGGGGGCGTTGAGGAATGGTTGAAGAGGTCCTGGGGGAATTGAGGGGTTGCAGGGGTCCTGGGGGGCATTGAGGAAGAGTTGTGGGGGTCCTGGGGGTCATTAAAGGGGGTCTGGGGGGTGTTGAGGAGGAGTTGTGGGGGTCCTGGTGGGCGTTAAAGGAGGCCTAGGGGGTCCCTGCAGGGGTTGAGGGTCCTGGGGTGGGGGCATTTGAGGGGGTTTGGGGGTCCTGGGGGGGGATTTGAGGGGATTTGGGGCTCTTGGGGGGAGGCATTTGAGGGGGTTTTGGTGTCCTGGGGGGGGATTTGAGGGGGTTTTGGGGTCCCAGGGAGCTCTGGGAGGGACACGAAGGAAGGGTTGCGGGGGGTCCGTGGGGGGGCCTCGGGTGGCTGTGAGGGGTGCGGCGGGGCTGGGGGCTTTTGGGGGGTGGGTGGGGGTCTGTGGGGGGGTGGGGGTCCGTGGGTCACGGCTGGACGTGCGGGCGCAGATCCGGAACATCCTGAAGCAAGGCATCGAGACCCCCGAGGATCAGAACGACCTGCGCAAGATGCAGCTCAGGGAGCTGGCGCGGCTCAACGGCACCCTGCGCGAGGACGACAACCGGTGCGGGGCCCCATGGCCACCCCATAACACCCCATATCCGCCCCATAACCACCCCATAACCACCCCATGGCTCAACGGCACCCTGCGCAAGGATGACAACCGGTGCGGGGCCCCATGGCCACCCCATAACACCCCATATCCGCCCCATAACCACCCCATAACTGCCCCATAGCACCCCATGGCTCATTGGGACCCTGTGCAAGGACAACAACCAGTGTGGGACCCCATATCCACCCCATAACTGCCCCATATTCACCCCATAGCACCCTATGGCTCAATGGCACCCTGCGTGAGGACGACAATCAGTGCGGGGCCCCATAGCTGCCCCATATCTGCCCTGTAACCACCCCATATCTGCCCCATAACCACCCCATAGCACCCCACGGTTCACTGGGATCCTGCGCGAGGTCAACAACCAGTGTGGGACCCCATAACTGCCCCATAACACCCCATGAGATACTGGGATCCTGCACGAGGATGACACCCAGTGTGGGACCCCGTAACCGCCCCATATGGGGTCAGAGCTCAGCGATAAAGCCCCAACCCCAACAAAACCCCAACCCCAACAAAACCCCAATAAAGCCCCAACCCCAACAAAACCCCAATAAAGCCCCAACCCCAATAAAGCCCCAATAAAACCCCAGCCTCACCCCAAATCCCCCCAACAAAACCCCACTGCACCGCTTCCATCTCCCCCTGCGCTTCCTTTATCCCCCCCCCAAATAAACACCACCCCAAACAAATATCCCTAATTAATGCCCCCCCCCGGCTAATTAATGCCCCCCCGCTAATTACCGCCCCGCTAATTGCCGGCAGGATCCTGCGGCCGTGGCAGAGCACAGAGACGCGCAGCATCACCAACACCACGGTGTGCACCAAGTGCGGGGGGGCCGGGCACATCGCCTCCGACTGCAAGTTCGCCAGGTGGGGGGGGGGCACAATTTGGGGGGGGGGGTCATGTGGGGGGGGTCGTGGGGGGGCTGTGAGGGGTTATGAGGTCGTGGGGGGGGCGACGGGGGTTATGGGGTCATGGGGAAACTGGGCACATCGCCTCCGACTGCAAGTTCGCCAGGTGGGGGGGGGCCACAACTGGGGGGGGGGGTCGTGGGGGGGCTATGAGGGGTTATGGGGTCGTGGGGGGGGGGGGTGACAGGGGTTATGGGGTCATTGGGGGGGGTCATGGAGGGGTTATGGGGTCATGGGAGAGCTGGGTGCATCGCCTCCGACTGCAAGTTCGCCAGGTGGGGGGGGGCACAACTGGGGGGGGGGGGTCATGGGGGGGGGGCTATGAGGGGTTATGCGGTCGTGGGGGGGCTATGGGGGGTTATGGGGTCATGGGGAAGCCGGGCACATCGCCTCCGACTGCAAGTTCGCCAGGTGGGGGGGGGCACAACTGGTGGGGGGGGGGGTCGTGGGGGGGCTATGAGGGGTTATGGGGTCGTGGGGGGGGGTCATGGAGGGGCTATGGGGGGTTATGGGGTCGTGGGGGGTTATGGGGTCATGGGGAAACCGGGCACATCGCCTCTGACTGCAAGTTCGCCAGGTGGGGGGGGGGCACAACTGGCGGGGGGGTCGTGGGGGGGGGCTATGGGAGTTTATAGGGTCGTGGGGGGGGTTATGGGGGGGTCATGGGGTCATGGGGGGGGCTGTTTGGGGTTATGGGGTTGTGGGGGGGCTGTTTAGGGTTGTGGAGGGGGTTATGGGGTCATGGGGGGGTTGGGCACATCACTTTCATCAGTAAGTTCACCAGGTTGGGGGGGGGGCACAATTGGGAGACAATGGGGAACAATGGTGGGGGGGTCATGGGGAGGGGATCATGGGGGGACTATGGGGGGTTATGGGATCATGGGGGGGGCATCATGGGGGGGCTATGGGGGGTCATGGGGTCATGGGGAGGGGGTTATGGGGTCTCATGGGGGGAGGGGTTATGGAGGGGCCAAATACATTGTATCTGACTGCCAGTTCACCAGATGGGGGGGGGGGGGGGAGCAGAATGGGGGGGTTATGGGGTTGGGGGACATTCTGGGGGGGGGGGGCGGGGGGATTATGACCCCCTCTGTTGCCCCCCCCCCTCATGACATCCCCGCTCTGTGTCCCCCTTCACTGCTGCGCTTTGTTGACCCATCCGGTCCCCCATTTCTGTGCCCCCCCCTCCCCCAATGCCCCCCCATTGCTATACCCCCCCCCCACTCTTCACGCCCCCCCTGACCCCCCCGTGTTCCGCTCAGGCCGGGTGACCCGCAGTCAGCTCAGGACAAGGCGCGGATGGACAAGGAGTACCTTTCTCTCATGGCCGAGTTGGGGGAGGCGCCCGTCTCAGCGCCCAACGCAGCCCACACCAACAGCCCCCTGTCCACGGCACAGCGCCAGGGGGGGCAGCCCCCCCCGGTGAGACCCCCCCCCCATTAAATAACCCCCCTATAACACCAACAGCCCCCTGCATTCACCCCATATTCACCCCATCCCCCTCCATCCATCCCATATGTCTCATATCCACCCCATAACACCAACAGCTCCCTACATCCATCCCATATCCACCCCATAACACCAACAGCTCCCTACATCCACCCCATATCCACCCCATAACACCAACAGCCCCCTGCATCCATCCCTTAACACCAGCAGCTCCCTACACCCATCCCATATCCACCCCATAACACCAACACCCCCCTGTCCACGGCACAGCGTCAAAGGGGGGGCAGCCCCCCCCAGGTGAGACCCCCCCCATTAAATAACCCCCCTGTAACACCAACAGCCCCCTGCGTTCACCCCATATCCACCCCATCCTCCTCCATCCATCCCATATGTTTCATATCCACCCCATAACACCAACAGCTCCCTACATCCACCCCATATCCACCCCATAACACCAACAGCCCCCTGCATCCATCCCTTAACACCAGCAGCTCCCTACACCCATCCCATATCCACCCCATAACACCAACAGCCCCCTGTCCACAGCACAGCGCCAGGGGGGGCAGCCCTCCCCGGTGAGACCCCCCCTATTAAATAACCCCCCTGTAACACCAACAGCCCCCTGCGTTCACCCCATATCCACCCCATCCCCCTCCATCCATCCCATATGTCTCATATCCACCCTGTAACACCAGCAGCTCCCTACATCCACTCTATAGCCACCCCATAACACCAACAGCCCCCTGCGTTCACCCCATATCCACCCCATCCCCCTCCATCCATCCCATATATCTCATATCCATCCCATAACACCAACAGCCCCCTGTCCACAGCACAGCGCCAGGGGGGGCAGCCCCCCCCGGTGAGACCCCCCCCATTAAATAACCCCCCTATAACACCAACAGCCCCCTACATCTACCCCATATCCACCCCATAATGCCAGCAGCTCCCTACATCCACTCTATAGCCACCCCATAACACCAACAGCCCCCTGTCCACAGCACAGTGCTGGGGGGGCAGCCCCCCCCGGTGAGACCCCCCCATTAAATAACCCCCCCATAACACCAGCAGTCCGCTACATCCACCCCATATCCACCCCATAACGCCAGCAGCCCCCCTTCTTCCATCCCATATCCAGCCCCCTGTGCACAGCACAGCGTCAAAGGGGGGGCAGCCCCCCCCGGTGAGACCCCCCCCATTAAATAACCCCCCTGTAACACCAACAGCCCCCTGCGTTCACCCCATATCCACCCCATCCTCCTCCATCCATCCCATATGTCTCATATCCACCCCATAACACCAACAGCCCCCTGCATCCATCCCATATCCACCCCATAACACTAACAGCTCCCTACATCCATCCCATATCCACCTCATAACACCAACAGCCCCCTGTCCACGGCACAGCATCAAAGGGGGGCAGCCCCCCCGGTGAGACCCATCTCACCCCAAAATCCCTCTGCGGTGACCCCCCCCAAAAAAACCAAATCTGCTCAGTCTCACCCCAAAATCCCCCCCCCAAAAAAAAGACCCCAAATCTGCTCAATTTCACCCCCAAATCCCTCTGCGTTGACACCCCCCCCCCAAAAAAACCCTTCATTCTCACCCTAAAATCCCCCCCCATCCTCACCCCATTGCCCCACACGCAGCCCCCCCCATAATTTAACACCCCCCCCATGCCTAATTAACCTTCTAATTAACCTAATTACCCCCCCCCCCCCCCCCCCCTCAGAGCCGCCCCCCCTGGATGAACTCGACGCCATCGGAGGGCCGCCCGTACCATGGGATGCACGGGGGTGGGCCGGGGGGGCCTCACAGCTTCCCCCACCCCATGGCCGCTATGGGGGGGCACGGGGGGGGGCACCCCATGCAGCACAACCCCAACGGGCCCCCCCCGTGGATGCAGCCCCACCACCCCCCCATGGGGCAGGGACCCCATCCCCCAACCCACCCCGGGCCCCACCACATGGGTACGTACAATCTGGGCTGGGGGGGCGGGATTTGGGGGGGGGAATTGGGGCTTGGGGAGGGGGGGGAATGGGGATATGGGGGGGGAAATGGATACTGGGGGGGGATGTGGGGGGAAAATGAGGGATATGGGGGGGGAAATGGATATGGGGGGGGAAATGGGGGATATGGGGGGGAAATGGATACTGGGGGGGGATGTGGGGGGAAAATGAGGGATATGGGGGGGATTGCGGGGGAAAATGAGGGATATGGGGGGGATATGGGGGGGATTGCGGGGGAAAATGGGAGATATGGGGGGGGGAAATGGATACTGGGGGGAAATGGATACTGGGGGGAAATGGATACTGGGGGGGGGATGTGGGGGGAAAATGGGAGATATGGGGGGGGGAAATGGATATGGGGGGGGAAATGGATACTGGGGGGGGGATGTGGGGGGAAAATGAGGGATATGGGGGGGGAAATGGATACTGGGGGGAAATGGGGGGGAAAATGGGAGATATGGGGGGGGGAAATGGATATGGGGGGGAAATGGGGGATATGGGGGGGGAAATGGATACTGGGGGGGGGATGTGGGGGGAAAATGAGGGATATGGGGGGGGAAATGGATACTGGGGGGAAATGGGGGGGAAAATGGGAGATATGGGGGGGGAAATGGATATGGGGGGGAAAATGAGGGACATGGGGGGGAAATGGATACTGGGGGGGGGATGTGGGGGGAAAATGAGGGATATGGGGGGGATATGGGGGGAAATGCGGGGGAAAATGAGGGATATGGGGGGGATATGGGGGGAAATGCGGGGGAAAATGAGGGATATGGGGGGGGGGAATGGATACTGGGGGGGGATATGGGGGGTGGGGGTGGAAATGGGTGGAAATGGGGGATATGGGGTGGAGTGGGGGGGGAAATGGGGGATATAGGCGGGAAATAGGGGGGGAAATGGGGAAAATGGGGGATATGGGGAAAATGGGGGATATGTGGGGGAAATGGGGGATATGGGGGGGAATAGGGGGGAAAATGGGGGATATGGGGGGAAATGGAGGGGAAATGGGGAAAATGGGGGGAAATGCAGAGGAAAATGAGGGATATGGGGGGGGAAATGGATATGGGGGTGAAAATGAGTGATATGGGGGGGAAATGTGGGGGAAAATGAGGGATATGGGGGGGATATGGGGGGAAATGCGGGGGAAAATGAGGGATATGGGGGGGGAATGGATACTGGGGGGGATGTGGGGGGAAAATGAGGGATATGGGGGGGATATGGGGGGAAATGCGGAGGGAAAATGAGAGATGGGGGGGGAAATGGATATGGGGGGGAAATGGATATGGGGGGGAATGGGGGGGAAAATGGGAGATACGGGGGGGAAATGGATATGGGGGGGAAAATGGGGGATATGGGGGGGAAATGCGGGGGAAAATGAGGGATATGGGGGGGGGAAATGGATACTGGGGGGGCTGTGGGGGGTGGGGGTGGAAATGGGTGGAAATGGGGGATATGGGGGGGTGGGGGGGAAAATGAGGGATGTGGGGGGGGAAATGGGGGATATAGGGGGGGAAATAGGGGGGGAAATGGGGAAAATGGGGGCTGGGGGAGAAATGGGGGGGGGACAGGAAGTGGGGAGGGAAGGGGGGAAAAAAGGGAAATGGGGAGGAAATGGGTGGGAATTGGGGGGGAAGTGGAGAGGAAGTGGGGGGGAGATGGAGAGGAGGTAGAGAGGAAGTGAGGGAGATGGAAGAGGAAGTGGGGGGGGTGGGGAAATGGGGCTGGGGGCGAGGAAGGGGTTTGGGGGGGTCTGAGGAGGAGGGGGGGGAGGAAAACGGGGTCTGCGGGGGGAGAAGGGGGTTTGGGGGGGGGAGAAAAAAGGGGGAGATACGAGAGCTGGGGGTGGAAATGGGGGGGTTATATTGGGGGGGGAGGGGGATGAGGGTTGGGGGTGGAAATTGAGGGGGGGTCCGGGCTGTGCCCCCCCTCGCTAAGGCCCCGGTCTCTCTTCCCTCAAGATCAGTACCTGGGAAATTCGCCTGTGGGCTCTGGGGTCTATCGGCTGCACCAAGGAAAAGGTGACCCCCCCTCCCCCCCACGGACCCCCCCCCCAAAATACCCCATCTGCCCCCCCCCCCCCCCCATTAAATTACCCTCCCATAACATCAACAGCCCCCTGGACCCCCCCCCAAAACCCCACCCCCCCAAACTGCCCCCCAGACCCCCCATAGTTCTTCTCACCCCCCTCCAATCTCCCCCCTGCCCCCCCCATAGCCCCCTTTATCACCCCCCACCCCCAAATGCCCCCCCCATTTCCCCCCTCCCCCAAACCTTCCCCCAAATCTTCAAGCCCCCCCGTGCCCCCCCCATTTCCCCCCTCCCCCAAACCCTCCCCCAAATCTCCTTCAAGCCCCCCCTGTGCCCACCCCATTTCCCCACCCCCCCCAAACCTTCCCCAAATCTTCAAGGCCCCCATAACCCCCCCATTTCCCCTCTCCCCCAAACCTTCCCCCAAATCTCCCCCCCTATGACCCCCCCCCCATTTTCCCCCTCCCCTAAACCCTCCCCCAAATCTCCTTCAAGCCCCCCCCCTATTATTCCCCCATTTCCCCCCAAACCTTCTCCCAAATCTTCACGCCCCCCCCGTCCCCCCCACCCATTTCCATCCTGCCCCCCCCGTGACCCCCCCCTTTCCCCCACCCCCTCCCCCAAACCCTCCCTCAAATCTCCTTCCTGCCCCCCCCGTGACCCCCCCATTTCCCCCCACCCCCTCCCCCAAACCCTCCCCCAAATCTCCTTCCTGCCCCCCCCCGCGACCCCCCCCCCATTTCCCCCCATCCCCTCCCCTAAACCCTCCCCCAAATCTCCTTCCTGCCCCCCCTGTGACCCCCCCATTTCCCCCCACCCCCTCCCCCAAACCCTCCCCCAAATCTCCTTCAAGCCCCCCCCCCATTATTCTCCCATTTTCCCCCAAATCTTCACGCCCCCCCCCGTCCCCCCCACCCATTTCCCTCCTGCCCCCCCCGTGACCCCCCCCATTTCCCCCCACCCCCTCCCCCAAATCTCCTTCGTGCCCCCCCCCATGACCCCCCCATTTCCCCCCACCCCCTCCTCCAACCCCTCCCCCAAATCTCCCTCCTGCCCCCCCCGTGCCCCCCCCCATTTCCCCCCACCCCCTCCCCCAAATCTCCTTCGTGCCCCCCCCCTGCCTCCCCCCATTTCCCCCCCCCTCCCCCAACCCCTCCCCCAAATCTCCCTCCTGCCCCCCCCGTGCCCCCCCCCATTTCCCCCCACCCCCTCCCCCAAATCTCCTTCGTGCCCCCCCCCTGCCTCCCCCCATTTCCCCCCCCCTCCCCCAACCCCTCCCCCAAATCTCCCTCCTGCCCCCCCCGTGCCCCCCCCCATTTCCCCCCACCCCCTCCCCCAAATCTCCTTCGTGCCCCCCCCGCCTCCCCCCATTCCCCCCCCCCCTCCCCCACCCCCTCCCCCAAATCTCCCTCCTGCCCCCCCACGTGACCCCCCCATTTCCCCCTTCCCCCCTCCCCCAACCCCTCCCCCAAATCTCCTTCCTGCCCCCCCCCATGCCCCCATTTCCCCCCTCCCCCAAATCTCCTTCCTGCCCCCCCCATTTCCCCCCATCCCCTCCCCCAACCCCTCCCCCAAATCTCCCTCCTGCCCCCCCCGTGACCCCCCCATTTCCCCCCCCCCCAGGTATGATGCCGCCGCCGCTGGGTTTGATGCCGCCGCCGCCCCCCCCTCCCGGTGGGCAGCCGCCCCCCCCCTCCGGGCCGCTCCCCCCCTGGCAGCAGCAGCAGCCGCCGCCCCCCCCCAGCAGCAGCAGCCTGCCCTCCAGCACGCCCTTGCCATGGCAGCAAAGTGAGTGACCCCCCCCCAATTTAATGACCCCCCCCCCATTTAGTGACCTCCCCCGTTCCTTTGGGAGCCCCCCCATTTAGTGACAGCCCCCATTCCTTTACCTCCCCCCCCCCCCCGTTTAGTGACATCCCCCATTCAGTGCCCCCCCCCCAACGGTGATCCCTCCATTGTTTCAGGTGTCGTCCCCCCCCCCATTTAGTGACCCCCCCTATTTAGTCCCCCCCCCCCCCCCATTTAGTGACCCCCCCCCCGTTCCTTTGGGACCCCCCCCATTTAGTTCCCCCCCCCAATTCCTTTGGGACCCCCCCCATTTAGTGACACCCCCCCATTCCTTTGCCCCCCCCCATTTAGTGCCCCCCCCATTCCTTTGGGACCCCCTCCCAATTTAGTGCCCCCCCCATTCCTTTGGGACCCCCCCCATTTAGTGACACCCCCCCATTCCTTTGCCCCCCCCCCAATTTAGTGACCCTCCCATTCCTTTAGGACCACCCCCCCCATTTAGTGACATCCTCCATTTAGTGCCCCCCCCCAACGGTGATCCCTCCATTATTTCGGGTGTCATCCCCCCCCATTTAGTGACCCCCCCCATTTAGTGCCCCCCCAATGTTTTGCACCCCCCCATTTAGTGACCCCCCCCCCCATTCCTTTGGGAGCCCCCCCGTTTAGTGACATCCCCCATTCAGTGCCCCCTCCCTTCCTCCATCTCAATGTTTTGGCTGGGGGGGGGCACATTGTGGACCCCCATGAAATGCAACTGGGGGGGGGGGAGGCACACTGCAGCCCCCCCCAATAACACAGCAGGGTGTTGGAGCCTCCCCTCGCCCCCCCCCCCCAAATTAACCCCCCTTTCTCATCCCCCCCCCCCAAATTAACCTCCCCCCATTCCTCCATCTCAATGTTTTGGCTGGGGGGGGCACATTGTGGACCCCCATTAAACGCAATTTGGGGGGGGGGGTCCACACTGCAGCCCCCCCAGTAATACAGCAGGGTGTTGGAGCCTCCCTTTGTCCCCCCCCAAATTAACCCCCCCTTTTTCATCGCCCCCCCCCACAGATACGACGACCACCACGAGCGCTGGCACCGCCTCCCTCCCGCCCTGGCAGCAGCAGGGGGGGGGGGGCCCACCGGGGGGGGGCCCTCCGGGGGGGGGGGCGGCTTCTTCGGGGGCCCCCCCCCCCCCCTCTGCAAGGCAGCCCCTCCATGGTGCCTTTACCCCCAGGGGTCCAACCTCCTCTGCCCCCCGGGGCCCCCCCGCCGCCCCCCCCCCCTCCTGGCTCAGGGGGGCTGATGTACGCCCCGCCGCCGCCCCCCCCGCCCCCCCCCATGGACCCTTCTAATTTCGTCACCATGATGGGGATGGGGGTCCCGGCGCTGCCCCCGTTCGCCATGCCCCCCGCGCCCCCCCCGCCCCCCCCCCAGAACTGACGCCGCCGGGGGGGGGACGCGCCGTGACCTGGGGAGAGGCGGGGGGGGGGGGAAGGGGGGGGGTTGGAACGTGGGGGGGGGGGGGGAGGGGAATGGGCGGCATTCGGTCCCCCCCCCCCACCACCCTGTGCTCTCCCCTCTTCCCCCTCCAACACCGGGGGCTGCCGGGGGGGGGGGAGGGGGGGGGGCACGGAGCCCTTTTTCTTTTCTCTCCCCCCCCTCCCCCTCACCTCCCCCTCCCCCCCCCCCCCCCAAAAAAAAAAAAAAGCCCCCCCACACCCCCACGTGCTCCTGGACCCCCCCCCCCCCCCCTTTCCCCCTCTACGCGCTTCTTTTTGTCTATGAATAAAAATGGCCGCCACGGCCCCCCCTCCCCCCCCCCCCTCCACCGCCTCCTTTTTGGCACTGCTGGGTTGCGCCCCCCCCCGGGTTGTTACCCCCCCCCATTTATCCGTGCCCCCCCCCCCCCAGGTTATCTGTTACCCCCCCTGTTTATCTATACTCCCCCCCCCCCCCAAAAGGGGTTCCCGTTGCCCCCCCCCCGGATTCTCAGTCCCTCCTCAGGCATTCTGCCCCCCCCCCAAAAAAAAAACCCCTTGGGCTCATTGGAAGCAATGACGGTTCCCAGTGCCCCCCCCCCAGGTGTTGTTGTGACCCTCCTGGTGCCCCCCCCCCCCCCGCGGTGCCCCCCCCCCCCGTGCCCCCCCCATACCCCGTGCCCTTTTGCTGCCCTCCCCGGGTTGGGTTTCACCCCCCCGCCCTCCCCCCCCTGTAGAAACCCGAGCTGAGCCGGGGGGGGGGCCGCCCCCCCCCTCCCCCTGTGGCCGTCACTCAGCTCTGCGTGCCCCGAAATGCCACGACCTTCACGGGGGGGGGGGGGGGGTGGAGCGGGGGAGGGGGCGGGGGGGGCACGGGGCACTCTGGGCATTGTAGTCCGGGGGGGTCATGGGGGGGCGCTGAGGGGGGGGCACAGAATGGGTGAATGGGGGTCTGGATGTGGGGGGGGGCGTCACGGAATGGGGGTTGGGGGGGGGGGACACGGAATGGATGAATGGGGGTTGGGGGGGGGGGGACACGGAATGGATGAATGGGGGTCTTGGGGGGGGGCGTCACGGAATGGATGAATGGGGGTCTTGGGGGGGGCGTCACGGAATGGATGAATGGGGGTCTGGGTGTGGGGGGGGCGACACGGAATGGGTGAATGGGGGTCTGGGTGGGGGGGGGGGCGACACGGAATTGGTGAATGGGGGTCCGGGTTGGGGGGGGGGGTCGTCATGGAATGAATGAATGGGGGTCTGGGGGGGGGAGGGGGCGACACGGAATGGGTGAATGGGGGTCTGGGGGGGGGGGGGTTACTGCTGAGGTTACGGGGTGAATGGGGGTGAATGAATGGGGGTGAATGAATGAATGGGGGCCACTATGGGGGTCACTGAATGGGGGTGAATGAATGAGTGGGGGTCAATGAGTGGGGGTCACTGAATGGGTGAATGGGGGTCAGTGGGTGAATGGGGGCCACTATGGGGGTCTCTATGAATGGGAGTCAATGTGGATGGGGGTGAATGAATGAGGGGGGGTCTGTGAATGGGGGCCACTATGAGTGGGGGTCACTGGGGGTGTATGAATGAGTGGGGGTCGCTATGAGTGGGGGGTCTATGAATGGGAGTCGCTGGATGAATGGGGGTCACTACGAGGGGGTGAGTGGGGGTCTGTGAATGGGGGGTCGGTGTGAATGGGGGGTGAATGAGTGGGGGGTCAGTGAACGAATGGGGGCCACTGATTGGGGGTCAGTGAATGAATGGGGTCCACTACGAGTGGGGGTGACTGAATGGGGGTGAATGAATGAGTGGGGGTCGCTATGAGGGGGGTCCTATGAATGGGGGGTCAATGAATGGGGATCACTGGGTGAATGGGGGTCACTACGAATGGGGGTCAATGAATGGGGGTCACTGAATCCATGAATGGGGGTCAGCGTGGATGGGGGTGAATGAATGAATGGGGGTCAATGAATGGGGGTCAATGAATGGGGGTCACTGGGTGAATGGGGGTCACTGAATGGGTGAATGAATGGGGGTCAATGAACGGGGGTGAAAGAATGAGTGGGGGTCACTACGAGTGGGGGTCAATGGGTGAATGGGGGTGGCTGCGATTTGGGGGGGTGAATGAATGGGGGGGGGGTCTGTGTGTGAATGGGGGTGGCTGCGATTTGGGGGGGTGAATGAATTGGGAGGGGGGGGTCTATGAGTGAGTGGGGGTCCCTACGAGCAGGGGGTCACTGTATGAATGAGGGGGGGGGTCACTGAATTGGGGGGGGGTCAATGAACGAATGGGGTCCACTGCGAATGGGGGGGACTGTGAGTGGTGCCAATGAATGGGTGGGGGGGGGGGTCAGTGTGATGGGGGGGGGGTCATTGGGGGTGAGTGGGGGTCGCTGAGCGGCTCGGTGGGGTCACGGAGGGGGGGGGGGGGGGGGTCGCTGAACGGCCGAACGGCAGCCACGGGGTGAGTAGAGAGGGGGGGGTCAATGAGTGGGTGGGGGTCGCGGGATGGATCGATAGGGGGGGGCGTGAGGAGGGGGGGGGTATCAGTGGGGGGGGGCTCATGGGAGCATCGCCCCGTGCGTTGGAAATGGGGCTCTGTGAGTCGGCCCCACGGAACCCCCCCTCGGAGCCCCCCCCCCCCCCAACCCCGGTGCGTGTGCGGTGGGGGGGGGGGGGGGGGAAGAAGAGGGGGGGGGTTGACCCCTCCAAGCCCCGCCCCTCCCGGGGGGGCCCTCATGAATATTCACGAGCCAGGAGTTCTTAGGGCGCGGGGCGCTGCCCCCACCGCCTCCCTCCAACCCAACTCAGGGCCCCCCCCACCGTTCGGACCCCCCCCCCCCTGCTTCTCGGGACCCCCCCCAGCGTTCCGAGAGCCCCGGATCTTCAACACCTCGGCGACCCCTCCGGGACCACCGCGGTCACTTTAAGACCCCCTCCGCTCCAACCCCCAAAAAACAAAACAACCCCGCAGTCCTTTCAGGACCCCCCCCCCCCCCCCCCCGCCGCGGTTCCTTTATTTCTCGGGACACCACCGCCCCCCCCCCGGCTCCAATCGCGATGTCTCGGCCTCTGTCGGATCACGAGAAGCGGAAGCAGATCAGCGTGCGGGGCCTCGCTGGAGCCGAAAACGTTTCGGAGCTGAAGAAAGGTTTCAATCGGCACCTGCATTTCACGCTGGTTAAGGATCGCAATGTCGCCACCAGTCGCGATTATTACATGGCCCTGGCGCACACCGTGCGGGACCACCTGGTGGGGAGGTGGCTGCGAACGCAGCAGCACTACTACGAGAAGGACCCCAAGGTGGGGGCGGGGGGGGGTCCTGGGGGGGATTTAGGGGGGAACTGGGGGGGTGGGGGGGATTTGGGGTCATAGAGGGGGTATTGGGGGATATAGGGGGGTTTTGGGGTGATGGCAGCAGCACTACTAGGAGAAGGACCCCAAAAATGGGGGCTGGGGGGGGTATGGGGGGGATATGGGGGGGATTTGGGGTCATAGAGGGGGGTATTGGGGGATATAGGGGGGTTTTGGGGTGATGGCAGCAGCACTACTAGGAGAAGGACCCCAAAAATGGGGGCTGGGGGGGATATGGGGGGATATGGGGGGGATTTGGGGTCATAGAGGGGGGTATTGGGGGGTATGGGGGGGTATGGGGGGATATGGGGTCATAGAGGGGGGTATTGGGGGATATAGGGGGGTTTTGGGGTGATGGCAGCAGCACTACTATGGAAGGACCCCAAGGTGGGGGTGGGGGGGGTATGGGGGGGATATGGAGTCGTATAGGGACGATATGGGGTGATACAGGGGGGATATGGGGCCGTATGGGGGGATATGGGGCGGTATAGGGGGGATAGGAGATGATATAGAGGATATGGGGCAGTATTGAGGGATTATGGGGTGGTATAGGAGGAATATGGGGCAGTATAGGAGGGATATGGGGTGATATAGGGGGGATATGGGGTGGTATAGGAGGGATATGGGGTGATATAGGAGGGATATGGGGTGATATAAGGGGAATATGGGGCGGCATTGGGGTCAAGGGGTTGTGGGGGGGATTTGGGGTCACGTGGGGCGCCATAGTGACCCATAGGGGGCGCTGTGGGGCACCATTGTGCTCTATGGGATCCCACGGCGCTGTGGGTCGCTATGGGGCGCTGTGAGGCGCTGTGGGGTGCTATGAGGTGCTATGGGGTGCTGTGAGATGCTATGGGGTTACTATGGGGTCGCTATAGGGTGCTGTGGGTCTCTATGGGGCTCTATGGGGCAATATGGCTCAGTATGGGGTTGCTATGGGGCTCTATGGGGTGCTGTGAGGTGCTATGGGGTCGCTATGGGGCGCTGTGGGTCTCTATGGGGTGCTATGGGTCTCTATGGGTCTGTATGGGGCTCTATGGGACACTATGGGGCAATATGGCTCACTAAGGGGTTGCTATGGGGCGCTATGGGGCACTATGGGGTGCTATGGTTCACTATGGGGTCGCTATGGGGCGCTGTGGGTCTCTATGGGGTGCTATGGGTCTCTATGGGTCTGTATGGGGCTCTATGGGGCGCTATGGGGCAATATGGCTCACTATGGGGTGCTATGGGGCTCTATGGGATCACTATGGGGCTCCATGGGTTGCTATGGCTCACTATGGTGCGCTATGGGGTGCTATGGGGTCGCTATGGGACTCTATGGGGCACTGTGGGTCGCTATGGGGTTGCTATGGGGCACTATGGGTCACTATGGGGTGCTGTGGGGTCGCTATGGGGCTCTATGGGGTGCTACAGGGCTCTATGGGGTCACTATGGGGCACTATGGGGTCGCTATGGGTCAGTATGGGGCACTGTGGGTCGTTGTGGGGCACTATGGGACTCTATGGCGTTGCTGTGGGGCTCTATGGGGCGCTATGGGGTCACTAGGGCACTATGGGGTGCTATGGGGCACTATAGGGTAATATGGCTCACTATGGTGTCGCTATGGGGCGCTATGGGGGCTCTATGAGGTGCTGTGGGTCACT
The DNA here is from genome assembly GCF_987193195.1 of Phasianus colchicus. Classification (NCBI taxonomy): domain Eukaryota; kingdom Metazoa; phylum Chordata; class Aves; order Galliformes; family Phasianidae; genus Phasianus; species Phasianus colchicus. The sequence continues at coordinate 2,346,651 of NC_143472.1, read as the reverse complement.
GTGGGGCACTATGGGGTCGCTATGGGGGCGCTATGGGGTACTATGTGTCACTATGGGTCTCTATGAGGCGCTATGTGTCGCTATGGGTCTCTGTGGGTCGCTATGGGTCCCTATGTGTTCCTATGGGTCTCTATGGGTCTCTGTGGGTCCCTATGTGTTCCTATGGGTCTCTATGGGTTTCTGTGGGTCCCTATGTGTTCCTATGGTCTCTATGGGTCTCTTTGGGGTGCTATGTGTCGCTATGGGTCACTATGGGGCTCTATGGGTCCCTATGGGTCTCTGTGGGTTGCTATGGGGCGCTGTGCGTTGCTATGGGTCTCTATTGGGTGCTGTGGGTCGCTATGGGTTGCTATGGGTCACTGTGGGTCACTATGGGTTGCTATGGGTCGCTATGGGTCTCTGTGAGTCGCTATGGGTCGCTGTGGGTCTCTGTGGGTCGCTATGGGGCTCTATGGGTCACTGTGGGTCTCTGTGGGTCGCTATGGGGCTCTATGGGTCACTGTGGGTCTCTATGGGTCACTATGGGGCTCTATGGGTCACTGTGGGTCTCTATGGGTCACTATGGGTCTCTATGGGTCTCCATGGGTTACTATGGGGCTCTATGGGTCGCTATGGGTCTCTATGGATCTCTGTGGGTCGCTATGGGTCTCTATGGGTCTCTGTGGGTCGCTATGGGTCTCTGTGGATCGCTATGGGTCTCTGTGGGTCGCTATGGGTTGCTATGGGTCACTGTGGGTCGCTATGGGTCTCTGTGGGTTGCTATGGGTCTCTGTGGGTCGCTGTGGGTGTCTATGGGTCTCTGTGGATCGCTGTGGGTCTCTATGGGTCGCTATGGGTCTCTGTGGATTGCTATGGGGTGCTATGGGTATCTATGGGTCTCTATGGGGTCCCTATGTGTCCGTATGGGTCTCTATGGGTCCCTATGGGTTTCTATGTGTCCCTATGGGTCTCTGTGGGTCTCTATGGGTCTCTATGGGTCACTGTGGGTTTCTATGGGTCTCTATGGGTTTCTATGGGTCGCTATGGGTCTCTATGGGTCCCTATGGGTTTCTGTGGGTCGCTATGGGTCTCTATGGGTCTCTATGGGTCCCTATGGGTTTCTATGTGTTGCTATGGGTCTCTGTGTGTCGCTATGGGTCTCTATGGGTCTCTGTGGGTCTCTATGGGTCTCTATGGGTCCCTATGGGTCTCTGTGGGTCTCTATGGGTCTCTATGTGTCCCTATGGCTCTCTATGGGTCGCTATGGGTCTCTATGGGTCGCTATGGGTCTCTGTGTGTCGCTATGGGTCGCTATGGGTCTCTATGGGTCACTGTGGGTCTCTATGGGTCTCTGTGGGTCTCTGTGTGTCGCTATGGGTCTCTATGGGTCTCTGTGGGTCTCTATGGGTCGCTATGGGTCGCCATGGGGCGCCATGTGACCCCCCTCCCCCCCGCAGCGCATCTACTACCTGTCGCTGGAGTTCTACATGGGCCGCACGCTGCAGAACACCATGATCAACCTCGGGCTGCAGAGCTCCTGCGACGAGGCCGTCTACCAGGTGGGGGGCGGGGGGGGCAGAATTGGGGGGGAGATTCGGGGGATGAGGGGGGCAGGGGGGGGGGGGGCAGAGGTTGGGGGGATTTGGGGGTGGGGGGGGCAGAGCTCCTGCGATGAGGCCGTCTATCAGGTGGGGGGCGGGGGGCGGTCGGGGGGGGCAGGGATAGGGGGGGTCGGGGGGGGGGCAGGGATGGGGGGAATTTGGGAGGTGGGGGGGTCGGGGTGGTGGGGCAGGGGTGGGGGGGGCAGAGATTGGGGGGATTCAGGGGGTGGGGGGGCAGAATTGGGGGGAGTTTGGGGGGTGGGGGGTGACAGATGGGGGGGATTCAGGAGGTGGGGGGGCAGGGATGGGGGGGTCAGAGTTGGGGGGCAGAGTTGGGGGGGGATATGAGGGGGTTATGGGGGAGGTTATGGCGTGGGGGGGGCAGAATTGGGGGGGGGAATTCGGGGGATGGAGGAGTTATGGGGTGTTGGGGGGGCAGAAATGGGGGGGTTATGGGGAGGTTATGGGGTGTTGGGGGGCAGAAATGGGGGGGGATTTGGGGGCTTACGGGTTGGGGGGAAGGAATGGGGGGGGGCTTGTGGGGTGGGGGGGGCAGAGTTGGGGGGGATATGGGGGATATGGGGGGGGTTATGGGGTGTTGGGGGGGCAGAAATGGGGGGGATATGGGGGGGGTTATGGGGTGTTGGGGGGGCGTGGGGGGGGTTATAGGGAGGTTATGGGGTGTTATGGGGTGTGGGGGGGGCAGAGGGTGGGGGGATATGGGGGGGGTATGGGGTGGGGGGGGCTTGTGGGGTGGGGGGGGTTATGGGGGGAGTTATGGGGTGCTGGGGGGCAGAAATGGGGGGGTTATGGGGGGGTTATGGGGTGGGGGGGGGCAGAGGGTGGGGAGGGATTTGGGGGATATGGGGGGGTTGTGGGGACAGAGGTGGGGGGGATTTGGGGGGGATCTGGGGGGGTGATGGGGTGGGGGGGGCAGAGCTGGGGGGGTGCAGGTGGGTATTGGGGGGGGGCGGGGGGCAGAGCGGGGGGTCGTTGGGGGGACGTGTGGGGTTTTGGGGTCGAGGGGGGGCCGTGGGCTGACGGTGCCGTTGCCCCCCCCCCCCCAGCTGGGCCTGGACATGGAGGAGCTGCAGGAGATCGAGGAGGACGCCGGGCTGGGCAACGGCGGCCTGGGGCGCCTGGCAGGTGGGGCTGCCCCACAACCCCATAAACCTACAGCCCCATAAACCTACAGCCCCACAACCCCGCAACCCCATAAACCTACAGCCCCACAACCCCATAAACCTACAGCCCCATAAACCTACAGCCCCACAACCCCGCAACCCCATAAACCTACAGCCCCACAACCCCATAAACCTACAGCCCCACAACCCCATAAACCTACAGCCCCATAAACCTACAGCCCCACAACCCCACAACCCCATAAACCTACAGCCCAACAACCCCATAAACCTACAGCCCCATAAACCTACAGCCCCACAACCCCGTAACCCCATAAACCTACAGCCCCACAACCCCACAACCCCATAAACCTACAGCCCCACAACCCCATAAACCTACAGCCCCATAAACCTACAGCCCCACAACCCCACAACCCCATAAACCTACAGCCCCACAACCCCATAAACCTACAGCCCCATAAACCTACAGCCCCACAACCCCGTAACCCCATAAACCTACAGCCCCACAACCCCACAACCCCATAAACCTACAGCCCCACAACCCCATAAACCTACAGCCCCATAAACCTACAGCCCCACAACCCCACAACCCCATAAACCTACAGCCCCACAACCCCATAAACCTACAGCCCCATAAACCTACAGCCCCACAACCCCGTAACCCCATAAACCTACAGCCCCACAACCCCACAACCCCATAAACCTACAGCCCCACAACCCCATAAACCTACAGCCCCATAAACCTACAGCCCCACAACCCCACAACCCCATAAACCTACAGCCCCACAACCCCATAAACCTACAGCCCCATAAACCTACAGCCCCACAACCCCGTAACCCCATAAACCTACAGCCCCACAACCCCACAACCCCATAAACCTACAGCCCCACAACCCCATAAACCTACAGCCCCATAAACCTACAGCCCCACAACCCCACAACCCCATAAACCTACAGCCCCACAACCCCATAAACCTACAGCCCCATAAACCTACAGCCCCACAACCCCGTAACCCCATAAACCTACAGCCCCACAACCCCACAACCCCATAAACCTACAGCCCCATAAACCTACAGCCCCACAACCCCGTAACCCCATAAACCTACAGCCCCATAAACCTACAGCCCCACAACCCCGTAACCCCATAAACCTACAGCCCCACAACCCCGTAACCCCATAAACCTACAGCCCCACAACCCCATAAACCTACAGCCCCATAAACCTACAGCCCCACAACCCCACAACCCCATAAACCTACAGCCCCATAAACCTACAGCCCCATAAACCTACAGCCCCACAACCCCACAACCCCATAAACCTACAGCCCCATAAACCTACAGCCCCATAAACCTACAGCCCCACAACCCCGTAACCCCATAAACCTACAGCCCCACAACCCCACAACCCCATAAACCTACAGCCCCACAACCCCATAAACCTACAGCCCCATAAACCTACAGCCCCACAACCCCACAACCCCATAAACCTACAGCCCCACAACCCCACAACCCCATAAACCTACAGCCCCATAAACCTACAGCCCCACAACCCCGTAACCCCATAAACCTACAGCCCCATAAACCTACAGCCACACAACCCCGTAACCCCATAAACCTACAGCCCCATAAACCTACAGCCCCACAACCCCACAACCCCATAAACCTACAGCCCCATAAACCTACAGCCCCATAAACCTACAGCCCCACAACCCCACAACCCCATAAACCTACAGCCCCATAAACCTACAGCCCCACAACCCCGTAACCCCATAAACCTACAGCCCCATAAACCTACAGCCACACAACCCCGTAACCCCATAAACCTACAGCCCCACAACCCCACAACCCCATAAACCTACAGCCACACAACCCCGTAACCCCATAAACCTACAGCCCCACAACCCCGTAACCCCATAAACCTACAGCCCCACAACCCCACAACCCCATAAACCTACAGCCCCATAAACCTACAGCCACACAACCCCGTAACCCCATAAACCTACAGCCCCACAACCCCATAAACCTACAGCCCCACAACCCCGTAACCCCATAAACCTACAGCCCCACAACCCCACAACCCTACAGCCCCACAACCCCATCACCCCACAACCCCACAACCCCGTAACCCCACAACCCCCACGTCCCTCCATCCCCCCGTGTCTCCATGTCCCCCCAAGTCCCCCTACATCCCCCTGTCCCCCCACGTTCCCCCCATATCCTCATCCCCCCCATATCCCCCATATCCCCCCTCCCCCCCACGTTCCCCCCCTGCCCCCCACATTCCCCCATCCCCCCCATCCCCCCATGTCCCCCTGCCCCCCATATCCCCCATAACCCCCATCCCCCCCATATACCCCATCCCCCCCATGTCCCCCATATGCCCCATATCCCCCTGCCCCCCATGTTCCCCCCTGCCCCCCACATCCCCCCCTTCCCCCCATCCCCTCATCCCCCCCATGTCCCGTTGCCCCCCATGTCCCCACATATCCCCCTTCCCCCCAATGTCCCCCCATATCCCCCTGCCCCCCATATCCCCCATATCCCCCTGCCCCCCATATCCCCCTGCCCCCCATATTCCCCATATCCCACTGCCCCCCCATATCCCACTGCCCCCCACATCCCCCCCATCCCCCCATGTCCCCCTGCCCCCCATATCCCCCATAACCCCCATCCCCCCCCATATCCCCCATCCCCCCATATCCCCCTGCCCCCCATATTCCCCACCCCCCCCATATCCCCCATCCCCCGGCCCCCCATATCCCCCATAACCCCCATCCCCCCCATATCCCCCATCCCCCCACGTTCCCCCCCTGCCCCCCATATCCCCCATATCCCCCATCCCCCCATATCCCACTGCCCCCCACATCCCCCCTATCCCCCCATATCCCCCTGCCCCCATATCCCCCTGCCCCCCATATCCCCCATATCCCCCATAACCCCCATCCCCCCATGTCCCCCTTCCCCCCATCCCCCCATATTCCCCATATCCCCCTGCCCCCCATATCCCCCATCCCCCCCATAACCCCCATCCCCCCATGTCCCCCTTCCCCCCACATCCCCCCCATCCCCCCATGTCCCCCTGCCCCCCATATCCCCCATAACCCCCATCCCCCCCCATATCCCCCATCCCCCCCATATCCCCCCGCCCCCCATGTCCCCCCCCTGACGGCTCCCCCCGCAGCGTGCTTCCTGGACTCCATGGCCACGCTGGGTCTGGCCGCTTACGGTTATGGGATCCGCTACGAGTTTGGGATCTTCAACCAGAAGATCGCGGGCGGATGGCAGGTGGGGGGGCTGGGGGGCGCTATGGGGTCTCTGTGGGTCCCTATGGGGTCTCTGTGGGTTCCTATGGGTCTCTATGGGGTCCTTATGGGTCCCTTTGGGGTCTCTGTGGGTCCTTATGGGGTCCCTGTGGGTCCCTATGGGGTCTCTATGGGACCCTATGGGTCTCTGTGGGGTCTCTATGGGACTCTATGGGTCTCTGTGGGTCTCTATGGGTCCTTATGGGGTCTCTATGGGACCCTATGGGTCTCTATGGGTCCTTATGGGTCTCTGTGGGTCCTTATGGGGTCTCTATGGGACCCTATGGGTCTCTATGGGTCCTTATGGGTCTCTGTGGGTCCCTATGGGGTCCTTATGGGGTCTCTGTGGGTCCTTATGGGTCTCTGTGGGGTCTTTATGGGTCTCTATGGGGTCCTTATGGGTCCTTATGGGACCCTTTGGGGTCTCTATGGGTCCTTATGGGTCCCTATGGGGTCCTTATGGGGTCTCTGTGGGTCCTTATGGGTCTCTGTGGGTTCCTATGGGGTCTCTATGGGTCCTTATGGGTCTCTGTGGGGTCCTTATGGGGTCTCTATGGGGTCCTTATGGGTCCTTATGGGTCCCTTTGGGGTCTCTATGGGTCCTTATGGGTCTCTATGGGGTCTCTATGGGGTCTCTGTGGGTTCTTATGGGGTCTCTGTGGGTCACTATGGGGTCTCTCTGGGTCCTTATGGGTCTCTATGGGTCTCTATGGGGTCCTTATGGGTCCTTATGGGTCCCTTTGGGGTCTCTGTGGGTCCCTATGGGGTCTCTATGGGACCCTATGGGTCTCTGTGGGGTCTCTATGGGACTCTATGGGTCTCTATGGGGTCTCTGTGGGTCCTTATGGGGTCTCTGTGGGTCTCTATGGGTCCTTATGAGTCCCTTTGGGGTCCCTATGGGTCCTTATGGGGTCCCTATGGGTCTCTGTGGGGTCTCTGTGGGTCCTTCTGGGGTCTCTATGGGACTCTATGGGTCTCTATGGGTCCTTATGGGTCCCTTTGGGGTCTCTGTGGGTCCTTATGGGGTCTCTATGGTACCCTATGGGTCTCTATGGGTCCTTATGGGTCTCTGTGGGTCCCTATGGGGTCCTTATGGGGTCTCTGTGGGTCCTTATGAGGTCTCTGTGGGTTCCTATGGGGTCTCTATGGGGTCTTTATGGGGTCCCTATGGGGTTTCTATGGGTCTCTATGGGGTCCTTATGGGTCCCTTTGGGGTCTCTATGGGTCCTTATGGGTCTCTATGGGGTCCCTATGGAGTCCCTATGGGGTCTCTGTGGGTCCCTACAGGGTTTCTATGGGGTCTCTGTGGGTCCTTATGGGGTCTCTATGGGTCCCTATGGGGTCCCTATGTGTCCCTATGGGTCTCTATGAGTCCCTATGGGTCCCTATGGGTCCCTTATGCGATTTCTATGGGTTCCTATGGATTCCTATGGGGTCGCTATGGGGTCGGTATGGGGTCACTATGGGGTCTTTATGGGGTCGCTGTGGGGTCTTTATGGGGTCTTTATGGAGTCACTATGGGGTCGCTGTGGGGTCGCTATGGGGTCAGTATGGGGTCGGTGTGGGGTCAGTATGGGGTTGGTATGGGGTCAGTATGGGGTCGCTATGGGGTCGTTATGGGGTCACTGTGGGGTCACTGTGGGGTCGCTATGGGGTCACTATGGGGTCGCTGTGGGGTCACTGTGGGGTCTTTATGGGGTCTTTATGGGGTCGCTGTGGGGTCGCTATGGGGTCAGTATGGGGTTGGTATGGGGTCTTTATGGGGTCGCTGTGGGGTCACTATGGGGTCACTATGGGGTCGCTGTGGGGTCTTTATGGGGTCAGTATGGGGTCGGTGTGGGGTCAGTATGGGGTTGGTATGGGGTCGCTATGGGGTCGCTGTGGGGTCTTTATGGGGTCGCTATGGGGTCGCTATGGGGTCGCTGTGGGGTCACTGTGGGGTCTTTATGGGGTCACTATGGGGTCGTTTTGGGGTCAGTATGGGGTCGGTATGGGGTCTTTATGGGGTCTTTATGGGGTCGCTGTGCAGTCACTGTGCAGTCACTGTGGGGTCACTGTGGGGTCTTTATGGGGTCGCTGTGGGGTCGCTATGGGGTCAGTATGGGGTCGGTGTGGGGTCAGTATGGGGTTGGTATGGGGTCAGTATGGGGTCGCTGTGGGGTCTCTATGGGGTCAGTGTGGGGTCAGTATGGGGTCGCTATGGGGTTGGTGTGGGGTGTTTATGGGGTCGCTGTGGGGTCGCTGTGGGGTCGTTATGGGGTCACTGTGGGGTCGCTCTGGGGTCGCTGTGGGGTCTTTATGGGGTCAGTATGGGGTCGTTATGGGGTCGCTATGGGGTCGCTGTGGGGTCGCTGTGGGGTCGCTATGGGGTCGCTATGGGGTCGCTGTGGGGTCTTTATGGGGTCGCTATGGGGTCGCTATGGGGTCGCTGTGGGGTCGCTGTGGGGTGTTTATGGGGTCGCTATGGGGTCGTTATGGGGTCGCTGTGGGGTCGCTGTGGGGTCGTTTTGGGGTCAGTATGGGGTCTTTATGGGGTCGCTATGGGGTCGCTGTGCAGTCACTATGGGGTCACTATGGGGTCGCTATGGGGTCGCTGTGGGGTCGCTGTGCAGTCGCTGTGGGGTCGCTATGGGGTCAGTATGGGGTTGGTGTGGGGTGTTTATGGGGTCGCTATGGGGTCGCTATGGGGTCGCTATGGGGTCGCTGTGGGGTCGCTGTGGGGTCGCTGTGGGGTCGCTATGGGGTCAGTATGGGGTTGGTGTGGGGTGTTTATGGGGTCGCTATGGGGTCGCTATGGGGTCGCTGTGGGGTCGCTATGGGGTCGCTGTGGGGTCGCTGTGGGGTCCCCACGTGCCCCTTTTCCCCCGCAGGTGGAGGAGGCGGACGACTGGCTGCGCTACGGGAACCCGTGGGAGAAAGCGCGGCCCGAGTACACCATCCCCGTGCACTTCTACGGCAGGGTGGAGCACTCGCACGACGGCGCCAAGTGGCTGGACACGCAGGTGTGCAAGGGAGGGGGTGCGGGGGGGCGGTGTGCAAGGGGGGAGGGGGTGAGTGTGGGAGGGGGGGAGGGGGGTGAGTGTGAGAGGGGGGCAGGGGGGGAGGCGGTGGGTGTGGGAGGTAGAGTGTGTGCAAGGAGGTGTGAGTGTGCGAGGGGGTGAGGGTGCGAGGGGTGAGTGTGAGGGGGGAATGTGCAAGGAGTGAGTGTGTGAGAGGTTGAGTGCGCAAGAGGGGGTGAGTGTGCAAGCGGTGCGCGTGTGAGAGGATTGCATGTGTGTGAGGGGGCGAGTGTGCAAGGGGTGTGTGTGTGAGAGGTTGAGTGTGCAAGAGGGCATGAGTGTGCAAGCGGTGCATGTGTGAGAGGAATGCATGTGTGTGAGGGGATGAGTGTGCAAGGGGTTGCGTGTGTGTGAGGGGGCGAGTGTGCAAGGGCTGTGTGTGTGACAGGTTGAGTGTGCAAGGGGTGAGGGTATGTGAGGGGTGCGAGTGTGTGAGGAGATGAGTGTGTGAGGGGTGTGAGTGTGCGAGGGGTACAAGCGTGCAAAGGGTGTGCAAAGGATGTGTGCCACAGGGGGTGTTGCAAGTGTGCAAGGCAGCACAGAGTACGAGTGGGGGGCTGAGAGGTGTGCAAGCTGGGAGAAATGGGAATGTGTGAGTGGGCAAGAGGCGTGCAAGGGTTGTGTGTTCACCACAGGGGATGGTGTGAGTGTGCAAGGAGGCACAGAGTACGAGTGGGGGGCTCAGAGGTGTGCAAGCTGGGCGAAATGGGTATGTGTGAGTGTGCAAGGTTGGCACAGAGTACGAGTGGGGGGCTCAGAGGTGTGCAAGCTGGGAGAAATGGGAGTGTGTGAGTGTGCAAGAGGCGTGCAAGGCTTGTGAGTTAACCACGGGGAGTGTTGTGAGTGTGCAAGGCAGCACAGAGTATGAGTGGAGGGCTCAGAGGTGTGCAAGCTGGGCGAAATGGGAATGTGTGAGTGGGCAAGAGGCGTGCAAGGGTTGTGAGTTCACCACAGGGGATGGTGTGAGTGTGCAAGGAGGCACAGTGTACGTGTGGAGGGCTGAGAGGTGTGCAAGCTGGGCGAAATGGGTATGTGTGAGTGTGCAAGGTGGGCACAGAGAGCGAGTAGGGAGTTTGGGGGCGTGCAAGGCGGGAAAAGCGAGGGGACTGAGCGTGCAAGAGGTGTGCAAGGCTAGTGAGCGTGCAGGACAGGCAGGGAGCGCGGTCGCACGACGGGAGAAGCCGTTCAGTGGGGACAGGCGTGCGAGAGGCGTGCAAGGAGCACCGGGGGGGGGGGGGAGCGTGCAAGAGGGGCGGCGGGGTGGGGGTGCGGCTGACACACGCGTGTGTTGCACACGCAGGTGGTGCTGGCGCTGCCGTACGACACGCCGGTGCCGGGTTACCGCAACAACACGGTGAACACCATGCGCCTCTGGTCCGCCCGCGCCCCCAACGACTTCAACCTCAAGGATTGTGAGCACCAAAAACGCCGCTTTTCGCCCCAAAATCACCGCTGACACAAAAGGCCCAAATCCGCCACGATTCCACCCAAAATCCGTGGTGATAAATGACCCCAAATTCCCCGGAATTGGCCCCAAAACTGCCCCAGATTGGCCCCAAAATTCAGCGCCACGAAAAATCCCCAAAATGCCCCATTTGGCCCCAAATCCACAGCCCCCAAAACGCCGCTTTTCATCCCAAAATCGCTGCCGGCACAAAAGCCCCAAATCTGCCACAATTCGCCCCAAAATCGGTGGCCCTGAAAGCCCCAAATTCCTCGGAATTGGCCCCAAAACTGCCCCAGATTGGCCCCAAAACCACAGCCCCAAAAATGCTACTTTTCATCCCAAAACTCACAGCCACAAAAGCCCCAAAACGGCCCCAATTTACCCCCAAAACAGTGGCCCTAAAAGCCCCAAATCCTTCAGAATTGGCCCCAAAATCCACATCCCCCAAACCACCCCATTTGGCCCCAAATCCACAGCCCCAAAAACGCCGCTTTTCGCCCCAAAATCACCGCTGACACAAAAGCCCCAAATCCGCCACGATTCGACCCAAAATCCGTGGTGATGAATGACCCCAAATTCCCCGGAATTGGTCCCAAAACTGCCCCAGATTGGCCCCAAAATTCAGCACCACGAAAAATCCCAAAAATGCCCCATTTGGCCCCAAATCCACAGCCCCAAAAACGCCGCTTTTCGCCCCAAAATCCGAGCTGACACAAAAGCCCCAAATCTGCCACGATTCGACCCAAAATCCGTGGTGATGAATGACCCCAAATCTGTCGGAATTGGCCCCAAAACTGCCCCAGATTGGCCCCAAAATTCGCCGCTTTTCATCCCAAAACCCACAGCCACAAAAGCCCCAAATCTGCCACAATTTGACCCAAAATCCGTGGTGATAAATGACCCCAAATCCCTCGGAATTGGCCCCAAAACTGCCCCAGATTGGCCCCAAAAACGCCGCTTTTCGCCCCCAAAATTGACGCCGCAACAGAAGTCCCCGAATCTGCCACGATTTGCCCCAAAATCCGTGGCCCCGAAAGCCCCAAATTCCTCGGAATTGGCCCCAAAACTGCCCCAGATTGGCCCCACAATTCAGCGCCTTGAGAAATCCCAAAAATGCCCCCGCCCCACACCTCCCTGCCCCACAGCTCCCTGCTCTGCCCCACACCTCCCCCCCCACCCCACACATCCCCCTCCGCCCCACACCTCCCTGCCCCACACCTCCCCCCCTGCCCCACATCTCCCCCCCCCCCGCCCCACACCTCCCTGCTCTGCCCCACACCTCCCCCCCCACCCCACACTTCCCCCCCCACCCCACACCTCCCTGCCCCACACATCCCTGCTCTGCCCCACACCTCCCCCCCTGCCCCACACATCTCTGCCCCACATCTCCCTGCTCTGCCCCACACCACCCCCCCCGCCCCACACTTCCCCCTCCGCCCCACACCTCCCTGCCCCACACCTCCCTGCTCTGCCCCACACCTCCCTGCTCTGCCCCACACCCCGCCCCACACCTCCCTGCTCTGCCCCACACCTCCCTGCTCTGCCCCACACCTCCCTGCTCTGCCCCACACCTCCCTGCCCCACACCTCCCTGCTCTGCCCCACACCTCCCTGCCCCACACCTCCCTGCTCTGCCCCACACCCCGCCCCACACCTCCCTGCTCTGCCCCACACCCCGTCCCGCTGACCCCCGTGTCCCCGCAGTCAATGTTGGCGGTTACATCCAGGCGGTGTTGGATCGGAACCTGGCTGAGAACATTTCCCGCGTGCTCTACCCCAACGACAACGTCAGTGCCGTGGGGCGGCTGTGGGGCGGCTGTGGGGTGGATGTGGGGCGGCTGTGGGGTGGATGTGGGGCGGCTGTGGGGCGGATGTGGGGTGGATGTGGGGCGGCTGTGGGGCGGCTGTGGGGTGGATGTGGGGTGGATGTGGGGCGGCTGTGGGGTGGATGTGGGGCGGCTGTGGGTCGGCTGTGGGGTGGATGTGGGGTGGATGTGGGGCGGCTGTGGGGTAGATGTGGGGCGGCTGTGGGGCGGCTGTGGGGTGGATGTGGGGTGGATGTGGGGCGGCTGTGGGGTGGATGTGGGGTGGATGTGGGGTCCTATGGGGTGACTATGGGACGGATGTAGGGCAGCTGTGAGGTGGCTATGGGGCGGCTGTGGAGTGGATGTGGGGCGGCTGTGGGGCGGCTGTGGGGTGCTATGGGCAGCTATGGGGTGCTATGGGGCGGCTTTAGGGCAGCTATGGGGCGGCTTTGGGGCAGCTGTGGGGCGGCTGTGGGGCGGCTGTGGTGCGGCTATGGGGCGGCTGTGGGGCAGCTGTGGAGTGGATGTGGGGTGGCTGTGGGGCAGCTTTAGGGCAGCTATGGGGCGGCTGTGGGGCGGCTGTGGGGCGGCTGTGGGGTGGCTATGGGGCAGCTATGGGGTGACTATGGGGTGCTGTGGGGCGGCTGTGGGGCAGCTGTGGGGTGGCTATGGGGCGGCTGTGTGGCTATGGGCAGCTATGGGGTGCTATGGGGCGGCTGTGGACAGCTATGGGGTGGCTATGGGGCGGCTGTGTGGCTATGGGCAGCTATGGGGTGCTATGGGGCGGCTTTAGGGCAGCTATGGGGCGGCTGTGGGGCGGCTGTGGGGAAGCTGTGGGGCGGCTGTGGGGCGGCTGTGGGGTGCTATGGGGCGGCTGTGGGGTGGCAATGAGGTGGCTGTGGGGAAGCTGTGGGGTGCTATGGGGTTGCTGTGGTGCGGCTGTGGGGCGGCTGTGGGGTGGCTATGGGCAGCTATGGGGTGCTATGGGGCGGCTTTAGGGCAGCTATGGGGCGGCTGTGGGGCGGCTGTGGGGAAGCTGTGGGGCGGCTGTGGGGCGGCTGTGGGGTGCTATGGGGCGGCTGTGGGGTGGCAATGAGGTGGCTGTGGGGAAGCTGTGGGGTGCTATGGGGTTGCTGTGGTGCGGCTGTGGGGCGGCTGTGGCGTGGCTATGGGCAGCTATGGGGTGCTATGGGGCGGCTTTAGGGCAGCTATGGGGCGGCTTTGGGGCAGCTGTGAGGCGGCTGTGGGGTGGCTGTGGGGCAGCTGTGGGGTGCCTATGGGCAGCTATGGGGCAGCTGTGGGGCGGCTGTGGGGTGGCTGTGGGGCAGCTATGGGGCGGCTGTGGGGCGGCTATGGGGTGCCGTGGGGCGGCTGTGGGGCAGCTGTGGGGCGCTATGGGGTGGATGTGGGGCGGCAGTGGGGCAGCTATAGGATGGCTGTGGGGTGCTATGGGGCGGCTATGGGGCGGCTATGGGGCATCTATGGGGCAGGACAGGCATCTATGGGGCAAGGCAGCCATCTATGGGGCAGGACAGGCATCTATGGGGCAGGCTGTCCATTCTATGGGGCAGGACAGGCATCTATGGGGCAGGCTGTCCATCTATGGGGCGGGCTGTCCATCTATGGGGCAGGACAGGCATGGCTGTGCCCCACTGCAGTTCTTTGAGGGCAAGGAGCTGCGGCTGAAGCAGGAGTACTTTGTGGTGGCTGTGCTATGGGGCAGGCTGTCCATCTATGGGGCAGGACAGGCATCTATGGGGCAGGCTGTCCATCTATGGGGCAGGCTGTCCATCTATGGGGCAGGACAGGCATGGCTGTGCCCCACTGCAGTTCTTTGAGGGCAAGGAGCTGCGGCTGAAGCAGGAGTACTTTGTGGTGGCTGTGCTATGGGGCAGGCTGTCCATCTATGGGGCAGGACAGGCATCTATGGGGCAGGCTGTCCATCTATGGGGCAGGCTGTCCATCTATGGGGCAGGACAGGCATGGCTGTGCCCCACTGCAGTTCTTTGAGGGCAAGGAGCTGCGGCTGAAGCAGGAGTACTTTGTGGTGGCCGCGACGCTGCACGACGTCGTGCGACGCTTCAAGTCCGCCAAGTTCGGCAGCCGGGATCCCGTCAGGACGCAGTTCGAGGCCTTCCCCGACAAGGTGACACGCGTGTGACAGGCGTGTGACACGTGTGTGACATACGTGTAGTACATGTGTGTGTGATGTGTGTCTGTGATGTGTGTGTGTATAACATGTGTGTGTGTGTGATCCCGTCAGGATGCAGTTCGAGGCCTTCCCCGACAAGGTGACACGCGTGTGACAGGCGTGTGACACGTGTGTGACATACGTGTAGTGTGTGTGTGTGTAACGTGTGTGTGTATAACATGTGTGTGTGTGTGATCCCGTCAGGATGCAGTTCGAGGCCTTCCCCGACAAGGTGACACGCGTGTGACAGGCGTGTGACACGTGTGTGACATACGTGTAGTGTGTGTGTGTGTAACGTGTGTGTGTATAACGTGTGTGTGTGTGTGTGATGCCGTCAGGACGCAGTTCGAGGCCTTCCCCGACAAGGTGACACGCGTGTGACAGGCGTGTGACACGTGTGTGACATACGTGTAGTGTGTGTGTGTGTAACGTGTGTGTGTATAACGTGTGTGTGTGTGTGTGATGCCGTCAGGACGCAGTTCGAGGCCTTCCCCGACAAGGTGACACGCGTGTGACAGGCGTGTGACACGTGTGTGACATACGTGTAGTACATGTGTGTGTGATGTGTGTCTGTGATGTGTGTGTGTATAACATGTGTGTGTGTGTGATCCCGTCAGGATGCAGTTCGAGGCCTTCCCCGACAAGGTGACACGCGTGTGACAGGCGTGTGACACGTGTGTGACATACGTGTAGTGTGTGTGTGTGTAACGTGTGTGTGTATAACATGTGTGTGTGTGTGATCCCGTCAGGATGCAGTTCGAGGCCTTCCCCGACAAGGTGACACGCGTGTGACAGGCGTGTGACACGTGTGTGACATACGTGTAGTGTGTGTGTGTGTAACGTGTGTGTGTATAACGTGTGTGTGTGTGTGTGATGCCGTCAGGACGCAGTTCGAGGCCTTCGCCGACAAGGTGACACGCGTGTGACAGGCGTGTGACACGTGTGTGACATACCTGTAGTACATGTGTGTGTAATGTGTGTCTGTGGTGTGTGTGTATAACATGTGTGTGTGTGTGATCCCGTCAGGATGCAGTTCGAGGCCTTCCCCGACAAGGTGACACGCGTGTGACAGGCGTGTGACATGTGTGTGACATGCGTGTGACATGTGTGCGACATGTGTAGTGTAATGTGTGTCTGTGATGTGTGTGTATAACATGTGTGTGTGTGTGATCCCGTCAGGAGGCAGTTCGAGGCCTTCCCCGACAAGGTGACACGCGTGTGACAGGCGTGTGACACGTGTGTGACATGTGTGCGACATGTGTAGTGTGTGTAATGTGTGTCTGTGATGTGTGTGTATTACGTGTGTGTGTGTGTGATCCCGTCAGGACGCAGTTCGAGGCCTTCCCCGACAAGGTGACACGCGTGTGACATATGTGTGTGACATACGTGTGACATACATGTAGTGCATGTGTGTGTAATGTGTGTCTGTGATGTGTGTTTAACATGTGTGTATATAATGTGTGTGTGTGTGTGTGATCTCGTCAGGACGCAGTTCGAGGCCTTCCCCGACAAGGTGACACGCGTGTGATAGGCGTGTGACACGCGTGTGACATATGTGTGTAGCGTGTGTGTGATGTGTGTCTGTGGTGTGTGTGTTTAACGCGTGTGTGTGTGATTCCATCAGATCCCAGTTCAAGGCTTTCCCCGACAGGCTGACACACATGTGACAGGCGTGTGACACGTGTGTGACATGTGTGCGACATGTGTAGTGTGTGTAATGTGTGTCTGTGGTGTGTGTTTAACATTTGTGTATATAATGTGTGTGTGTGTGTGTGATCCCGTCAGGACGCAGTTCGAGGCCTTCCCCGACAAGGTGACATGCGTGTGACATGTGTGTGACATACGTGTTGTACTTGTGTGTGTAATGTGTGACTGTAACATGTGTCTGTGATGTGTGTGTAGAACTTATGTGTGTGTGTGATCCCGTCAGGACGCAGTTCGAGGCCTTCCCCGACAAGGTGACACGCGTGTGACAGGCGTGTGACGTCCATGTGACATGTGTGCGACATGTGTAGTGTGTGTAATGTGTGTCTGTGATGTGTGTGTATTACGTGTGTGTGTGTGTGATCCCGTCAGAACGCAGTTTGAGGCCTTTCCCGACAAGGTGACACTCGTGTGTCATGCGTGTGACATGTGTGTGATGTCTGTGTGTAACATGTGTGTGTGATGTGTGTTTAACATGTGTGTATATAATGTGTGTGTGTGTGTGTGATCTCGTCAGGACGCAGTTCGAGGCCTTCCCCGACAAGGTGACACGCGTGTGACAGGCGTGTGACAGGCGTGTGACATACGTGTAGTTCATGTGTGTGTAATGTGTGTCTGTGATGTGTGTGTATTACGTGTGTGTGTGTGTGATCCCGTCAGGACGCAGTTCGAGGCCTTCCCCGACAAGGTGACACGCGTGTGACACGTGTGTGACATACGTGTAGTGTGTGTGTGTGTAATTTGTGTCTGTGATGTGTGTGTGTAACGTGTGTGTATATAACGTGTCTGCCTGTCAGGATGCAGTTCGAGGCCTTCCCTGATAAGGTGACACACGTGTGACACGCGTGTGACATGTGTGTGACATACGTTTTGTACTTGTGTGTGTAATGTGTGACTGTAACATGTGTCTGTGATGTGTGTGTATAACATGTGTGTGATCCCGTCAGGACGCAGTTCGAGGCCTTCCCCGACAAGGTGACACGCGTGTGACAGGCGTGTGACATACGTGTGACATACGTGTAGTACATGTGTCAGTAATGTGTGACTGTGGTGTGCGTGTTTGTGATTCCATCAGATCCCAGTTCGAGGCCTTCCCCAACAAGGCGACACGCGTGTGACACGCGTGTAAGATGTGTGTGATGTCTGTGTGTAATGTGTGTCTGTGTTGTATGTTTAACATGCGTGTGTATAACATGTGTGTGTTTAACATGTGTGTGTGATCCCGTCAGAACCCAGTTTGAGGCCTTCCCCGACAAGGTGACACGCGTGTGACATGTGTGTGACATACGTGTAGCATACGTGTGTAGCGTGTGTGTAGCATGTGTCTGTCATGTGTGTGTATAACACGTGTGTGTGATCTGTTTTAACGCAGTTCGAGGCCATCCCTGACAGGGTGACACGTGTGTGACATGCGTGTGACACGTGTGTGACATGTGTGTACTGTGTGGAACGTGTGTGTATAACATGTGTGTGCGTGTGATCCCATCAGAACCCAGTTTGAGGCCTTCCCCAAGGTGACACGCATGTGACATGTGTGTGACATGCATGTAGTGCGTGTGTCATGTGTGTAATATGTTTGTGTGTAACACACGTGTGCGTGATCCTATCAGGATGCAGCTTGAAGCCTTCCCTGATAAGGTGACATGCGTGTAACATGCGTGTGGCATATGTGTAGTGTGTTTGTAACATGTGTGTGGCGTGTGTGCGTGTGAGAACCCGTCAGGCTGCAGTTTGAGGCCTTTCCAGATCAGGTGACACGCGTGTAACATACGTGTAGCATACGTGTAACATGCGTGTCTTGTGTGTGCGTGTGACCCCATGAGAACACAGTTGAAAGCCTTCCGTAATGGCATTAACATACGTGTAACATGTGTGCGACACGCGTGTAAGGTGTGTGTGTGTGCGCCTCATGTGTGCTGTGCGTGTTACACGTGTGTCCCATGCGTGTTCCACGGATGTTCTGCAGATGTTCTCTGGTTGTGCCACGCGCGTTTCCACGTATGTTCCATGCATGTTACACGCATGTTGCGCGTTTGTTACAGGTGACGATCCAGCTGGACGACACGTGTGTTACATGTATGTTCGTGTCCCACACGCGGCCATCCAGATGAACATGTATGTTCTACGTATGTTTTATGTATGTCCCATGTGTGTTCCACGTGTGTTCCATGTGGCAATCCAGCTGAACAACACGTATGTTACATGTATGTTCGTGCCCCACAGGTGGCCATCCGGATGAACATGTGTTTCATGTATGTTCCACATGTGTTCCACGTGTGTCCCACGTGTGTTCCATGTGTGTTCCACGTGTGTTCCATGTGGCGATCCAGCTGAACATGTATGTTACACGTATGTTCGTGCCTCACAGGTGGCCATCCAGATGAACATGTATGTTCTACGTATGTTTTATGTATGTCCCATGTGCGTTCCACATGTGTTCCACGTGGCGATCCAGCTGAACGACACGTATGTTACACGTATGTTCGTGCCCCACACGCGGCCATCCAGATGAACATGTTCTACGTATGTTTTATGTATGTCCCATGTGTGTCCCACGTGTGTTCCACATATGTTCCACATATGTTCTACGTATGCTCCACGCATGTATCACAAATGTTACAGGTGGCCATCCAGGTGAATGACACCTACATTCCACGTGTGTTCCACGTATGTTCCACATGTTTTCCACGCGTGTTCCACGTGTGTTCCACACATGTTCCACACATGTATCACATGTTACGGGTGGCCATCCAGCTGATTGACACCTATATTCCATGTGTGTTCCACGTATGTTCCACATGTGTGTTCCACGTGTGTTCCATGTTTGTTCCATGTATGTTCCACGTATGTTCCATGCATGTATCACATGTTACAATGGCCATCTAGCTGAATGACACCTATATTCCACGTGTGTTCCATGTATGTTCCGTGTGTGTTCCACATATGTTTTGTGTTCCACATATGTTCCACGCATGTTCCACGTGTGCCCTACGCGTGTCCCCCTATGTTAGACACGTGTTCCACGTGTGCCCTAGGCGTGTCGCACTCAGGTTAGATGCGTGTTCCTAGGCGTGTTGCCCATATGTTAGATGCATGTTCCAAGTGTGCCCTCGGCGTGTCACACACAGGTTAGATCCGTGTTGCACGTGTGCCGTAGGCATGTCGCCCATATGTTAGATGCGTGTTCCACGTGTGCCCTACGCGTGTCTCATACAGGTTAGACGTGTGTTCCTAGGCGTGTTGCACACAAGTTTGACGTGTGTTCCACGTGTGTCCTAGGTGTGTCACCCATATGTTAGACACGTGTTCCACATGTGTCCTAGGTGTGTCGCCCATATGTTAGACACATGTTCCACATGTGCCCTAGGCGTGTCGCCCCTATGTTAGACACGTGTTCCACGTGTGCCCTACACGTGTCTCACACAGGTTAGACGTGTGTTCCTAGGCGTGTTGCACACAAGTTAGACGTGTGCTCCACGTGTGCCCTACACATGTCGCCCATATGTTAGACACATGTTCCACATGTGTCCTAGGTGTGTCACCCATATGTTAGACGCGTGTTCCACGTGTGTCCCAGGCGTGTCACCCCTATGTTAGATGCGTGTTCCACGTGTGCCCTAGGCGTGTCCCACTCAGGTTAGATGCGTGTTCCCAGGCATGTCGCACACAAGTTAGACGTGTGTTCCACATCTGTCCTAGGCGTGTCGCCCCTATGTTAGACACATGTTCCACATGTGCTGTATGCGTGTCTTACACAGGTTGGACATGTGTTCCTAGGCGTGTCACACACAAGTTAGACGTGTGTTCCATGTATGCCCTAGGCATGTTGCCCCTATGTTAGACGTGTGTTCCACGTGTGCCCTACTCATGTCGCCCATATGTTAGACACATGTTCCAAGTGTGCCCTCGGCGTGTTGCACTCAGGTTAGATGTGTGTTCCTAGGCGTGTCACACACAAGTTAGATGCGTGCTCCACGTGTGCCCTAGGCGTGTCGCACACAGGTTAGACATGTGTTCCACGTGTGTCCTAGACATGTCACCAGTATGTTTGACGTATGTTCCACGTGTGTCCTAGGCGTCTCTCACACATGTTCCACATGTGTCCCAGGCGTGTCGCCCCTATGTTAGACACGTGTTCCATGCCTGCCCTAGGCATGTCGTACACAAGTTAGATGTGTGTTCCACGTGTGCCCTAGGCGTGTCGCCCGTATGTTTGACGCGTGTTCCACGCGTGTTCACGCGTGTTGCAGGTGGCCATCCAGCTGAACGACACGCACCCCTCGCTGGCCATCCCGGAGCTGATGCGCATCCTGGTGGACGAGGAGAAGCTCGGCTGGGATAAGGTAAAGTCATGCGACGTGTGGGGCAGCCGTGGGGCAGCTGTGGAGCAGGCTCTATAGGGCAGCTATGGGGCAGCCGTGGGGCAGCTGTGGGGCAGGCTCTATAGAGCAGCTATGGGGCAGCTGTGGGGCAGCTGTGGGGCAGGCTCTATAGGGCAGCTATGGGGCAGCTGTGGGGCAGCTGTGGGGCAGGCTCTATAGGGCAGCTATGGGGCAGCCGTGGGGCAGCTGTGGGGCAGCTGTGGGGCAGGCTCTATAGGGCAGCAATGGGGCAGCTGTGGGGCAGCTATGGGGCGCTGTGGGGCAGCTGTGGGGCAGGCTCTATAGGGCAGCTATGGGGCAGCCGTGGGGCAGATGTGGGGCAGCTATGGGGCAGCTAAGGGGCAGGCTCTATAGGGCAGCTATGGGGCAATTATGAAGCAGCTATGGGGCAGCTATGGGGCAGGCACTATAGGGCAGCTATGGGGCAATTATGAAGCAGCTATGGGGCAGCTATGGGGCAGGCACTATAGGGCAGCTATGGGGCAATTATGAAGCAGCTATGGGGCACTGTGGAGCAGCTATGGGGCAGGCTCTATAGGGCAGCTATGGGGCAGCTATGGGGCAGCTGTGGGGCAGTTATGGGGCGCTGTGAGGCAGTTATGGGGCAGGTTTTATAGGGCAGGTATGGGGCAGCTATGGGGCAGGGCTATCTATGCGGCAGGGCTCTCTCCCTATGGGGCAGAGCTGTGTATCTATGGGGCAGCCACACATCCCGCCCCACATCCCCAGGCGTGGGACATCACGGTGCGGACGTGCGCCTACACGAACCTATAGGGCAGGGCTGTGTATCTATGGGGCAGAGCTGTGTATCTATGGGGCAGCCCCACATCCTGCCCCACACCCCGCCCCACATCCCGCCCCACATCCCCAGGCGTGGGACATCACGGTGCGGACGTGCGCCTACACGAACCTATGGGGCAGGGCTGTGTTTCTATGGGGCAGGGCTATCTATGGGGCAGGGCTGTGTATCTATGGGGCAGAGCTATCTATGGGGCAGCCCCACACCCTGCCCCACATCCCCAGGCGTGGGACATCACGGTGCGGACGTGCGCCTACACGAACCTATAGGGCAGGGCTGTGTTTCTATGGGGCAGAGCTATCTATGGGGCAGAGCTATCTATGGGGCAGGGCTGTGTATCTATGGGGCAGCCCCACATCCCGCCCCACATCCCCAGGCGTGGGACATCACGGTGCGGACGTGCGCCTACACGAACCTATAGGGCAGGGCTGTGTTTCTATGAGGCAGAGCTATCTATGGGGCAGGGCTCTCTCCCTATGGGGCAGAGCTATCTATGGGGCAGGGCTGTGTATCTATGGGGCAGAGCTGTGTATCTATGGGGCAGCCCCACATCCCGCCCCACACCCCGCCCCACATCCCGCCCCACCCCCCCAGGCGTGGGACATCACGGTGCGGACGTGCGCCTACACGAACCTATAGGGCAGGGCTCTCTCCCTATGGGGCAGAGCTATCTATGGGGCAGCCCCACACCCTGCCCCACACCCCGCCCCACATCCCGCCCCACATCCCCAGGCGTGGGACATCACGGTGCGGACGTGCGCCTACACGAACCTATAGGGCAGGGCTGTGTTTCTATGGGGCAGAGCTGTGTATCTATGGGGCAGAGCTATCTATGGGGCAGGGCTGTGTATCTATGGGGCAGCCCCACATCCCGCCCCACATCCCCAGGCGTGGGACATCACGGTGCGGACGTGCGCCTACACGAACCTATAGGGCAGGGCTGTGTTTCTATGGGGCAGAGCTATCTATGGGGCAGGGCTGTGTATCTATGGGGCAGCCCCACACCCTGCCCCACATCCCCAGGCGTGGGACATCACGGTGCGGACGTGCGCCTACACGAACCTATAGGGCAGGGCTCTCTCCCTATGGGGCAGGGCTATCTATGGGGCAGGGCTCTCTCCCTATGGGGCAGGGCTGTGTATCTATGGGGCAGCCCCACACCCTGCCCCACATCCCCAGGCGTGGGACATCACGGTGCGGACGTGCGCCTACACGAACCTATAGGGCAGGGCTGTGTATCTATGGGGCAGAGCTGTGTATCTATGGGGCAGCCCCACATCCTGCCCCACACCCCGCCCCACATCCCGCCCCACATCCCCAGGCGTGGGACATCACGGTGCGGACGTGCGCCTACACGAACCTATGGGGCAGGGCTGTGTTTCTATGGGGCAGGGCTATCTATGGGGCAGGGCTGTGTATCTATGGGGCAGAGCTATCTATGGGGCAGCCCCACACCCTGCCCCACATCCCCAGGCGTGGGACATCACGGTGCGGACGTGCGCCTACACGAACCTATAGGGCAGGGCTGTGTTTCTATGGGGCAGAGCTATCTATGGGGCAGGGCTGTGTATCTATGGGGCAGCCCCACACCCTGCCCCACATCCCCAGGCGTGGGACATCACGGTGCGGACGTGCGCCTACACGAACCTATAGGGCAGGGCTCTCTCCCTATGGGGCAGGGCTATCTATGGGGCAGGGCTCTCTCCCTATGGGGCAGGGCTATCTATGGGGCAGAGCTATCTATGGGGCAGAGCTGTGTATCTATGGGGCAGGGCTGTGTATCTATGGGGCAGCCCCACACCCTGCCCCACATCCCCAGGCGTGGGACATCACGGTGCGGACGTGCGCCTACACGAACCTATAGGGCAGGGCTGTGTTTCTATGGGGCAGAGCTCTCTCCCTATGGGGCAGAGCTATCTATGGGGCAGAGCTATCTATGGGGCAGGGCTGTGTATCTATGGGGCAGCCCCACACCCTGCCCCACATCCCGCCCCACCCCCCAGGCGTGGGACATCACGGTGCGGACGTGCGCCTACACGAACCACACGGTGCTGCCGGAGGCGCTGGAGCGGTGGCCCGTCGGGCTGCTGGAGGCGCTGCTGCCGCGGCACCTGGAGATCATCTACGAGATCAACAGGAGGTTCCTCGATGTACGGAGATGGGGGGCGGGGGGGGGAGGTGGGGGGGGTGGGGGGAGATGGGGGTGGGGGGCTATGGGGGGAGTGGGGGTTATGGGGTGGGAGATGGGGGGGGAGGAAGGGGGGGAAAGGGGGGCAGATTGGGGGAGATGGGGGTGGGGGGGGTTCCTCGATGTACGGAGATGGGGGGCGGGGGGGGAGATGGGGGATGGAGGGGGTGGGGGGCTATGGGGGGGGGGGAGGTGGAGGGGGTGGGGGGAGATGGGGGGAGATGGGGGTGGGGGGCTATGGGGGCAGTGGGGGTTATGGGGGGGGAGATGGGGGGGAGATGGGGGGGGAAAGGGGGGAAAGGGGGGCAGATTGGGGGAGATGGGGGTGGGGGGGGTTCCTCGATGTACGGATGTGGGGGGCGGGGGGTTATGGGGGGGGAGATTGGGGCCTATGGGGGGCTATGGGGGGGGGAGGTGGGGGGTTATGGGGGGCACAGGGAGTACGGGGGTTGTGTGCCCCATTGATGCCCCCCCCCGCCCCCCCCCTGCCCCCCCCCAGCGCGTGTACGCCTCGTTCCCCAGCGACCACGAGCGGGGCTGCAGTGCCCCCCCCCCTCATTGACCCCCCCCATGACCTCCCCCAATGCCCCCCCCCATTGACCCCCCCCCCATTGACCCCCCCCACTGACCCCATCCCGTTTGCCCCCCCCCCACTGACCTCCCCCTTAATGACCCCCCCCTCAATGACTCCCCCCATTGACCCCCCCATCACCCCCCCAACTGACCCCCCCACTGCCTCCCCCCCCACTGATCCCCCCCCATTTGCCCCCCCCATTGACCCCCCCCCGACTGCCCCCCCCCCATTGACCCCCCCGAACCCATTGACCCCCCCCACTGACCCACCCCCCCCGTTTGCCCCCCCCCATCACATGTACGCCTCATTCCTCAGCAACCACAAGCGGCTGCGGCGCCCCCCCCCCCCCAAAATGACCCCCATCATTGACCCCCCCCACTGCCCCCCCCACTGACCTCCCCCTTAATGACCCCCCCACTGACCCCCCCCAAAATGTCCCCCCCCACTGACCCCCCCCCATTTGCCCCCCCCCACTGACCCCCCCCACTTACCCCCCCTGCCCCCCCCTTAATGACCCCCCCCACTGCCCCCCCCATTGACCCCCCCCAAAATGACCCCCCCCCACAAATGTCCCCCCCCACTGACCCCCCCCACTGACCTCCCCCCCATTGACCCCCCCAAATGACCCCCCCCACTGCCCTGCCCCCATTGACCCCCCCCACTTACCCCCCCCACTGACCTCCCCCTTAATGACCCCCCCACTGACCCCCCCCAAAATGACCCCCCCCATTTGCCCCCCCCCAAAATGACCCCCCCCACTGACCCCCCCCCACTGACGCCCCCCAAAATGACCCCCCCCACTGACCCCCCCCATTTGCCCCCCCCCATGACCCCCCCCACTGACCCCCCCCATTGACCCCCCCCCAATGACCCCCCCATTGACCCCCCCCAAAATGTCCCCCCCCACTGCCCCCCCCCATTTGCCCCCCCCAATGACCCCCCCCACTGACCCCCCCCCATTGGCCCCCCCCCAATGACCTCCCCCTTAATGACCCCCCCCACTGACCCCCCCCCAAAATGACCCCCCCACTGCCCCCCCCCCACTGACCTCCCCCTTAATGACCCCCCCAATGACCCCCCCACTGACCCCCCCCGTTCCCCCCCCCCCATCACATGCACGCCTCATTCCCCAGCAACCACAACCGGCTGCAGCGCCCCCCCCCCCCCAAAATGACCCCCCCCATAGACCCCCCTCCCCAATGCCGCCCCCCCCAATGACCCCCCCCCATTTGCCCCCCCAAAATGACCCCCCCCACTGACACCCCCCATTGACCCCCCCACCCCCATTGACCCCCCCCACTGCCCCCCCCCACTGACCCCCCCACTGATCCCCCCCAAAATGTCCCCCCCCACTGACCCCCCCCCCCGTTTGCCCCCCCCCACTGACCCCCCCCCCACTTACCCCCCCATTGACCCCCCCCAAAATGTCCCCCCCCCACTGACCTCACCCCCAATGACCCCCCCCAATGACCCCCCCCCATTGACCTCCCCCTTAATGACCCCCCCCACTGACCCCCCCCCATTGACCCCCCCCCAATGACCCCCCCCCAATCACCCCCCCCACTGACCCCCCCCCCAATGACCCCCCCAACTGCCCCCCCCATTGACCCCCCCCCAAAATGACCCCCCCCAAAAAGACCCCCCCCACTGACCCCCCCCCATTGACCCCCCCCCAATCACCCCCCCCCCAATGACCCCCCCACTGACCCCCCCCCCACCTGCCCCCCCCCAGCGCGTGTACGCCTCGTTCCCCGGTGACCACGATCGGCTGCGGCACCCCCCCCCCCCAAAATGACCCCCCCACTGCCCCCCCCCCACTGACCTCCCCCTTAATGACCCCCCCCACTGACCCCCCCCCATTTGCCCCCCCCCAAAATGTCCCCCCCCACTGACCTACCCCGAATGACCCCCCCCCAAAATGACCCCCCCCCACTGACCCCCCCCCATTTGCCCCCCCCCATTTGCCCCCCCCCACTGACCCCCCCTACTGACCTCCCCCCCAATAACTCCCCCCACTGACCCCCCCCCATTGACCCCCCCCCCAATCACCCCCCCCACTGACCCCCCCCCCCAATGACCCCCCGACTGACCCCCCCCCGCCTGCCCCCCCCCAGCGCGTGTACGCCTCGTTCCCCGGTGACCACGATCGGCTGCGGCACCCCCCCCCCCAGAATGACCCCCCCACTGCCCCCCCCCCACTGACCTCCCCCTTAATGACCCCCCCAATGACCCCCCCACTGACCCCCCCCCATTTGCCCCCCCCGCAATGACCCCCCCCAATAACCCCCCCCACTGCCCCCCCCACTGAGCCCCCCCACTGACCTCCCCCTTAATGACCCCCCCAATGACCCCCCCCACTGACCCCCCCCCACTGCCCCCCCCCAATGACCCCCCCCCACTGCCCGCCCCCCCCACTGCCCCCCCCCAATGACCCCCCCCACTGACCTCCCCCTTAATGACCCCCCCACTGACCCCCCCCCATTGACCCCCCCAGCGCGTGTACGCCTCGTTCCCCGGTGACCACGATTGGCTGCGGCACCCCCCCCCCCAAAATGACCCCCCCACTGCCCCCCCCCCACTGACCTCCCCCTTAATGACCCCCCCAATGACCCTCCCCCATTTGCCCCCCCCCCCATTTGCCCCCCCCGCAATGACCCCCCCCAATAACCCCCCCCACTGCCCCCCCCACTGACCCCCCCCCACTGACCTCCCCCTTAATGACCCCCCCCACTGACCCCCCCCCAAAATGACCCCTCCCATTGACACCCCCCCAAAATGACCCCCCCCATTGACACCCCCCCAAAATGACCCCCCCACTGCCCCCCCCCCACTGACCTCCCCCTTAATGACCCCCCCCCCAAAATGACCCCCCCATTGACCCCCCCCCACTGCCCCCCCCCCAATGACCCCCCCACTGCCCCCCCCACTGACCTCCCCCTTAATGATCCCCCCCCCAAAATGACCCCCCCAATGACTCCCCCCCACTGACCCCCCCCCCATTTGCCCCCCCCCACTGACCCCCCCCAAAATGACCCCCCCCAAAATGACCCCCCCACTGACCCCCCCCCACTGACCCCCCCCCACTGACCTCCCCCTTAATGACCCCCCCAATGACCCCCCCGACTGACCCCCCCCCATTTGCCCCCCCCAGCGCGTGTACGCCTCGTTCCCCGGTGACCACGATCGGCTGCGGCACCCCCCCCCCAAAATGACCCCCCCATTGACCCCCCCCCACTGACCTCCCCCTTAATGACCCCCCCAATGACCCCCTCCACTGACCCCCCGCACTGACCCCCCCATTTGCCCCCCCCAATGACCCCCCCACTGACCCCCCCCAAAATGACCCCCCCAATGACCCCCCCACTGACCCCCCCCCATTTGCCCCCCCCGCAATGACCCCCCCCAATAACCCCCCCCACTGCCCCCCCCACTGAGCCCCCCCACTGACCTCCCCCTTAATGACCCCCCCAATGACCCCCCCCATTGACCCCCCCACCCCCATTGACCCCCCCCCACTGCCCCCCCCCACTGCCCCCCCCCACTGAACCCCCCACTGACCCCCCCCAAAATGTCCCCCCCCACTGACCCCCCCCCCGTTTGCCCCCCCCCACTGACCCCCCCCCACTTACCCCCCCATTGACCCCCCCCAAAATGTCCCCCCCCCACTGACCTCACCCCCAATGACCGCCCCCAATGACACCCCCCCAAAATGACCCCCCCCCAAAATGACCCCCCCCACTGACCCCCCCCCATTGACCCCCCCCCCAATGACCCCCCCACTGCCCCCCCCCCCACTGACCCCCCGCACTGACCCACCCCCATTTGCCCCCCCCCCACTGACCCCACCAAAATGACCCCCCCCAAATGACCCCCCCCACTGACCCCCCCACTGACCTCACCCCCAATGACCCCTCCCAATGACCCCCCCCCCATTGACCCCCCCCCCAATCACCGCCCCCCCAATCACCCCCCCCACTGACCCCCCCCCCACTGACCCCCCCCACTGACCCCCCCCCACTTGCCCCCCCCAGCGCGTGTACGCCTCGTTCCCCGGTGACCACGATCGGCTGCGGCACCCCCCCCCCAAAATGACCCCCCCATTGACCCCCCCCCCCCAATGACCCCCACCCCCAATGACCCCCCCACTGACCCCCCCCATTTGCCCCCCCCAGCGCGTGTACGCCTCGTTCCCCGGTGACCACGATCGGCTGCGGCACCCCCCCCCCAAAATGACCCCCCCCCCCAATGACCCCCACCCCCAATGACCCCCCCACTGACCCCCCCCCGCCTGCCCCCCCCCAGCGCGTGTACGCCTCGTTCCCCGGTGACCACGATCGGCTGCGGCGGATGTCGCTGGTGGAGGAGGGGGCGGTGAAGCGCATCAACATGGCGCACCTCTGCATCGCCGGGGCGCACGCCGTCAACGGCGTGGCTCAGATCCACTCCGACATCCTCAAGGACAGCGTGTGCGTCATACGTGTGTCACGCGTGTGTCATGTGTGTGTGTTACGTGTGGGTGTTGTGTGGGTGTTGTGTCATACATGTGAGTGTGTTGTTACGTGTGATGGCTGGGGCTCAGATCCACTCCGACATCCTCAAGGACAGCGTGTGCGTGGATCACGCGTGTGTCACGCTTGTGTCATGTGTTGTCATACGTGTGTGGGTGTGTTGTGTGGGTGTTGTGTCATACATGTGGGTGTGATGGCTGGGGCTCAGATCCACTCCGAGATCCTCAAGGACAGCGTGTGCGTGGCTCACGGGTGTGTCATACGTGTGTCATGTGTGTGTTACGTGTGGGCGGGTTGTGTGGGTGTTGTGTCATACATGTGGGTGTGTTGTTACGTGTGATGGCTGGGGCTCAGATCCACTCTGATATCCTCAAGGACAGCGTGTGCGTCATACGTGTGTCACGCGTGTGTCATACGTGTGTATTATATGTGTGTGTGTGGCATACGTGTGTGTTATACTTGTGTGTTGTGTGGGTGTGTTGTTACATGTGATGGCTGGGGCTCAGATCCACTCCGACATCCTCAAGGACAGCGTGTGCGTGGCTCACGCGTGTGTCACGCGTGTGTCATGTGTTGTCATACGTGTGTGTGTTGTGTGGGTGTTGTGTGGGTGTTGTGTGGGTGTGATGGCTGGGGCTCAGATCCACTCCGACATCCTCAAGGACAGCGTGTGCGTCATACGTGTGTCACGCGTGTGTCATGTGTGTGTGTTACGTGTGGGTGTTGCGTCATACATGTGGGTGTGATGGCTGGGGCTCAGATCCGCTCCGACATCCTCAAGGACAGCGTGTGCGTGGCTCACGCGTGTGTCATACGTGTGTCATGTGTGTGTTACGTGTGGGCGGGTTGTGTGGGTGTTGTGTCATACATGTGGGTGTGTTGTTACGTGTGATGGCTGGGGGTCAGATCTGCTCTGATATCCTCAAGGACAGCGTGTGCATCATACGTGTGTCACGCGTGTGTCATGTGTTGTCATACGTGTGTGTGTTGTGTGGGTGTTGTGTGGGTGTGTTGTTACGTGTGATGGCTGGGGCTCAGATCCACTCCGACATCCTCAAGGACAGCGTGTGCGTGGCTCACGCGTGTGTCATGTGTTGTCATACGTGTGTGGGTGTGTTGTGTGGGTGTTGTGTCATCCATGTGGGTGTGTTGTTACGTGTGATGGCTGGGGCTCAGATCCACTCCAACATCCTCAAGGACAGCGTGTGCGTCATACGTGTGTCACGCGTGTGTCATGTGTTGTCATACGTGTGTGTGTGTTGTGTGGGCATTGTGTCATACATGTGAGTGTGTTGTTACGTGTGATGGCTGGGGCTCAGATCCACTCCGACATCCTCAAGGACAGCGTGTGCGTGGATCACACGTGTCATACGTGTGTCATGTGTGTCATACGTGTGTATTATATGTGTGTGTGTGGCATACGTGTGTGTTATACTTGTGTGTTGTGTGGGTGTGTTGTTACGTGTGATGGCTGGGGCTCAGATCCACTCCAACATCCTCAAGGACAGCGTGTGCGTGGCTCACGGGTGTGTCATACGTGTGTCATGTGTGTGTTACGTGTGGGCGGGTTGTGTGGGTGTTGTGTCATACATGTGGGTGTGTTGTTACGTGTGATGGCTGGGGCTCAGATCCGCTCCGACATCCTCAAGGACAGCGTGTGCGTCATACGTGTGTCACGCGTGTGTCATGTGTTGTCACACGTGTGTGTGTGTTGTGTGGGTGTTGTGTCATACATGTGGGTGTGTTGTTACGTGTGATGGCTGGGGCTCAGATCCACTCCGACATCCTCAAGGACAGCGTGTGCGTCATACGTGTGTCACGCGTGTGTCATGTGTGTGTGTTACGTGTGGGCGGGTTGTGTGGGTGTTGTGCCTGTGTGTTGTTACGTGTGATGGCTGGGGCTCAGATCCGCTCCGACATCCTCAAGGACAGCGTGTGCGTGGCTCACGCGTGTGTCATACGTGTGTCATGTGTGTGTGTTACGTGTGTATGTTGTGTGTGTGTTGTGTCATACATGTGGGTGTGATGGCTGGGGCTCAGATCCACTCCGACATCCTCAAGGACAGCGTGTGCGTGGCTCACGCGTGTGTCATGCGTGTGTCATGCGTGTGTGTTACGTGTGTGTGTTGTGTGTGTGTTGTGTCATACATGTGGGTGTGATGGCTGGGGCTCAGATCCACTCCGACATCCTCAAGGACAGTGTGTGCGTGGCTCACGCGTGTGTCATGCGTGTGTCATGTGTGTGTGTTACGTGTGTGTGTGTGTTGTGTGGGTGTTGTGTCATACATGTGGGTGTGATGGCTGGGGCTCAGATCCACTCCGACATCCTCAAGCACAGCGTGTGCGTGGATCACGCGTGTGTCACGCGTGTGTCATACGTGTGTCATACGTGTGTGTGTTGTGTGTGTGTTGTGTGGGTGTGTTGTTACGTGTGATGGCTGGGGCTCAGATCCACTCCGACATCCTCAAGGACAGCGTGTGCGTGGCTCACGCGTGTGTCATACGTGTGTCATGTGTGTGTGTTACGTGTGGGCGTGTTGTGTGGGTGTTGTGTCATACATGTGGGTGTGTTGTTACGTGTGATGGCTGGGGGTCAGATCTGCTCTGATATCCTCAAGGACAGCGTGTGCATCATACGTGTGTCACGCGTGTGTCATGTGTTGTCATACGTGTGTGTGTTGTGTGGGTGTTGTGTGGGTGTGTTGTTACATGTGATGGCTGGGGCTCAGATCCACTCCGACATCCTCAAGGACAGCGTGTGCGTGGATCACGCGTGTGTCACGCGTGTGTCATGTGTGTGTGTTACGTGTGGGTGTTGTGTCATACATGTGGGTGTGTTGTTACGTGTGATGGCTGGGGCTCAGATCTGCTCCGACATCCTCAAGGACAGCGTGTGCGTCATACGTGTGTCACGCGTGTGTCATGTGTTGTCATACGTGTGTGTGTTGTGTGGGTGTTGTGTCATACATGTGGGTGTGTTGTTACGTGTGATGGCTGGGGCTCAGATCCACTCCGACATCCTCAAGGACAGCGTGTGCGTCATACGTGTGTCACGCGTGTGTCATGTGTTGTCATACGTGTGTGTGTTGTGTGGGTGTTGTGTGGGTTGTGATGGCTGGGGCTCAGATCCACTCCGACATCCTCAAGGACAGCGTGTGCGTCATACGTGTGTCACGCGTGTGTCATGTGTTGTCATACGTGTGTGTGTGTTGTGTGGGTGTTGTGTCATACATGTGGGTGTGTTGTTGTTACGTGTGATGGCTGGGGCTCAGATCCACTCCGACATCCTCAAGGACAGCGTGTGCGTGGCTCACACGTGTGTCACGCGTGTGTCATGCGTGTGTGTTACGTGTGGGTGTTGTGTGGGTGTTGTGTCATACATGTGGGTGTGATGTTACATGTGATGGCTGGGGCTCAGATCCACTCCGACATCCTCAAGGACAGCGTGTGCGTGGCTCATGCGTGTGTCACGCGTGTGTCATGTGTTGTCACACGTGTGTGTGTTGTGTGGGTGTTGTGTCATACATGTGGGTGTGTTGTTACGTGTGATGGCTGGGGCTCAGATCCACTCCGACATCCTCAAGGACAGCGTGTGCGTCATACGTGTGTCATGTGTTGTCATACGTGTGTGTTACGTGTGTGTGTTGTGTGGGTGTTGTGTCATACATGTGGGTGTGTTGTTACGTGTGATGGCTGGGGCTCAGATCCACTCCAACATCCTCAAGGACAGCGTGTGCGTGGCTCATGCGTGTGTCACGCGTGTGTCATGTGTTGTCACACGTGTGTGTGTTGTGTGGGTGTTGTGTCATACATGTGGGTGTGTTGTTACGTGTGATGGCTGGGGCTCAGATCCACTCCGACATCCTCAAGGACAGCGTGTGCGTGGATCACACGTGTCATACGTGTGTCATGTGTGTCATACGTGTGTATTATATGTGTGTGTGTGGCATACGTGTGTGTTATACTTGTGTGTTGTGTGGGTGTGTTGTTACGTGTGATGGCTGGGGCTCAGATCCACTCCAACATCCTCAAGGACAGCGTGTGCGTGGCTCACGCGTGTGTCATACGTGTGTCATGTGTTGTCATACGTGTGTTGGTGTTGTGTGGGTGTTGTGTCATACATGTGGGTGTTGTGTGGGTGTGATGGCTGGGGCTCAGATCCACTCCGACATCCTCAAGGACAGCGTGTGCGTCATACGTGTGTCACGCGTGTGTCATGTGTGTGTGTTACGTGTGGGTGTTGTGTCATACATGTGGGTGTGTTGTTACGTGTGATGGCTGGGGCTCAGATCCACTCCGACATCCTCAAGGACAGCGTGTGCGTCATACGTGTGTCACGCGTGTGTCATGTGTTGTCACACGTGTGTGTGTTGTGTGTGTGTTGTGTCATACATGTGGGTGTGATGGCTGGGGTCAGATCTGCTCCGACATCCTCAAGCACAGCGTGTGCGTCACGCGTGTGTCATACGTGTGTCATGCGTGTTGTACATGTGTGTGTGTGGCGTACGTGTGTGTTACGTGTGCTGGTTGGGGGTCAGATCCACTTCGACATCCTCAAGCACAGCGTGTGAGTCACGCGTGGGTCATGAGTGGGTCATATGTGTGTCATACGTGTGTGTGTGCGGCATACATGTGTGTTACATGTGATGGCTGGGGGTCTGATCCGCTCTGACATCCTCGGAGTGTGTTCGTCACGCGTGGGTCATGCGTGTGCCATGCGTGTATGTGCCATACGTGTGTCATACGTGTGTGTGTGCCGTACTTGTGTCGTACTTGTGCCATACCCGTACCATACATGTGTCATCCATGTGACACACATATGGCATCCGTGTGCCATCCGTGTGATACGCCCATGCCATACATGTGCCAACCATGTGCCACACATGTGCCATCCGTGTGCCACACATGTTCCCCCATGTGCCACCTGTGTGCCACACATGTGCCATCCGTGCGCCCTCCGTGTGCCATCCGTGTGTTATCTGTGTGCCACACACGTGCCACACATGTGCCATCCGTGTGCCACCTGTGTGCCATCCGTGTGCCACACGTGTCATCCGTGTGCCACACACGTGCCATCTGTGTGTTATCTGTGTGCCATCCATGTGCCATACATGTGCCATTTGTGTGCCACCTGTGTGCCATCCATGTGCCACACCCATACAATCCATGTGCCTCACGTGTGCCATCTGTGTGCCACACACGTGCCACACATGTGCCATCCGTGTGCCATCTGTGTGCCATCCGTGTGCCCTCCGTGTGCCACACATGCTATCCGTGTGCCATCCATGTGCCCCCCGTGTGCCCCCTGTGTGCCACACGTGTCATCCGTGTGCCACACATGTGCCATCTGTGTGTTATCTGTGTGCCATCTGTGTGCCCTCCGTGTGCCACCCATGTGCCACACCCATACAATCCATGTGCCACACATGTTCCCCCCGTGTACCACACATGTGCCACCCGTGTGCCACACATATGCCATCCGTGTGCCCTCCGTGTGCCACACATGCTATCCGTGTGCCATCCATGTGCCCCCCGTGTGCCCCCTGTGTGCCACACATGTTCCCCCCGTGTGCCACACATGTGCCATCTGTGTGCCATCTGTGTGCCACACATGTGCCACCCATGTGCCACACATGTGCCATCCATGTGCCACCCATGTGCCATCCTTGTGCCACACATGTGCCACACATGTGCCATCCATGTGCCACCTGTGTGCCACACGTGTCATCTGTGTGCCATCTATGTGCCATCTGTGTGTTATCTGTGTGCCATCTGTGTGCCACACACGTGCCATCCGTGTGCCCTCCGTGTGCCAGACACGTGCCATCCATGTGCCCTCTGTGTGCCACACATGTGCCATCCATGTGCCACCCGTGTGCCATACATGTGCCACACATGTGCCCTCTGTGTGCCACACATGTGCCATCCGTGTGCCACACATGTGCCACCCGTGTGCCATCCATGTGCCACATATGTGCCATCCGTGTGCCCTCCGTGTGCCACATATGTGCCATCCGTGTGCCATACATGTGCCACACATGTGCCATCCGTGTGCCCTCCGTGTGCCACACATGTGCCATCCGTGTGCCTCACATGTGCCATACATGTGCCACACATGTGCCATCCGTGTGCCCTCCGTGTGCCACACATGTGCCATCCGTGTGCCTCACATGTGCCATACATGTGCCACACATGTGCCATCCGTGTGCCATCCGTATGCCATCTGTGTGCCCTCTGTGTGCCACACATGTGCCATCCATGTGCCACACATGTGCCATCCATGTGTCACACCCATACAATCCATGTGCCACACATGTACCCTCCGTGTGCCATCTGTGTGCCACCCATGTGCCATCCGTGTGCCCTCCGTGTGCCAGACACGTGTCATCCGTGTGCCACGCATGTGCCATCTGTGTGTTATCTGTGTGCCCTCCGTGTGCCACACACGTGCCATTTATGTGCCATCCGTGTGCCCCCCGTGTGCCCCCCCTGTGCCCCCCGTTCCACGTGTTCCCGTTTCCCCCCCAGCTTCAAGGATTTCTACGAGCTGGACCCCCACAAGTTCCAGAACAAAACCAACGGCATCACCCCCCGCCGCTGGCTGCTGCTCTGCAACCCGGGGCTGGCGGAGGTCATCGCGGAGGTGGGGGGCAGCTATGGGGCGATGTGGGGCTGCGGGGGGGGAGGGGGGGAGGGGGGTCGCTATGGGGTGATGTGGGGCGGGGGGGGGGGAGGGGGTCCGCTATGGGGTGATGTGGGGCGGGGGGGGGGGAGGGGAGTCGCTATGGGGTGATGTGGGGTGGGTATGGGGGGGTATGGGGTGGATATGGGGTGATGTGGGGCAGGGGGGGAGGGGAGTCGCTATGGGGCGATGTGGGGCGGGGGGGGAAGGGGAGTCGCTATGGGGTGATGTGGGGTGATGTGGGGCCGTGGGGGGCGGGGGGGGGTCGCTATGGGGCGATGTGGGGCGGAGGGGGGGGAGGGGGTCACTATGGGGCGATGTGGGGTGATGTGGGGCGGAGGGGGGAGGAGGGGAGTCGCTATGGGGTGATGTGGGGTGATGTGGGGCCGTGGGGGGTGGGGGGGGGTCGCTATGGGGCGATGTGGGGCGGGGGGGGAGGAGGGGGTCCGCTATGGGGCTCTGTGGGGTGCTATGGGGCGCTATGGGGTGCTGTGGGGCACTATGGGACTCTATGGGGCTCTATGGGACACTATGGGGCTCTATGGGGCGCCATAGGGTTCTATGGGACACTATGGGACTCTATGGGACACTATGGGGCTCTGTGGGGCTCTATGGGGCGCTATGGGGTGCTATGGGGCACCATAGGTTTCTATGGGACACTATGGGACTCTGTGGGGCACTATGGGGCTCTATGGGGTGCTATGGGGCGCTGTGAGGCTCTATGGGGCACCATAGGGTTCTATGGGACACTACGGGGCTCTGTGGGGCTCTATGGGGCGCTATAGGTTTCTATGGGGTGCTATGGGGCTCTGTGGGGCTCTATGGGGTGCTATGGGGTGCTATGGGGCACTATGGGGCTCTGTGAGGCTCTATGGGGCTCTATGGGGTGCTATGGGGCACTTTGGGGCTCTATGGGGTGTTGTGGGGTGCTATGAGATTCTATGGGGCTCTATGGGGTGCTGTGGGGCGCTATGGGGCGCTATGGGGCTCTATGGGGCACTATGGGGTTCTGTGGGGCTCTATGGGGTTCTATGAGGTACTATGGGGCTCTGTGGGGCTCTATGGGGCGCTATGGGGCTCTGTGGGGCTCTGTGGGGCTCTATGGGGCGCTATGGAGCGCTATGGGGCTCTATGGGGCTCTATGGGGTTCTATGAGGTACTATAGGGCTCTATGGGGCTCTATGGGGCGCTATGGGGCTCTGTGGGGCTCAATGGGGCGCTATGGGGCTCTGTGGGGCTCTATGGGGCGCTATGGGGCTCTATGGGGCACTATGGGGTTCTATGGGGCTCTATGGGGTTCTATGAGGTACTATGGGGCTCTATGGGGCTCTATGGGATTCTATGGGGCTCTGTGGGGCTCGATGGGGCGCTATGGGGCGCTGTGGGGTGGACGTGGGGCACAGCGGGTCTCAGCCTGTCCCCCCCCGCCCCCCTTCTGCCCCCCTTCTGCCCCACAGCGAATCGGCGACGAGTTTGTGGCCGATTTGGATCAGCTGCAGCGCCTCAGGGCCCTGGTGGACGATGACGCCTTCATCCGGGATGTGGCCAAAGTCAAGCAGGTGGGAAATGGGGGGTGATGTGGGGTGATGTGGGGCAGCTATGGGGCAGCCATGGGGTGATGTGGGGCAGCTATGGGGCAGCTATGGGGCAGGGAGTGTGGAGTGTTGGTGGACGATGACGCCTTCATCCGAGATGTGGCCAAAGTCAAGCAGGTGCGAAATGGGGGGTGATGTGGGGCGATGTGGGGCGGCTATGGGGCGGCCATGGGGTGATGTGGGGCGGCTATGGGGCGGCTATGGGGCAGGGAGTGTGGGGTGTTGGTGGACAATGATGCCTTCATCTGGGATGTGGCCAAAGTCAAGCAGGTGGGAAATGGGTGGCGGCTGTGGGGCAGCTATGGGGTGATGTGGGGTGGCTATGGGGCGATGTGGGGCAGCTATGGGGTGGCTATGGGGCAGGGAGTGTGGGGTGCTGGTGGACGATGGCGTCTTCATCCGCGATGTGGCCAAA
Source organism: Phasianus colchicus (assembly GCF_987193195.1). NCBI lineage: Eukaryota > Metazoa > Chordata > Aves > Galliformes > Phasianidae > Phasianus > Phasianus colchicus. Next base: position 2,309,279 of record NC_143472.1, on the reverse strand, counting down.
GTCAAGCAGGTGGGAAATGGGGGGTGATGTGGGGCGATGTGGGGCGGCTATGGGGTGGCTATGGGGCGATGTGGGGCAGCTATGGGGTGGCTATGGGGCAATGTGGGGCAGGGGGGGTGGGGTGTTGGTGGATGATGACGCCTTCATCTGGGATGTGGCCAAAGTCAAGCAGGTGGGAAATGGGGGGCGATGTGGGGCGATGTGGGGCAGCTATGGGGTGGCTATGGGGTGATGTGGGGCAGCTATGGGGCGGCTATGGGGCAGGGAGTGTGGGGTGCTGGTGGACGATGACGCCTTCATCCGAGATGTGGCCAAAGTCAAGCAGGTGGGAAATGGGGGGCAGCTATGGGGTGGCTATGGGGTGATGTGGGGTGGCTATGGGGCAGCTATGGGGCAATGTGGGGCGGCTATGGGGTGATTTGGGGCAGCTATGGGGTGATGTGGGGTTGCTATGGGGCGATGTGGGGCAGCTATGGGGTGATGTGGGGTGGCTATGGGGCGATGTGGGGCAGCTATGGGGTGATGTGGGGTTGCTATGGGGCGATGTGGGGTGGCTATGGGGTGGCTATGGGGCGGCTATGGGGTGATGTGGGGCGCTGTGGGTGTCACCGTGGGTCCCATTATGGGTCACTGTGTGTCTCTCAATGTCACCCTATGGGTCCCTATGGGGTCCCTGTGTGTCTCACTGTGTCCCCACATGTCCCACACGTCCCCATATGTCCCTACATGTCCCCACATGTCCCCCCAAGTCCACTCCCTGTCCCCCCACATCCCCCCACGTCCCCCCATCCCCCCCATATCCCCCCATCCCCCTCATCCCCTCCCACGTCCCCCTACATCCACCTACATTCCCCCCACATCCCCCCCCATGTCCCCACGTCCCCCCACGTCCCCCTGTCCCTATCTGTCCCCCTATGTCCCCACATCCCCCCACATCCCCCCATATGCCCCCATGTCATCCCCACCCATCTCCCCCCACATCCCCCCCATATCCCCCCCATCTCCCCCCATGTCCCCCCCATGTCTCCATATCCCCCCATATCCCCCCCAAATCCCCCCCATCTCCCCCCACATCCCCCCATGTCATCCCCCCCCATCTCCCCCCACATCCCCCCCCACATTCCCCCCCCATCTCCCCCAATGTCCCCCCCATGTCTCCATCTCCCCCCATATCCCCCCCACATCCCCCCATCTCCCCCCACATCCCCCCACATCCCCCCCCACATTCCCCCCCCATCTCCCCCAATGTCCCCCCCCATGTCTCCATATCCCCCCCATATCCCCCCATATCCCCCCATCTCCCCCCCATCTCCCCCCACATCCCCCCATATCCCCCCACACCGCCCCCCACATTCCCCCCCATCTCCCCCCATGTCCCCCCCATGTCTCCATATCCCCCCATCTCCCCCCACATCCCCCCATCTCCCCCCACATTCCCCCCCCATCTCCCCCCACTTCCCCCCCATGTCTCCATATCCCCCCATATCCCCCCATACGACCCTCCCCCATACCCCCCCACCCCTCCCCCCCCCACGCCCCTCCCCCCCACCCCTCCCCCCCCCCTCCCCTCCCCCCCCTTTGACGCTCGCCCCCCCCCCGCAGGAGAACAAGGCGAAGTTCGCGGCGCAGCTGGAGCGCGATTACGGCGTGCGGGTCAACCCCGCCTCCCTGTTCGACGTGCAGGTCAAGCGCATCCACGAGTACAAGCGGCAGCTGCTCAACTGCCTGCACGTCATCACGCTCTACAACAGTGAGCTGCGCCCCATAGCTGCCCCATAGCTGCCCCATAGCTGCCCCATAGCTGCCCCATGGCTGCCCTATAGAAACCCTATTGCTGCCCCATAGAGCCCTGCCCCAAGCGGCAGCTGCTCAACTGCCTGCACGTCATCACGCTCTACAACAGTGAGCTGCCCCACAGCTGCCCCATAGCTGCCCCACAGCTGCCCCATAGCTGCCCTATAGGACCTGCCCCATAGCTGCCCTATAGAGCCTGCCCCATGGCTCCATATAGAGCCCTGCCCCAAGCGGCAGCTGCTCAACTGCCTGCACGTCATCACGCTCTACAACAGTGAGCTGCCCCACGGCTGCCCCATAGCTGCCCCATAGCTGCCCCATAGCTGCCCTATAGGACCTGCCCCATAGAGCCCTGCCCCAAGCGGCAGCTGCTCAACTGCCTGCACGTCATCACGCTCTACAACAGTGAGCTGCCCCATAGCTGCCCCATAGCTGCCCCATAGCTGCCCCATAGCTGCCCTATAGGACCTGCCCCATAGCTGCCCTATAGAGCCTGCCCCATGGCTCCATATAGAGCCCTGCCCCAAGCGGCAGCTGCTCAACTGCCTGCACGTCATCACGCTCTACAACAGTGAGCTGCGCCCCATAGCTGCCCCATAGCTGCCCCATAGCTGCCCCACGGCTGCCCCACAGCTGCCCCATAGGACCTGCCCCATAGCTGCCCCATAGCTGCCCCATAGCTGCCCCATAGGAACCCTATAGCTGCCCCATGGCTGCCCCATAGCTGCCCCACAGCTGCCCCATAGCTGCCCCATGACTGCCCCATAGCTGCCCCATGGCTGCCCCATAGAGCCCTGCCCCACAGCTGCCCCATAGCTGCCCCATAGAGCCCTGCCCCATAGCTGCCCCATAGCTGCCCTATAGAGCCCTGCCCCATAGCTGCCCTATAGCCTGCCCCATAGAGCCCTGCCCCCACTGCCTGCACATCATCACCCTGTATAACCGTGCATCTGCCCCACACATCCCTGCCCCACATCCCTGCCCCACACATCCCCCCCCCCACAGACCCCCCAGACCCCCCAGACCCCCACCCCACAGGACCCCCCCCAACCCCCCAAATCCCCCCCACCCCACAGGAGCCCCCACCCCATAGGACCTCCCACCCCCATAGGACCCCCCCCACCCCATAGGACCCCCCACCCCACAAATCCCCCCCATCCCATAGGACCTCCCACCCCCATACGACCCCCCCCAATCCCACAAATCCCCCCCACCCCACAGGACTCCCCACCCCCATATGACCCCCCCCCCACCCCATAGGACCCCCCCAACCCCACAAATCCCCCCCACCCCATAGGACCCCCCACCCCACAGGACTCCCCACCCCCATACGACCCCCCCCCACCCCATAGGACCCCCCCAACCCCACAAATCCCCCCCACCCCACAGGAGCCCCCACCCCATAGGACCCCCCACCCCACAGGATCCCCCACCCCCATACGACCCCCCCCAACCCCACAGGACCCCCCCCAACCCCACAAATCCCCCCCCCACAGGAGCCCCCACCCCATAGGACCCCCCACCCCAATACGACCCCCCCCCACCCCACAGGACCCCCCACCCCCATACGACTCCCCCCAACCCCACAGGACCCCCCCCCAACCCCACAAATCCCCCCCACCCCACAGGATCCACCACCCCCATACGACCCCCCCCACCCCAATACGACCCCCAAACCCCACAGGACCCCCATTGCCCCCCCCCCAAAATGTGGGTCCCCCCCCCGACCCCTCTGTCCTCCGCAGGGATTAAGAAGGAACCCAACAAAGCCTTCGTGCCCCGCACTGTTATGATCGGCGGGAAGGTGAGGGGGGGTCCTGTGGGGTGGGGGGTCCTGTGGGGTGGGGGGGGGTCCTATGGGGTGGGGGGTCCTGTGGGGTGGGGGGGTCCTATGGGGTGGGGGGTCTTGTGGGGTTGGCGGTCCTATGGGGTGGGGGGTCCTGTGAGGGGGGGGTCCTGTGGGGTGGGGGGCATTTGTGGGGTGGGGGGTTCTATGGGGTGGGGGAGGGTCATATGGGGGTGGGGGGTCCTGTGGGGTTGGGGGGCCTATGGGGTGGGGGGTCCTATGGGGTGGGGGGGGTTGTATGGGGTTTGGGGGTCCTATGGGATGGGGGGTCCTGTGGGGTGGGGAGGTCCTGTGGGGCAGAGGGTGGGGGTCCAGTGGGGGCTCTATGGGTCTCTGTGGGTCCCTATGTGTCCCTATGTGTCCCTATGGGTCACTATGGGTCCCTATGGGTCCCTATGTGTCCCTATGTGTCCCTATGGGTCACTATGTGTCCCTATGTGTCCCTATGGGTCCCTATGTGTCCCTATGGGTCCCTATGGGTCCCTATGTGTCCCTATGTGTCCCTATGGGTCACTATGTGTCCCTATGTGTCCCTATGGGTCCCTATGTGTCCCTATGGGTCCCTATGGGTCCCTATGTGTCCCTATGGGTCCCTATGCGTCCCTATGGGTCCCTATGGGTCTCTATGTGTCCCTATGGGTCCCTATGCGTCCCTATGGGTCCCTATGGGTCCCTATGTGTCCCTATGTGTCCCTATGTGCCCCCCCGTGTCCCTCTGGTTCCTGCTGTGGGTCGCTGTGGGTCGCTATGGGTCGCTGTGTGTTGCTGTGGGTTGCTATGGGTCACTATGGGTTGCTGTGGGTCGCTATGGGTCGCTGTGGGTCACTATGGGTCGCTGTGGGTCGCCGTGGGTCGCTATGTGTCCCTATGTGTCCCTATGGATCTCTATGCATCCCTATGGGTCGCTATGGGTCCCTATGGTTCCCTATGTGCCCCCCCACACTTGGTTCCCGCTGTGAGTCGCTATGGGTCGCTGTTTCGCTATGGGTCCCTATGTGTCCCAATGTGTCCCTATGGGTCCCAATGTGTCCCTATGTGTCCCTATGGTTCCCTATGCGCCCCCCCGTATCCCTCTGGTTCCCGCTGTGGGTCACTATGGGTCGCTATGGGTCGCTATGGGTCGCTGTGGGTCGCTGTGGGTCCCTATGGGTCGCTGTGGGTCCCTATGGGTCCCTATGTGTCCCTATGGATCCCTATGCGTCCCTATGGTTCCCTATGCGCCCCCCTGTGTCCCTCTGGTTCCCACTGTGGGTCGCCATGGGTCACTATGGGTCGCTGTGGGTCCCTATGGGTTGCTGTGGGTCGCTATGGGTCGCTGTGGGTCGCTATGGGTCCCTATGGGTCGCTATGGGTCGCCATGGGTCCCTATGGGTCGCCATGGGTCCCTATGGGTCGCCATGGGTCGCCATGGGTCGCTATGGGTCCCTATGGGTCGCTGTGGGTCCCTATGGGTCGCTATGGGTCCCTATGGGTCCCTATGGGTCCCTATGGGTCGCTGTGGGTCCCTATGGGTCGCTATGGGTCCCTATGGGTCCCTATGGGTCACTATGGGTCGCCATGGGTCGCTGTGGGTCACTATGGGTCCCTATGGGTCGCTATGGGTCGCCATGGGTCCCTATGGGTCGCCATGGGTCCCTATGGGTCCCTATGGGTCGCTATGGGTCGCCATGGGTCCCTATGGGTCGCCATGGGTCCCTATGGGTCGCCATGGGTCGCTATGGGTCCCTATGGGTCGCTGTGGGTCCCTATGGGTCGCTATGGGTCCCTATGGGTCCCTATGGGTCACTATGGGTCGCCATGGGTCGCCATGGGTCGCTGTGGGTCACTATGGGTCCCTATGGGTCTCTATGTGTCCCTGTGGGTCTCTATGGGTCGCTATGGGTCGCCATGGGTCCCTATGGGTCCCTATGGGTCGCTATGGGTCGCCATGGGTCCCTATGGGTCGCCATGGGTCCCTATGGGTCGCCATGGGTCGCTATGGGTCCCTATGGGTCGCTGTGGGTCCCTATGGGTCGCTATGGGTCCCTATGGGTCCCTATGGGTCACTATGGGTCGCCATGGGTCGCCATGGGTCGCTGTGGGTCACTATGGGTCCCTATGGGTCTCTATGTGTCCCTGTGGGTCTCTATGGGTCGCTATGCGTCCCTATGGGTCCCTATGCGTCCCTATGTGTCCCTATGTGTCCCTATGGGTCCCTATGTGTCCCTATGGGTCCCTATGGGTCCCTATGGGTCTCTATGGGTCTCTATGGGTCCCTATGGGTCTCTATGTGTCCCTATGTGTCCCTATGCGCCCCCCTGTGTCCCTCTGGTTCCCACTGTGGGTCGCCATGGGTCACTATGGGTTGCTGTGGGTCCCTATGGGTTGCTGTGGGTCGCTATGGGTCGCTGTGGGTCGCTATGGGTCCCTATGGGTCGCTATGGGTCGCCATGGGTCCCTATGGGTCGCCATGGGTCCCTATGGGTCGCTATGGGTCGCCATGGGTCGCCATGGGTCGCTATGGGTCCCTATGGGTCGCTGTGGGTCCCTATGGGTCGCTATGGGTCCCTATGGGTCCCTATGGGTCACTATGGGTCGCCATGGGTCGCCATGGGTCGCTATGGGTCCCTATGGGTCCCTATGGGTCACTATGGGTCGCCATGGGTCGCCATGGGTCGCTGTGGGTCACTATGGGTCCCTATGGGTCTCTATGTGTCCCTGTGGGTCTCTATGGGTCGCTATGCGTCCCTATGGGTCCCTATGCGTCCCTATGTGTCCCTATGGTTCCCTATGTGCCCCCCCGTGTCCCTCTGGTTCCCGCTGTGGGTCGCTGTGGGTCACTATGGGTCGCTATGGGTCACTATAGGTCACTATGGGTTGCTGTGGGTCCCTATGGGTCGCTATGGGTCGCTATGGGTCGCTGTGGGTCGCTATGGGTCCCTATGGGTCCCTATGGGTTTCTATGTGTCCCTATGGGTCTCTATGTGTCCCTATGGGTCTCTGTGTGTCGCTATGGGTCGCTATGGGTCTCTGTGGGTCACTATGGGTCTCTATGGGTCCCTCTGTGTCCCTATGCATCCCTATGGGTCGCTGTGGGTCCCTATGGGTCCCTATGGGTCACTATGGGTCCCTATGGGTCCCTATGGGTCCCTATGGGTCGCCATGGGTCTCTGTGGGTCCCTATGGGTCGCTATGGGTCCCTATGGGTCACTATGGGTCTCTATGGGTCCCTCTGTGTCCCTATGCATCCCTATGGGTCGCTGTGGGTCCCTATGGGTCCCTATGGGTCCCTATGGGTCACTATGGGTCCCTATGGGTCACTATGGGTCGCTATGGGTTGCTATGGGTCGCTGTGGGTCCCTATGGGTCGCTATGGGTCACTATGGGTCCCTATGGGTTGCTATGGGTCCCTATGGGTCGCTGTGGGTCCCTATGGGTCGCCGTGTGTCCCTATGGGTCGCTATGGGTCGCCATGGGTCGCTGTGGGTCCCTATGGGTCGCTATGGGTCCCTATGGGTCACTATGGGTCTCTATGGGTCCCTCTGTGTCCCTATGCATCCCTATGGGTCGCTGTGGGTCCCTATGGGTCCCTATGGGTCCCTATGGGTCACTATGGGTCCCTATGGGTCACTATGGGTCCCTATGGGTCGCCATGGGTCTCTGTGGGTCCCTATGGGTCGCCATGGGTCGCTGTGGGTCCCTATGGGTAGCTGTGGGTCGCTATGGGTCGCTATGGGTCGCTATGGGTCCCTATGGGTAGCTGTGGGTCGCCATGGGTCGCCATGGGTCGCTATGGGTCACGCTGTGCCCCCCCAGGCCGCCCCCGGTTACCACATGGCGAAGCTGATCATCAAACTCATCACCTCCATCGGCGACGTGGTGAACCACGACCCGGCCGTGGGCGACCGCCTCAAGGTCATCTTCCTCGAGAACTACCGCGTCTCCCTCGCCGAGAAGGGTACGGGCCGGGGGGCGGGGGGCTGGGGGGCCATGGGGGGCTGGGGGGCTATGGGGGGCTGGGGGGCTATGGGGGGCTGGGGGGCTATGGGGGCTATGGGGTGGTGTGGGGCTATGGGGTGGTGTGGGGTTATGGGGGGATATGGGGGGTGTGGGAGGATGGGGGGCTATGGGGGCCTATGGGGGCTATGGGGGGATATGGGGCTATGGGGGGCTATGGGGGGATATGGGGGCTATGGGGGGCTGGGGGGCTATGGGGGCTATGGGGGGTATGGGGGGTATGGGGTGGTGTGGGGTTATGGGGGCTATGGGGGATGTGGGGGGTGGGGGAGGATGGGGGGCTATGGGGTGGTGTGGGGCTATGGGGTGGTGTGGGGTTATGGGGGGCTATGGGGGCTATGGGGGGTTATGGGGGGTTATGGGGGGATATGGGGGGCTGGGGGGGATGTGGGAGGATGGGGGGCTATGGGGTGGTGTGGGGCTATGGGGGCTATGGGGGGATATGGGGGGTGTGGGGGGATATGGGGCTATGGGGTGGTGTGGGGTTATGGGGGTTATGGGGGGATATGGGGTTATGGGGGATATGGGGGCTATGGGGGGATATGGGGGGCTGGGGGGGCTGGGGGGCTATGGGGGCTATGGGGGCTATGGGGTGGTGTGGGGCTATGGGGGGATATGGGGGCTATGGGGTGGTGTGGGGCTATGGGGGCTATGGGGGGCTGGGGGGAATGTGGGAGGATGGGGTGCTATGGGGTGGTGTGGGGCTATGGGGGGATATGGGGCTATGGGGGGCTGGGGGGGCTGGGGGGCTATGGGGTGGTGTGGGGTTATGGGGGCTATGGGGGGCTATGGGGGATGTGGGAGGATGGGGGGCTATGGGGTGGTGTGGGGCTATGGGGGCTATGGGGGCTATGGGGTGGTGTGGGGCTATGGGGTGGTGTGGGGCTATGGGGGGATATGGGGGGTGTGGGAGGATGGGGGGCTATGGGGGGATATGGGGGCTATGGGGGGTATGGGGTGGTGTGGGGTTATGGGGGCTATGGGGGATGTGGGGGGTGGGGGAGGATGGGGGGCTATGGGGGCTATGGGGGGCTGTGGGGGATGTTGGAGGATGGGGGGCTATGGGGTGGTGTGGGGTTATGGGGGCTATGGGGGGCTGGGGGGCTATGGGGGGATATGGGGGCTATGGGGAGCTGTGGGGATGTTGGAGGATGGGGGGCTATGGGGTGGTGTGGGGTTATGGGGGATGTGGGGTTATGGGGTTATGGGAGGTAATCGGTTGTTGTGGGGTTGTGGGGCACAGGAGGGGCTGTGGGGCAGAGCGGAGCTGCACAGCATCCCCCACCCCACACCTCTGCCCCAAATCTGACCCCACATCACCCCCATCTCACCCCACATCTCACCCCCCCATCTGACCCCACATCACCCCACATCACCCCCATCTCACCCCACATCTCACCCCACATCTGATCCACATCTCACCCCCCATCTCACCCCCATCTCACCCCACACCCTGCCCCCCATCCGACCCCCATCTGCCCCCATCACCCCCCATCTCACCCCCCATCTGACCCCCATCTCCCCACATCTCAGTGATCCCCGCCGCCGACCTGTCGGAGCAGATCTCCATGCATCCCCATCTCACCCCACATCACCCCACATCTCACCCCCCATCTCACCCCCCATCTCACCCACCATCACCCCCCCATCTCACCCCCCCCATCTCCCCCATCTCACCCCCCATCTGACCCCACATCTCAGCCCCCATCTCACCCCCATCTCACCCCCCATCACCCCTCCACATCACCCCCCATCTCACCCCATCTCACCCCCATCTCACCCCCCATCTCACCCCCCATCACCCCCCCATCTCACCCCCCATCTGACCCCCATCTCCCCACATCTCAGTGATCCCCGCCGCCGACCTGTCGGAGCAGATCTCCATGCATCCCCATCTCACCCCACATCACCCCACATCTCACCCCCCATCTCACCCCACATCTGATCCACATCTCACCCCCCATCATCCACATCTCACCCCACACCCTGCCCCCCATCTCACCCCCATCTCACCCCCCATCTCACCCCCCATCTCTCCCCCATCTCTCCCCCATCACCCCCCATCTCACCCCCCATCTCACCCCCCATCTCATCCCACATCTGCCCCCCATCTCACCCCACATCACCCCACACCCTGCCCCCCATCACCCCCCCATCTCACCCCACATCTCACCCCCATCTCACCCCCCATCTCTCCCCCATCTCACCCCCATCTCACCCCCCATCACCCCCCATCTCACCCCCCATCACCCCCATCTGACCCCCATTTCACCCCCCATCTGACCCCCATCTCCCCACATCTCAGTGATCCCCGCCGCCGACCTGTCGGAGCAGATCTCCAAGCATCCCCATCTCACCCCCATCTCATCCCCCATCACCCCCCCATCTCAGCCCCCATCTGACCCCCATCTCCCCCATCTCACCCCCCATCTCACCCCCCATCTCTCCCCCATCACCCCCCATCTCACCCCCATCTCACCCCCATCTCACCCCCATCTCACCCCACATCTGCCCCCCATCTCACCCCACATCACCCCACACCCTGCCCCCCATCTCACCCCCCATCTCACCCCCCATCTGACCCCCATCTCCCCCCATGGCAGTGATCCCCGCCGCCGACCTGTCGGAGCAGATCTCCAAGCATCCCCATCTCACCCCCATCTCACCCCATCTCACCCCACATCTCACCCCCCATCTCACCCCCCATCTCACCCCCGTCTCACCCCACATCACCCCCCATCTCACCCCACATCTCACCCCCATCTCATCCCCCATCTCACCCCACATCTGACCCCACATCTCAGCCCCCATCTCACCCCCATCTCACCCCCCATCACCCCTCCACATCACCCCCCATCTCACCCCATCTCACCCCCCATCTCTCCCCCATCTCACCCCCCATCTGACCCCCATCTCCCCCCATGGCAGTGATCCCCGCCGCCGACCTGTCGGAGCAGATCTCCACGGCGGGCACGGAGGCGTCGGGCACGGGGAACATGAAGTTCATGCTGAACGGGGCGCTGACCATCGGCACCATGGACGGAGCCAACGTGGAGATGGCCGAGGAGGCGGGCGAGGAAAACCTCTTCATCTTCGGGATGAGGGTGGAGGACGTGGAGCGGCTCGACCGCCAGGGGTCGGCAGTGGGGCCGGGGGGGGGGGGGGAGATCAGCTGGGGGTGGGAAGGGGGTGGGGGGCAGGGAGACATCGAGGTGTGGGGCGGGGAGACATAGAGGTGTGGGGCAGGGAGCCAGAGCCGTGTGTGGGGCAGGGGGTGTGGGGCAGGGAGACATAGATGTGTGGGGCAGGGATACAAAGTGTGATGTGTGGGGCAGGGAGGCATAGAGGTGTGGGGCAGGGAGACATAGAGGTGTGGGGTGTGGGGCAGGGAGACATCGAGGTGTGGGGCGGGGAGACATAGAGGTGTGGGGCAGGGAGCCATAGATGTGTGGGGCAGGGAGCCATAGAGGTGTGGGGCAGGGAGACATAGAGGTGTGGGGTGTGGGGTGTGGGGCAGGGAGACATAGATGTGTGGGGCAGGGATACAAAGTGTGATGTGTGGGGCAGGGAGGCATAGAGGTGTGGGGCAGGGAGACATAGAGGTGTGGGGTGTGGGGCAGGGAGACATCGAGGTGTGGGGCGGGGAGACATAGAGGTGTGGGGCAGGGAGCCATAGATGTGTGGGGCAGGGAGCCATAGAGGTGTGGGGCAGGGAGACATAGAGGTGTGGGGTGTGGGGTGTGGGGCAGGGAGACATAGATGTGTGGGGCAGGGATACAAAGTGTGATGTGTGGGGCAGGGAGGCATAGAGGTGTGGGGCAGGGAGACATAGAGGTGTGGGGTGTGGGGCAGGGAGACATCGAGGTGTGGGGCGGGGAGACATAGAGGTGTGGGGCAGGGAGACATAGATGTGTGGGGCAGGGAGACATAGATGTGTGGGGCAGGGAGACATAGAGGTGTGGGGTGTGGGGTGTGGGGCAGGGAGACATAGATGTGTGGGGCAGGGAGCCATACATGTGTGGGGCAGGGAGACATAGAGGTGTGGGGTGTGGGGCAGGGAGACATCGAGGTGTGGGGCAGGGATACAAAGTGTGATGTGTGGGGCAGGGAGACATAGAGTTGTGGGGCAGGGATACAAAGTGTGATGTGTGGGGCAGCGAGACATAGAGGTGTGGGGCAGGGAGCCATAGATGTGTGTGGGGCAGGAAGCCATAGATGTGTGGGGCAGGGAGACATAGATGTGTGGGGTGTGGGGTGTGGGGCAGGGGGTGTGGGGCAGGGAGACATAGATGTGTGGGGCAGGGAGACATAGAGGTGTGGGGCAGGGAGACATAGAGGTGTGGGGTGTGGGGCAGGGAGACATCGAGGTGTGGGGCGGGGAGACATAGAGGTGTGTGGGGCAGGGAGCCATAGATGTGTGGGGCAGGGAGCCATAGAGGTGTGGGGCAGGGATACAAAGTGTGATGTGTGGGGTGGGGGGTGTGGGGCCCCATCCATCCATCCCATAATAACCCCATATAACCCCACATAACCCCACGTAACCCCACATCTACACCCCATAATAACCCCATCCACCCCATAACCCCATCCATCCCATAATAACCCCTGGTATCTCATAATAACCCCATCCATCCCATAATAACCCCACATAACCCCACATAACCCCGTACATCCCATAATAACCCCACACATCCCATAATAACCCCATCCATCCCATAATAACCCCACATCTACACCCCATAATAACCCCATATAACCCCATGTAACCCCACCCATCCCATAATAACCCCATCCACCCCATAATAACCCCACACATCCATCCCATAATAACCCCATATAACCCCACATAACCCCACGTAACCCCACATCTACACCCCATAATAACCCCGTACATCCCATAATAACCTCACACACCCCATGTAACCCCATCCATCCCATAATAACCTCACATATACGCCCCATAATAACCCCATCCATCCCGTAATGAACCCATACACCCCATAATAACCCCATCCATCCCATAATAACCCCACATAACCCCATGTAACCCCATCCATCCCATAATAACCCCGTATACCCCATAATAACCCCATCCATCCCATAATAACCCCATATAACCCCACATAACCCCACATCTGCATCCCATAATAATCCCATCCATCCCATAATAACCCCACATCTACATCCCATAATAACCCCATACGCCCCATAATAACCCCATCCATCCCATAATAACCCCACACATACACTCCATAATAACCCCATATAACCCCACGTAACCCCACGTAACCCCACATCTACATCCCATAATAACCCCATCCACCCCATAACCCCATCCATCCCATAATAACCCCACATAACCCCATGTAACCCCATCCATCCCATAATAACCCCATACACCCCATAATAACCCCATCCATCCCATAATAACCCCATACACCCCATAATAACCCCACACACCCCATAATAACCCCATCCATCCCATAATAACCCCATACACCCCATAATAACCCCATCCATCCCATAATAACCCCACATCTACATCCCATAATGACCCCACGCATCCCATAATAACCCCACATAACCCCATATAACCCCACCCATCCCATAATAACCCCACACACCCCATAATAACCCCGTACATCCATCCCATAATAACCCCATCCACCCCATAATAACCCCACACACCCCATAATAACCCCCCCCGCACGCCCCATAGTAACCCCATGCGCATCCCACAATGCCCCGCGCAGGTACTGCGCCCGCGATTTCTACGAGCGGCTGCCGGAGCTGCGCACGGCCGTGGATCAGCTGAGCAGCGGCTTCTTCAGCCCGCGCCAGCCCGACCTCTTCCGGGACATCGTCAACATGCTCATGAACCACGACCGGTGCGCCGCGCTGCGGGGGGCGGGGCTTCGGGGGGGGGCGGGGTCTGGGGTGAGGGGGTGGGGCCTGGGTGGCTTCGGGGGCGGGGTCTGGGATGGGGGTGGGGCTTCGGGGTTGGGGTCTGGGTTGAGGGGGCGGGGTCTGGTTTGAGGGGGCGGGGCCTCGGTGGCTTCGAGGGCGGGGTCTGGGATGGGGGTGGGGCTTCGGGGTTGGGGTCTGGGTTGAGGGGGCGGGGCCTGGGTGGCTTCGAGGGCGGGGTCTGGGATGAGGGGGCGGGGCCACGGTGGCTTCGGGGTTGGGGTCTGGGTTGAGGGGGCGGGGTCAGGGGTGAGGGGGCGGGGCCTCGGTGGCTTCGAGGGCGGGGTCTGGGATGAGGGGGCGGGGCTTCGAGGATTGGGTCTGGGTTGAGGGGGCGGGGCCTGGGTGGCTTCGAGGGAGGGGTCTGGGATGGGGGTGGGGCTTCGGGGTTGGGGTCTGGGTTGAGGGGGCGGGGCCTCGGTGGCTTCGGGGTTGGGGTCTGGGTTGAGGGGGCGGGGTCTGGGGTGAGGGGGCGGGGCTTCGGTGGCTTCGAGGGCGGGGTATGGGATGGGGGTGGGGCTTCGGGGTTGGGGTCTGGGGTGAGGGGGCGGGGATTCGGTGAGTTCGGGGGCGGGGTCTGGGATGAGGGGGCGGGGCCTCGGTGGCTTCGAGGGCGGGGTCTGGGATGGGGGTGGGGCTTAGGGGTTGGGGTCTGGGTTGAGGGGGCGGGGTCTGGGATGAGGGGGCGGGGCCTCGGTGGCTTCGCGGGCAGGGTATGGGATGAGGGGGCAGGGCTTCGAGGATTGGGTCTGGGGTGAGGGGGCGGGGCCTGGGTGGCTTCGGGGGCGGGGTCTGGGATGGGGGTGGGGCTTCGGTGGCTTCGAGGGCGGGGTCTGGGTTGAGGGGGCGGGGTCAGGGGTGAGGGGGAGGGGATTCGGTGAGTTCGGGGGCGGGGTCTGGGATGAGGGGGCGGGGCCTCGGTGGCTTCGAGGGCGGGGTCTGGGATGAGGGGGCGGGGCTTCGAGGATTGGGTCTGGGTTGAGGGGGCGGGGCCTGGGTGGCTTCGAGGGCGGGGCCTGGGATGGGGGTGGGGCTTAGGGATTGGGGTCTGGGTTGAGGGGGCGGGGTCTGGGATGAGGGGGCGGGGCCTCGGTGGCTTCGCGGGCAGGGTATGGGATGAGGGGGCAGGGCTTCGAGGATTGGGTCTGGGGTGAGGGGGCGGGGCCTGGGCGGCTTCGAAGGCGGGGTCTGGGATGGGGGTGGGGCTTAGGGGGGTGGGGTCTGGGTTGAGGGGGCGGGGTCTGGGTTGAGGGGGCGGGGATTCGGTGACTTCGAGGGCGGGGTCTGGGACAAGGGGGCGGGGCCTCGGTGTCTTAGAGGGCGGGGTCTGGAATCCCATTATTGTGTTTCTGATCCCATTACGGGTTCTCGATCCCATTATTGTGTTTCTGATCACATTATGGCTTCCTGATCCCATTATGGCTTCCTGATCCCACTATTGGCTTCTCGATCCCATTATGGCTTCCTGATCCCATTATGGCTTCCCGATCCCATTATTGGGTTCCCAATCCCATTATTGTGTTTCTGATCCCATTACGGGTTCTCGATCCCATTATTGGGTTCCTGATCCCATTATTGGCTTCCCGATCCCATTATGGCTTCCCGATCCCATTATTGGGTTCCCGATCCCATTATTGTGTTTCTGATCCCATTATGGCTTCCTGATCCCATTATGGCTTCCTGATCCCACTATTGGCTTCCCGATCCCATTATGGCTTCCCGATCCCATTATTGGGTTCCCGATCCCATTATTGTGTTTCTGATCACATTATGGCTTCCTGATCCCATTATTGGGTTCCCGATCCCATTATTGGGTTCCCGATCCCATTATTGGCTTCCTGATCCCACTATTGGCTTCCTGATCCCATTATGGGTTCCCAGTCCCACTATTGGGTTCCCAATCCCATTATTGTGTTCCTGATCCCATTACGGGATCCCGATCCCATTATTGGGTTCCTGATCCCATTATTGGGTTCCTGATCCTACTGTGGGCTCCCAATCCCACTATTGGGTTCCTGACCCCATTATGGGTTCCTGATCCCATTATGGCTTCCTGATCCCACTATTGGGTTCCCGATCCCATTGTTGGGTTCCCAATCCCATTACAGGTTCCCAATCCCATTATGGCTTCCTGATCCCACTATTGGCTTCCTGATCCCATTATGGCTTCCTGATCCCATTATGGCTTCCCGATCCCATTATTGGGTTCCCGATCCCATTATGGCTTCCTGATCCCATTATTGGGTTCCCGATCCCATTATTGGGTTCCCGATCCCATTATTTGCTTCCTGATCCCATTATGGCTTCCTGATCCCATTATTGGGTTCCCGATCCCATTATTGGGTTCCCGATCCCATTATTGGCTTCCTGATCCCACTATTGGCTTCCTGATCCCATTATGGGTTCCCAGTCCCACTCTTGGGTTCCCAATCCCATTATTGCGTTCCCGATCCCATTCTGGGTTCCCCGACCCCACTGTTGTTCCCACCCCATAGCGCCGCCCCCTCTCTCCCCATTTTGGGGCATTTGGGGTCGCTGACCCCATAAAATCCCCCTTAGGTTTAAGGTTTTCGCCGACTACGAAGCGTACGTGAAATGCCAGGAGCGCGTCAGCGAGCTGTACAAGGTTTGTGGGGTTATGGGGTCGGGGGGGTTATGGGGTCAGGGGGGTTATGGGGTCGGGGGGTTATGGGGTCGGGGGGTTATAGGGTCATAGAGTTATGGGGTGATGGGGTTAGGGGGCTGTGGGGTTATGGGGTGTGGGGCTGCGGGGAGATGAGGTTGTGGGGTGAGGTTATGAGGTGGGGTTATGGGGTTATGGGGTGGGGTTATGGGGTTATGGGGTTATGGGGTGAGGTTATGGGGTGGTCTTTGCCCACTGATGGGGTTCTGACCCCACTGATGTAGCTGCGACCCCATGACGGTGGCTGTGACCCCATTACGGTGGCTCTGACCCCATTACAGTGGCTCTGACCCCATAATGATGGCTCTGACCCCAGTGATTTGCCTCTGACCCCATTACAGTGGCTCTGACCCCATTACGGTGGCTCTGACCCCATTACAGTGGCTCTGACCCCATTACGGTGGCTCTGACCCCATTACAGTGGCTCTGACCCCATAATGGTGGCTCTGACCCCAATGATTTGTCTCTGACCCCATTACAGTGGCTCTGACCCCATTACTGTGGCTCTGACCCCATTACAGTGGCTCTGACCCCATTATGATGGCTCTGACCCCATTACTGTGGCTGTGACCCCATTATGGTGGTTCTGATCCCATAATAGTGGTTCTGACCCCATTACAGTGGCTCTGACCCCATTACTGTGGCTCTGACCCCATTATGGTGGCTCTGACCCCATTACAGTGGCTCTGACCCCATTATGATGGCTCTGACCCCATTACTGTGGCTGTGACCCCATAATGGTGGCTCTGACCCCATAATGGTGGTTCTGACCCCATAACAATGGTTCTGACCCCATTACAGTGGCTCTGACCCCATTACAGTGGCTCTGACCCCATAATGGTGGCTCTGACCACAATGATTTGCCTCTGACCCCATAATGGTGGCTCTGACCCCATTACTGTGCTTCTGACCCCATTACAGTGGCTCTGACCCCATTACTGTGGCTCTGACCTCAGTGATTTGCCTCTGACCCCATTACTGTGCCTCTGACCCCATTACGGTGGCTCTGACCCCATAATGGTGGCTCTGACCCCATATCGCGGTGCTCTGACCCCATTGCTGAGCTCTGTCCCCATATCGCTGAGTTCTGACCCCATATCACTGCACTCTGACCCCATATCGCAGTGCTCTGACTCCATATCAGTGTGCTCTGACCCCATATCGCAGTGCTCTGACCCCATATTGCTGCGCTCTGACCCCATTGCTGAGCTCTGTCCCCATATCGCTGAGTTCTGACCCCACATCGCGGCGTTCTGACCCCATATCGCTGTGCTCTGACCCCACATCGCTGAGCTCTGACCCCATATCGCGGTGCTCTGACCCCATATCGCGGTGCTCTGACCCCATTGCTGAGCTCTGTCCCCATATCGCTGCGCTCTGACCCCATATCGCTGCGCTCTGACCCCGTATCGCTGAGTTCTGACCTCATATCACTGCACTCTGACCCCATATCGCGGTGCTCTGACCCCATATCAGTGTGCTCTGACCCCATATCAGTGTGCTCTGACCCCATATCGCTGTGCTCTGACCCCCTTGATGTGGCTCTGACCTCACATCGCTGAGCTCTCACCCCATATCGCGGTGCTCTGACCCCATATCGCGGTGTTCTGACCCCATATCAGTGTGCTCTGACCCCATATCGCTGTGCTCTGACCCCATTGCTGAGCTCTGTCCCCATATCGCTGCGCTCTGACCCCATATCGCTGATTTCTGACCCCACATCGCTGTGCTCTGACCCCATATCGCGGCGCTCTGACCCCATATCGCTGTGCTCTGACCCCATATCGCGGTGCTCTGTCCCCATATCGCTGATTTCTGACCCCACATCGCTGTGCTCTGACCCCATATCGCGGTGCTCTGACCCCATACCGCTGCGTTCTGACCCCATATCGCGGCGCTGTCGCGCAGGACTCCCGACAGTGGACCCGCACGGTGATCCGGAACATCGCGGCGGCCGGGAAATTCTCCAGCGACCGAACTATCGCTCAATACGCCCGCGAGATCTGGGGCACGGAGCCCACCCGCCACCGCATCCCCGCCCCCGACGAGCCCCGCCACTGACCGCCCCACAGCGCCCCATAGCGCCCCATAGCGCCCTACGGAGCCACGTGTCACCCCATAGCGCCCCATGTCTCCCCACAGCGCCTCCTGTCACCCCATAGCGCCTCATGTCACCCCATAGCACCCCATAGTACCCTACGGCGCCACATGTCACCCCATAGCACCCCACATCTCCCCACAGCGCCTCCTGTCACCCCATAGCGCCCCATAGCGCCTCGTGTCACCCCATAGCGCCCCATAGCACCCTACGGCGCCACATGTCACCCCATAGCACCCCATAGCGCCTCATAGCGCCCTACAGCACCCCATGTCACCCCATAGAGCCTCATGTCACCCCATAGCACCCCATGTCACCCCATGTCACCCCACAGCACCTCATGTCACCCCATATCACGTCATGTTGCCCCATAGCACCCCATATCGCCCCCATATTGTCTCATGTCACCCCATATCGTCCTATATTGCCCCATGTCACCCCATATCACCCCACATCACCCCATATTGTCTCATGTCACCCCATATCACCCCATATCGCCTCGTGTCGCCCCGTATCGCCTCGTGTCACCCCATATCGCCCCATATCGCCCCACTGCGTGACCCACAGCGACCCACTGCACCCCATAGCGCCTCGTGTTGCCCCACATCTCCCCACAACAATGAGCCAGTGCACCCCATATCGCCCCACAGCACCCCATATCGCCCTATATCTCCCCATATCGCCCCATATCGCCCTATAC
Source organism: Phasianus colchicus (assembly GCF_987193195.1). Lineage (NCBI taxonomy): Eukaryota > Metazoa > Chordata > Aves > Galliformes > Phasianidae > Phasianus > Phasianus colchicus. The sequence continues at coordinate 2,290,198 of NC_143472.1, read as the reverse complement.
CGCCCTATATCACCCCATATCGCCCTATATCACTCCGTATCGCTCTATGTCACCCTATATCGCCCCATATCGCCCTATACCGCCCTATATCTCCCCATATCGCCCCATATCGCCCTATATCGCCCTATACCGCCCTATATCACCCCATATCGCCCTATATCACCCCATATCACTCTATGTCACCCTATATCACCCCATATCGCCCTATATCACCCCATATCACCCTATATCGCCCCATATCTCCCCATATCGCCCTATACCACCTTATATCACCCCATATCGCCCTATATCACTCCATATCACTCTATGTCACCCTATATCGCCCCATATTGCCCCATATCACCCCATATCGCCCTATATCACCCCATAGCACCCCATATCGCCCCATAGCACCCCACAGCTGACAAAAACCCCACAGCAGCGGCGCCGTGTCGCTGTGGGGCGCGGGTGGGGGGGGGGGGTTGAGGAGGGGGGGTCCGGGGGGGGGGACCTCGTTGTGCCGACCCCAAAAATAAAGGGAGAAACGCTGCGCAGTGTCACTGTGTGTGGGGCCGGGGGGGGGCAGTGGGGTGGGGGGCGGGGGTTTGGGGTGGGGGTTTGGGGTGGGGGATCAATAGGGGAAAATATGGAGCACCAGAGGGAGAGCAAAAACCCCATTGTGATGACAGGGGCCCCATAGAGACCCAGAGATGCCCTTAGACCCCATAAGGCCCCACAGGGACCCATAGATATCCTTAAACCCCATAAAGTCCCATAGGGACCCCATAGATGCCTTTAGACCCCATAAAGCCCCATATGGACCCCATAGATGCCTTTAGACCCCATAAAGCCCCATAGAGACCCCATAGGTACCTTTAGACCCCATAAAGACCCATAGGGACCCCATAGCGCCCCATAGATACCTTTAGACCCCATAAAGCCCCATAGGGACCCCATAGATACCCTTAGACCCCATAAAGCCTGATAGGGACCCATAGATACCTTTAGACCCCATAGAACCCAATAGCGACCCCATAGATACCTTTAGACCCCATAAAGACCCATAGGGACCCCATAGCGCCCCATAGATACCTTTAGACCCCATAAAGCCCCATAGGGACCCCATAGATGCCTTTAGACCCCATAAAGCCCCATAGAGACCCCATAGGTACCTTTAGACCCCATAAAGACCCATAGGGACCCCATAGCGCCCCATAGGGACCCCATAGATGCCTTTAGACCCCATAAAGCCCCATAGAGACCCCATAGGTACCTTTAGACCCCATAAAGACCCATAGGGACCCCATAGCGCCCCATAGATACCTTTAGACCCCATAAAGCCCCATAGGGACCCCATAGATACCCTTAGACCCCATAAAGCCTGATAGGGACCCCATAGATACCCTTAGACCCCATAAAGACCCATAGAGACCCCATAGATACCTCTAGACCCCATAGAGCCCCATAGGGACCAATAGATGCCCTTAGACCTCATAAAGCCCCATAGGGACCCCATAGATACCCTTAGACCCCATAGCGCCCCATAGGGACTCATAGATACCTTTAGACCCCATAGAAACCAATAATGACCCCAAAGACACCTTCAGACCCCGTAAAGACCCATAGGGACCCCATAGTGACCCATAAATTCCTTAAAACCCCATAGAGACCCATAGGGACTCATAGATACCCTTAGACCCCATAAAGACCCATAGGAACCCCATAGTGCCCCATAGATACCTTTAGACCCCATAAAGACCCATAGGGACCCATAGATAACTTTAGACCCCATAAAGCCCCATAGGGACCCCATAGATACCCTTAGACCCCATAAAGCCTGATAGGGACCCATAGATACCTTTAGACCCCATAGAACCCAATAGCGACCCCATAGATACCTTTAGACCCCATAAAGACCCATAGGGACCCATAGCGCCCCATAGGGACCCATAGATAACTTTAGACCCCATAAAACCCCATAGGAACCCCATAGTGCCCTATAGATACCTTTAGACCCCATAAAGACCAATAGGGACCCCATAGATACCCTTAGACCCCATAAAGCCCCATAGAGACCCCATAGATACCTCTAGACCCCATAGAGCCCCATAGGGACCAATAGATGCCCTTAGACCCCATAAAGCCCCATAGGGACCCCATAGATGCATTTAGACCCCATAGAACCCATTAGGGACCCCATAGATAACCTTAGTCCCCATAGAGCCCCATAGGGACCCCATAGATGCCTTTAGACCCCATAAAGACCCATAGGGACCCCATAGTGACCCATAAATTCCTTAAAATCCCATAAAGTCCCATAGGGACCCATAGATTCCTTTAGACCCCATAAAGCCCCATAGAGACCCCATAGATACCTTTAGACCCCATAAAGCCCCATAGGAACCCATAGATATCTTTAGACCCCATAAAGCCCCATAGGGACCCCATAGATGCATTTAGACCCCATAGAACCCATTAGGGACCCCATAGATACCTTTAGACCCCATAAAACCCCATAGGGACCCATAGATACCTTTAGACCCCATAAAGCCCCATAGGGACCCCATAGATGCATTTAGACCCCATAGAACCCATTAGGGACCCCATAGATAACCTTAGTCCCCATAAAGCCCCATAGGGACCCCATAGTGACCCATAAATTCCTTAAAACCCCATAGAGCCCCATAGGGACGCCATAAATACCTTTAGACCCCATAAAATCCCATATGGACCCATGGATATCCTTAGAGCCCATAAAGTCCCATAGGGACCCCATAGATGCATTTAGACCCCATAGAACCCATTAGGGACCCCATAGATAACCTTAGTCCCCATAGAGCCCCATAGGGACCCCATAGATGCCTTTAGACCCCATAAAGACCCATAGGGACCCCATAGTGACCCATAAATTCCTTAAAATCCCATAAAGTCCCATAGGGACCCATAGATTCCTTTAGACCCCATAAAGCCCCATAGAGACCCCATAGATACCTTTAGACCCCATAAAGCCCCATAGGAACCCATAGATATCTTTAGACCCCATAAAGCCCCATAGGGACCCCATAGATGCATTTAGACCCCATAGAACCCATTAGGGACCCCATAGATACCTTTAGACCCCATAAAACCCCATAGGGACCCATAGATACCTTTAGACCCCATAAAGCCCCATAGGGACCCCATAGATGCATTTAGACCCCATAGAACCCATTAGGGACCCCATAGATAACCTTAGTCCCCATAAAGCCCCATAGGGACCCCATAGTGACCCATAAATTCCTTAAAACCCCATAGAGCCCCATAGGGACGCCATAAATACCTTTAGACCCCATAAAATCCCATATGGACCCATGGATATCCTTAGAGCCCATAAAGTCCCATAGGGACCCATAGATAACTTTAGACCCCATAAAGCCCCATAGGGACCCCATAGTGACCCATAAATTCCTTAAAACCCCATAGAGACCCATAGGGACTTATAGATACCCTTAGACCCCATAAAGTCCCATAGGGACCCCATAGATACCTTTAGACCCCATAGAACCCAATAGCGACCCCATAGATACCTTTAGACCCCATAAAACCCCATAGGGACCCATAGATGTCTTTAGACCCCATAAAGCCCCATAGGGACCCCATAGATGTCTTTAGACCCCATAAAGCCCCATAGGGACCCCAAAGATACCTTTAGACCCCATAAAACCCCATAGTGCCCCACAGATACCCTTAGAACACATAGCGCCCCATAGGGACCCCATAAATACCTTTAGACCCCATAAAGCCCCATAGGGACCCCATAGATACCTTTAGACCCCATAGAACCCAATAGCGACCCCATAGATACCTTTAGACCCCATAGAACCCAATAGCGACCCCATACATACCTTTAGACCCCATAAGGCCCCATAGGGACTCATAGATGCATTTAGACCCCATAAAGCCCCATAGGGACCCCATAAATACCTTTAGAACCCATAGAACCCAATAGCGACCCCCATAGATACCTTTAGACCCCATAAAGCCCCATAGAGACCCCATAGATACGCTTTAGACCCCATAAAGTCCCATAGGAACCCCATAGATACCTTTAGACCCCATAGAGCCCCATAGGGACCAATAGATGCCCTTAGACCCCATAAAGACCCATAGGGACCCCATAGTGCCCCATAGATACCTGTGAACCCCATAGAACCCAATAGCTACCCCATAGATACCCTCAGACCCCATAAAGCCCCATGGGGACCCCATAGTACCCCATAGATGCCCCTAGATCCGTTAGAGCCCCATAGCTACCCCATAGCGACCCCATAGCGCCCCATAGCGCCCCATAGCGCCCCATAGCGCCCCACATCCCCCTATTGTGCCCCATATCGCCCCATAGCACCCCATAAGACCCCATATTACCCCATAGCGCCCCATATCACCCCACATCGCCCCATATCGCCCCATAGCACCCCATAGCGCCCCATAGTGCCCCATATCACCCCACATCGCCCCTTATTGCCCCATAGCGCCCCATAGCGACCCCATAGCGCCCCATAGCGCCCCATAGCGCCCCATAGCGCCCCATAGTGCCCCATATCACCCCACATCGCCCCTTATTGCCCCATAGCACCCCATAGCGCCCCATATCACCCCACATCGCCCCATATCGCCCCATAGCACCCCATAGCGCCCCATAGCGCCCCACATCCCCCCACATCGCCCCTTATTGCCCCATAGCGCCCCATAGCGACCCCATATCACCCCATAGCGCCCCATAGCGCCCCATATCACCCCACATCGCCCCATATCGCCCCATAGCACCCCATAGCGCCCCATAGCGCCCCACATCCCCCCACATCGCCCCTTATTGCCCCATAGCGCCCCATAGCGACCCCATATCACCCCATAGCGCCCCATAGCGCCCCATAGCGCCCCACATCGCCCCATATCGCCCCATAGCACCCCATAGCGCCCCATAGTGCCCCATATCACCCCACATCGCCCCTTATTGCCCCATAGCGCCCCATAGCGACCCCATATCACCCCATAACGCCCCATAGCGCCCCATAGCGCCCCACATCCCCCTATTGTGCCCCATATCGCCCCATAGCACCCCATAAGACACCATATTACCCCAGAGCGCCCCATATCACCCCACATCGCCCCATATCGCCCCATAGCACCCCATAGCGCCCCATAGCGCCCCATAGCGTCCCACAGAGCCCTATTGTGCCCCATAGCGCCCCATAGCGCCCCATAGCACCCTATAGCACCCTATAGCATCCCATAGCACCCCATAGCACCCCATATCGCCCCATAGAACCCTATTGTGCCCCATAGCGCCCCATAGCGCCCCATATCGCCCCATAGCGCCCCATAGCACCCTATAGCACCCTATAGCATCCCATAGCACCCCATATCGTCTCATAGCACCCCATAGCGCCCTACATCCCCCCATAGCACCCCATAGCGCCCCATGTCGCCCCATAGCACCTCATAGCGCCCCATAGCGCCCCATATCATCTCATAGCACCCCATAGCACCCCATAGCGCCCCACAGAACCCTATTGTGCCCCATAGCGCCCCATAGCGCCCCATATCGTTTCATAGCACCCCATAGCACGCCATAGCGCCCCATATCGCCCCATAGCGCCCCATAGCGTCCCAAAGAACCCTATTGTGCCCCATAGCGCCCCATAGCGCCCCATAGCGCCCCATAGCACCCTATAGCACCCTATAGCATCCCATAGCACCCCATATCGTCTCATAGCACCCCATAGCGCCCTACATCCCCCCATAGCACCCCATAGCGCCCCATGTCGCCCCATAGCATCTCATATCACCCCATAGCGCCCCATATCGTCTCATAGCACCCCATAGCACCCCATAGCGCCCCACAGAACCCTATTGTGCCCCATAGCGCCCCATAGCTCCCTATAGCACCCTATAGCATCCCATAGCACCCCACAGCACCCCATAGCACCCTATAGCACCCTATAGCACCCCATAGCACCCCATAGCGCCCCATAGCGCCCCATATCGTCTCATAGCACCCCATAGCACCCCATAGCACCCCATAGCGCCCCATAGCACCCTATAGCACCCTATAGCATCCCATAGCACCCCACAGCACCCCACAGCACCCCATAGCACCCTATAGCACCCCATAGCACCCCATAGCACCCTATAGCACCCCATAGCACCCCATAGCACCCCACATCCCCCCCCATCGCCCCCCATCCCCCCCCCCATCATCCCATATTCCTCCGCATCATCCCTTCCCCCCCATCCCTCCCCAGGCCCCGCCCCCGGCCCCACCCCTTTAAGCCCCGCCCCCTTCCTCAAGCCCCGCCCCCTGCCCCCCCCCCCTCCATCTCCCCCCCCTCGTTTCTCGTGCCCGCGCGCCGGGGCCGTGCGCGCCCCCGCGGCGGCGTCGGAGCTGCGGGAACGAAGCGGGGACGGAACGGAGCGGCACCGCAGGTTGGGGGGGGGGGGGGATTTTTTTGGGGGGGGGGGATTTAAGGGGGGGATTTGGGGAAATTTGGGGGTGGGGGGGGGGATTTTGGTATATTTGGGGGTGGGGGGGGGTTTGGGGGGGGGGATTTGGGGATATTTGGGGGTGGGGGGGGATTTAAGGGGGGGATTTGGGGGTGGGGGGGGATTTAAGGGGGGGATTTGGGGGTGGGGGGGGGTTGGGGGGGGGGAGTTGGGGGTGGGGGGGGCATAAAGGGGGGGATTTGGGGGGGATTTTGGGATATTTGGGGGTGGGGGGGGGTTTGGGGGGGGGGATTTGCGGATATTTGGGGGTGGGGGGGGATTTAAGGGGGGGATTTGGGGATATTTGGGGGTGGGGGGGATTTAAGGGGGGGATTTGGGGGTGGGGGGGGGTTGGGGGGGGGAGTTGGGGGTGGGGGGGGCATAAAGGGGGGGATTTGGGGGGGATTTTGGGATATTTGGGGGTGGGGGGGGATTTAAGGGGGGGGATTTGGGGATATTTGGGGGTGGGGGGGGGTTGGGGGGGGGATTTGAGGGTGGGGGGGGATTTAAGGGGGGGGGGATTTGGGGATATTTGGGGGTGGGGGGGGAATAAAGGGGGGGATTTTGGGATATTTGGGGGTGGGGGGGGCATTTGGGGGGGATTTTGGGATATTTGGGGGCGGGGGGGGAATAAAGGGGGGGATTTGGGGGTGGGGGGGGTTTGGGGGGGGGGATTTAAGGGGGGGATTTGGGGATATTGGGGGGGGGGGGCGCACGGAACGGAGCGGCACCGCAGGTGGGGGGGGGATTTTTTTTGGGAGGGGGGTCGGATGGGATGGGGGGGGGGATTTAATGGGGGGATTTGGGGATATTTGGGGGTGGGGGGGGGGCAGAAGGGGTGGGGTTGGGGGTCGTGCTTTGGGGGGGGGGGTTTATTTGGGGGTATTGGGAGTCGGTCTTTGGGGAGGGGGGGATGGGGGGGGTTATTTGGGGGTCTTTCCAGAGGGGGGGGGGGTTATTTGGGGGTCGTATTTGGGGGGGGGGGATATTTGGGGGTCTTTCCAGAGGGGGGGGGAATTATTTGGGGGTACTTGGGGGTCGTTCTGTGGGGGGGGGGGGGGGGGGGCTGTTATTTGGGGGTCGTATTTGGGGGGGGGGACATTTGGGGGTATTTGGGGGTCGTATTTGGGGGGGGGGGGGGCCGTTATTTGGGGGTCGTTCCGAGGATGGGGGGGGGATTTATTTGGGGGTATTGAGGGGGTCTTTCTTTGGGGGGGGGGGCTGTTATTTGGGGTTATGGAGGGGGTCTTTTTTGGGGGGGGGGGGGGCTGTTATTTGGGGGTCTTTCCGAGGAGGGGGGGGGCTGTTGTTTGGGGTTATGGAGGGGGTCTTTTTGGGGGGGGGGGGGGCTGTTATTTGGGGGCCTTTCCAGAGGGGGGGGGGATTTATTTGGGGGTATTTGGGGGGTCGTATCTTGGGGGGGGGGGGCTGTTATTTGGGGGTCTTTCCAAGGGGGGGGGGCAGTCTGTTATTTGGGGTTATGGAGGGGGTCTTTTTTTGGGGGGGGGGGGGGGCTGTTATTTGGGGGTCTTTCCGAGGGGGGGGGGGCTGTTATTTGGGGTTATGGAGGGGGTCTGTTTTGGGGGGGGGGGGGCTGTTATTTGGGGGTCTTTCCGAGGAGGGGGGGGGCTGTTATTTGGGGGTCTTTCCGAGGAGGGGGGGGGCTGTTATTTGGGGTTATGGAGGGGGTCTTTTGGGGGGGGGGGGGGCCGTTATTTGGGGGTCTTTCCGAGGGGGGGGGGAATTATTTGGGGTTATGGAGGGGGTCTTTTTTGGGGGGGGGGGGCTGTTATTTGGGGGTCATTCCGAGGGGGGGGGGGGCTGTTGTTTGGGGTTATGGAGGGGGTCTTTTTGGGGGGGGGGGGGGGTTATTTGGGGGTCGTTCTGTCGGGGGGGGGGGGGGGGGATGAAGGATGGGGGGAGGATGAGGATGGAGGGGGGGGGTGGGGAGGTTTTGGGGGGATTTGGGGGGGGGGGGGGGTCGTTATGGGGGGGGTTGGAGGAATTGAAGGTTTGGGGGGGGGTCGGACGTGGGGGGGGGGCGCAGAATTTGGGGGATCGGTTGGGAGATTTTGGGGGGGGGATTTGGGGCCGTTTGGGGGCGATTTTGGGGTAATGGGGGGGGGTTGAGGTTGGGGGGGGGGCTGCGGTTGTTGTGGGGGGGGGTTAAAAGCGGGGGGGGGGGCGGGGATTTGGGGTCGTTTTGGGGGCATTTGGGGTTTTTTTGTAGGGGGGGGGTGTAGAAAATATGGGGTGGTTGTGGGGGGTTTTGGGGGGGGGGCAGAGATGGGGGATTTGGGATCGGTTTTATGGGGGGGGGGGGGGGCAGAGAAATGGGGGATTTGGGGTCGATTTGGGGGATGCTGGGGGGGGGGAGAGGATGAAGGAAGGGGGGGGGGATGTTGGTTTTTATATGGGGGGGGGCATAAGAATTTGGGGTCGTTTTTGGGGGGGGGCTTTTATATATGGGGGGGGGGAGGATGATGAGGTTATTGGGGGGGGGGGCTGCAGAATCCATGGGGGGGGGGGGCAAAAGGATGCGATTATTGGGGGGGGGGGGGGGTCCCACATCGCCCCCCCTCCCCTCCCCCCCCTCCTCTCCCTCTGCGCCCCCCCCCCCCCAAAATATTGCGGCCCTTTGGGTGCTCCCAACCCCCCCCCCCCCCACCTTCACCATCGCCGTGATTTGGATGGGGGGAGGGGGGGGCAGTGCTCATTTGCACGCTCGTGTGTATTGAGGGGGGGGTGGTGTGCAAAGCCGGGGGTGTGGCTATTTTGGAGGGGGGGGGGTGGGGTGGGCAACGGTGTTTTGGGGTGGTGGGGGGGGGGGGTGGGATTTGCACTCGCGTGTGTTTGTGCGTTGCACGAGGCGGGGCGTGCGGTGCCGTGGGGGGGGGGGGGGGGGGGGGGTTGGGGGGTTTGCACACGCGCGTGTGAGGCCCGTGCTGCCGTTTCCGCGGGGTCGAGTCTGGCGGTTGCACGCGCGCGTCTCTGTGGCTTTTGCACGCTTTTGCACGCTTTTGCACGCTTTTGCACGCGTGTGCCCGCCCGGCACACGCTTGTGCACACGTGTTTGCACGGAGCCGCGCGTGCTGTGGTGCACACGCGCGTGCCAGGCCGCGCCATTGAACGCCCCCCCCCCTTTCCCTTCCTCCCAGGGGGCTGATTGGTGTTAATTAATGAAGCCCCGCCCCTCCCGGGAGCCCCCCCGGACCCCCCCCCCCCCACTTCTCCTCTCGGTGACCTTCAGGTGGGGGGGGGCTGAGTGGGGGCTGTGGGGCTGAGTTATAGGGCTGAGTTGTGGGGCTGAGTGGGGGCTGTGGGGCTGAGCTATAGGGCAGAGCTATAGGGCTGAGCTATGGGGCTGAGTGGGGGCTGTGGGGCTGAGTTGTAGGGCTGAGCTGTGGGGCTGAGTGGGGGCTGTGGGGCTGAGCTATAGGGCAGTGCTATGGGGCTGAGTGGGGGCTGAGTGGGGGCTGTGGGGCTGAGCTGTGGGGCTGAGTGGGGGCTGTGGGGCTGAGCTATAGGGCTGAGCTGTGGGGCTGAGTGGGGGCTGTGGGGCTGAGCTATAGGGCTGAGTTGTGGGGCTGAGTGGGGGCTGTGGGGCTGAGCTGTGGGGCTGAGCTGTGGGGCTGAGTGGGGGCTGTGGGGCTGAGCTATAGGGCAGTGCTATGGGGCTGAGTGGGGGCTGAGTGGGGGCTGTGGGGCTGAGCTATAGGTATGAGCTGTGGGGCTGAGTGGGGGCTGTGGGGCTGAGCTGTGGGGCTGAGCTGTGGGGCTGAGTTGTGGGGCTGAGTGGGGGCTGTGGGGCAGAGCTGTGGGGCTGAGCTATAGGTCTGAGCTGTGGGGCTGAGTGGGGGCTGTGGGGCTGAGCTATAGGGCAGTGCTATGGGGCTGAGTGGGGGCTGAGTGGGGGCTGTGGGGCTGAGCTGTGGGGCTGAGTGGGGGCTGTGGGGCTGAGCTATAGGGCTGAGCTGTGGGGCTGAGTGGGGGCTGTGGGGCTGAGCTATAGGGCTGAGTTGTGGGGCTGAGTGGGGGCTGTGGGGCTGAGCTGTGGGGCTGAGCTGTGGGGCTGAGTGGGGGCTGTGGGGCTGGGCTATAGGGCAGAGCTATAGGGCTGAGTTGTGGGGCGGAGTGGGGGCTGTGGGGCTGAGCTATAGGGCAGAGCTGTAGGGCAATGCTGTGGGGCTGAGTGGGGGCTGTGGGGCAGAGCTATAGGGCAGAGCTATAGGGCTGAGCTGTGGGGCTGAGTGGGGGCTGTGGGGCTGAGCTATAGGGCAGTGCTATGGGGCTGAACTGTGGGGCTGAGTGGGGGCTGTGGGGCTGAGCTATAGGGCTGAGCTGTGGGGCTGAGTGGGGGCTGTGGGGCTGAGCTATAGGGCTGAGCTGTGGGGCTGAGCTGTGGGGCTGAGTTGTGGGGCTGAGTGGGGGCTGTGGGGCTGAGCTGTGGGGCTGAGCTGTGGGGCTGAGTGGGGGCTGTGGGGCTGGGCTATAGGGCTGAGTAATGGGGCTGAGTGGGGGCTGTGGGGCTGAGCTATAGGGCAGAGCTATAGGGCAGTGCTGTGGGGCTGAGCTGTGGGGCTGAGTGGGGGCTGTGAGGCTGAGCTATAGGGCTGAGCTGTGGGGCTGAGCTGTGGGGCTGAGTTGTGGGGCTGAGTGGGGGCTGTGGGGCTGAGCTGTGGGGCTGAGCTGTGGGGCTGAGTGGGGGCTGTGGGGCTGAGCTATAGGGCAGAGCTATAGGGCAGTGCTGTGGGGCTGAGTGGGGGCTGTGGGGCTGGGCTATAGGGCAGAGCTATAGGGCTGAGTGGGGGCTGTGGGGCTGAGCTATAGGGCTGAGCTGTGGGGCTGAGTTGTGGGGCTGAGTGGGGGCTGTGGGGCTGAGCTATAGGGCTGAGCTATGGGGCTGAACTGTGGGGCTGAGTGGGGGCTGTGGGGCAGAGATATAGAGCTGAGCTATGGGGCTGAGCTGTGGGGCTGAGTGGGGGCTGTGGGGCTGGGCTGTGGGGCTGAGCTATAGGGCTGAGCTATGGGGCTGGGCTATGGGGCAGAGTGGGGGCTGTGGGGCTGAGCTGTGGGGCTCAGCTATGGGGCACAGCTATAGGACAAAGCTGTGGTGCAGAGCTATGGGGTGGTGCTATGGGGCAGAGCTGTGGGGTGGTGGTGTGGGGTGGTGCTGTGGGGCAGAGTTGTGGGGCAGAGCTGTGGGGTGGTGGTGTGGGGCAGAGCTTTGGAGCTGAGCTGTGGGGCAGAGCTGTGGGGCAGAGCTATGGGGCAGAGTGGGGGTTTTGGGCTGAGCTGTGGGGCTGAGCTATGGGGCAGAGCTGTGGGGCAGAGCAGGATCTATGGGGCAAAGCAAGGGCGGAACTCAGGGCTGTGGGGCGGAACTCAGATCTTTGGGGCAGAACTCAGGGCTGTGGGGCGGAACTCAGATCTGTGGGGCAGAACTCAGGGCTGTGGGGCAGAACTCAGATCTATGGGGCAGAACTCAGGGCTGTGGGGCAGAACTCAGATCTATGGGGCAGAATTCAGGGCTGTGGGGCAGAACTCAGATCTATGGGGCAGAATTCAGGGCTGTGGGGCGGAACTCAGATCTATGGGGCGGAACTCAGAGCTGTGGGGCAGAACTCAGATCTATGGGGCGGAACTCAGGGCTGTGGGGCAGAACTCAGATCTATGGGGCAGAACTCAGGGCTGTGGGGCGGAACTCAGATCTATGGGGCAGAACTCCGTGCTGTGGGGCAGATCTGTGGGGCAGCACGGGATCTATGGGGCAGATCTGTGGGGCGGAGCGGCTCTATGGGGCACCCGCACTCCCCAACCCCCTCCTCCCTCTTCCCCCCCCCCCCCCCGCAGGTGCAGCACTTGGGCTGATTGGTTCATTATGCGGCGCAGCTAACGAGGGGCGCGGCTATAAATAACCCCAGGGCTCATTTGCATAATTTCATCTCCCCCCCCCCACCCCCCCCTCCCTTCACCCCCTCCCCCCCTTCACCCCCTCCCCGTCCCGTTACCATAGCGACCCCCCCCCCCCCCCCAATTCCCCAATCACGGGGTTCGTTAGCGCGGCGCTAACGAGGGGGGGGGGTCTCCCTGCTCTCCCACAGGCGATGCTGTGACCCCCCCCCCCCCCCCGGGACCCCCCACCCCGAGAGCCGCCATGAGCCCTGCGGGGAGGGGGCAACGCCGGGACCCCCATAACGCCGTGGAGGTCCTCCAAGAACAGCCAAAGGTCCTCCAACAACAGCCGGAGGTTTTCCAAGAGGCCGCGGTCAACCGAGGCGCTGTGGTCCTCCAACAGCATGTGGTCCTCCAACAGAACGCGGACCTCCAAGGAGCCCCTCCGGAAGCTGAGGTCCTCCAAGACTCTATGGTCAGCCAGGGGTCTGTGGTCCTCCAAGGCTCCGTGGTCCTCCAACACCCTGCGGTCCTCCAAGACTCCGTGCTCGAGCGAGGGTCTGTGGTCCTCCAAGACCCTGTGGTTCACCTGGAGACAGAGGTCCTCCAAGACTCTATGGTCAGCCAGGGGTCTGTAGTCCTCCAAGGCTCCGTGGTCCTCCAACACCCTGCGGTCCTCCGAGAGTCCGTGCTCGACCGAGTGTCCGTGGTCCTCCAAGACCCCGTGGTTCACCTGGAGACAGAGGTCCCCCAAGACTCTATGGTCCGCCAGGACCCCAATGTCAACCCAGACCTCATCGTCCTCCAAGACTCTATGGTCAGTTGGGGCTCCGTGGTCCTCCAAGGCTCCGTGGTCCTCCAACACCCCACGGTCCAGCTGGAGGCAGAGGTCAACCGAAGCTCTGTGGTCCTCCAACACCCCGCGCTCCTCCAAGACCTCAAAGTCAACCGAGACTCCGTGGTCCTCCAAGACTCCGTGCTCAACCGAGGCTCCGCAGTCCTCCAAGACCCCGCGGTCCACCTGGAGACAGAAGTCCTCCAACACCCCTCGCTCCTCCCCTCCCCCGTGACCCCCCCGGAACCCGACCCCCCCCAGGGTCCCACCGCCAACCCCGGCCCCCTGACCGACCGACGCTCTGTGACCCCCCAGCGCTCCGTTCCCGTGGACCTGGAGGACCCCACAGCCCTCGGGGACGCAGAGAGTCGCCAGGACTCTATGGTCAGCTGCGGCCCCACGGATCAGCTGGAGCTGAAGACCCCCCGCCACCCCACGGCCTCTCTGGGTCTGGAGGTCCTCCAGAACTCTGTGTCCGACCGCCGCCCCGCAGCCCCTCTAGGCCTCAAGGCTCACCCCAACTCTATGGTTAACTGTGACCCGACGGAACACCTTGACTTGAAGGCCCGCCACGACTCTACGGCCAACCACAACCCAACGGCCGCTCTAGGCCTCAAGGTCCTCCACGGCTCTATGGCCGACTGCAGCCCAGCGGCCTCTCTAGGCCTCAGTGCCCACCGTGACTCTGTGATTAATTGTGACCCAACGGCCGCTCTAGGCCCCAAGGTCCCCCAGAACTCTATGATCAACTGCAGCCCCACGGCCACTCTAGGCCCCAAGGTCCCCCAGAACTCTATGATCAGCTGCAGCCCCACGGCCGCTCTAGGCCTCAATGCCCACCGTGACTCTGTGATTAATTGTGACCCAACGGCCGCTCTAGGCCCCAAGGTCCCCCAGAACTCTATGGTCAACTGCAGCCCCACGGCCACTCTAGGCCCCAAGGTCCGCCAGGACTCTATCGTTAACACCGATCCAATGGAACACCTTGACTTGAAGGCCCACTGTGACTCTATGGTTAACCACGACCAAACGGCCGCTCTAGCCCCCAAGGCCCACTGTGACTCTATGGCCAACTGCGACCCAACGGACACTCTAGGCCCCAATGCCCACCACAACTCTATGGTCAAACTCAGCCATGTGGCTCCTCTAGTCCCAAAGGCCCACTGTGATTCTATGGCCAACCATGACCCCACGGCCTCTCTAGGCCTCAAGGTCCTCCAGAACTCTGTGGTCGACTGCAGCCCCATGACCACTCTAGGACTCAATGCCCACCGTGACTCTATGGTTAACTGTGACCCGATGGAACACCTTGACTTGAAGGCCTACCACAACTCTATGGCCAACCCTGTCCCAACGGCCTCTCTAGACCTCATGGTCCCCCAGAACTCTATGGTCAGCCACAGCTCCATGGCCGCTCTAGGCCCGAAGTCCCACCGCAACTCTATGGCCAACCATGACCCAGTGGCCACTCTAGGCCCCAAGGCTCACAGTAACTCTATGGTCAGTTGCAGTCCCATGGCCACTCTAGGCCTGAAGACCTCCTGCGACTCTATGACCAACCACGACCCAGCGGCCACTCTAGGCCCAAAGACCCCCTGCGACTCTATGACCCACAGCAGCTGTATGGCCACTCTAGGCCCGAAGATCCCCTGCAACTCTATGACCAATCACAACCCAGCGGCCACTCTAGGCCCAAAGACCCCCCACAACTCTATGACCAACCATGACCCAATGGCCACTCTAGGCGTGAATATCCCCTGCAACTCTATGACCCACCACAGCTCTACAGCCACTCTAGGCCTGAAGAGCCCCTGCGACTCTATGACCCACAGCAGCTCTACGGCCACTCTAGGCCTGAAGACCCCCTGCGACTCTATGACCCACAGCATCTCTATGACCAACCACGACCCAGCGGCCGCTCTAGGCCCAAAGACCCCCTGCAACTCTATGACCCACAGCAGCTCTACGACCCACAGCAGCTCTATGACCAACCACGACCCAGCGGCCGCTCTAGGCCCGAAGACCCCCTGCAACTCTATGACCCCCCGCATCTCTACAACCAACCACGACCCAGCAGCCACTCTAGGCCCGAAGACCCCCTGCAACTCTATGACCCCCCGCATCTCTACAACCAACCACGACCCAGCAGCCACTCTAGGCCCGAAGACCCCCTGCAACTCTATGACCCCCCGCATCTCTACGACCAACCACGACCCAGCGGCCGCTCTAGGCCCGAAGACCCCCTGCAACTCTATGACCCCCCGCATCTCTACGGCTGCTCTCTGCCCTGAACGTCCGTCTGCCCCACGTCGCCGCCTGCCCGCCTTGGCCATCCTCACCCTCTGCGCCCTACTGTGCCCTCCTGGCACCTCGGCCTCAACCTTAGAATTCCCAGGGACTCCGGGTCAGTGGGTTCGTTACAACCGCTGGGGATCCGGTGGTCGTTTGAGCTTCAGCTTGAAAACCAACGTCAGCCGCTCTCTGTTGCTCTACATGGACGACGGTGGCAACTGCGACTTCTTGGAGCTGCTGGTGGCCGAAGGGAGGCTGAGGCTGCGTTTCGCCATCGCCTGCGCCGAACCCACCGTCGTGGCGTCGGCGTCGGCGGTGAACGACGGCCGCTGGCATTCGGTGACGTTGAGCCGGAGAGGGAGAGAAGCGGCGCTGGCGGTGGACGGGGAAACGTCGGCGGGGGTCGTGAGGTCCAAAAGGGCCGAGATGGCGGTGGGCAGCGATTTGTTCGTGGGGGGGATTCCGCCCGACGTCCGTCTGTCCGCTCTGACTCTCAGCACGGTGAAATACGAAGCTCCTTTCCGGGGTTGGGTGGCTGAGTTGAGGGTGGGTGAAGAGCCGGCGGTGATGCTGGGGGCTCAGGGGGTGCGTGGGGTGAACGGCCGGGAGGAGGAGGAGGAAGAGGAGGAGGAGGAGGAAGAGGAGGAGGAGGAGGAAGAGAGGAGACGTTGCGCCCAGCACCCACCTTGCGCCCATGGAGGGCGATGCGCCCTGAGGAGGGGGGAGCCACAGTGCGACTGCGCCGGCACCGGGCACAGCGGGCCCTTCTGCGGGGAAGGTGAGGGGAAGGGGACGGTTGTTGTGGGGTGGGGGGTTGTTGTGGGGTGGGGGGTTGTGGGGTGGGGGGTTGGAGGGCTGGTGGTTGTGGGGAGGGGGGTTGTTGTGGGGTGGGGGTTGTTGTGGGGTGGGGGGTTGGAGGGCTGGTGGTTGTGGGGAGGGGGGTTGTTGTGGGGTGGGGGGTTGTGGGGTGATGGTTGTGGGGACGGGGGTTGTTGTGGGGTGGGGGGTTGGAGGTCTGGTGGTTGTGGGGTGGGGGGTTGTGGGGTGGGTGGTTGTGGGGTGGGGGGTTGTTGTGGAGTGGGGGGTTGTGGGGTGGGGGGTTGTTGTGGGGTGGGGGGTTGTTGTGGAGGGCTGGTGGTTGTGGGGAGGGGGGTTGGAGGGCTGGTGGTTGTGGGGTGGGGGGTTGTTGTGGGGTGGGGGGTTGTGGGGTGATGGTTGTGGGGACGGGGGTTGTTGTGGGGTGGGGGGTTGGAGGTCTGGTGGTTGTGGGGTGGGGGGTTGTGGGGTGGGTGGTTGTGGGGTGGGGGGTTGTTGTGGAGTGGGGGGTTGTGCGGTGGGTGGTTGTGGGGTGGGGGGTTGTTGTGGGGTGGGGGGTTGTTGTGGGGTGGGGGGTTGTTGTGGGGTGGGGGGTTGGAGGGCTGGTGGTTGTGGGGAGGGGGGTTGTTGTGGGGTGGGGGGTTGTGGCGTGGGGGGTTGTGGGGTGATGGTTGTGGGTTGGTTGTTTTTGGGGTGGGGAGTTGTGGGGTGGGGGGTTGTGGGGTGGGTAGTTGTGGGGTGGTTGTTTATGGGGTGGGGGGTTGTGGGGTGGGAGGTTGTGGGGTGAGTGGTTGTGGGGTTGTAGGGTATTTGGTTGGAGGTCTGGTGGTTGTGGGGTGGGGGGTTGTTGTGGGGTGGGAGGTTGTGGGGTGGTTGTTTTTGGGGGGGGGGTTGTAGGGTGGGGAGTTGTGAGTCGGTTGTTGTGGGTGGGGGGTTGTGGGGTGGGGGGTTGTGGGGAGGTTGGTTGTGGGGTGGTTGTTGTGGGGTGGGGGACTGTGGAGTGGGTGTTGTGGGATGTTTGGTTGGAGGTCTGGTGGTTGTGGGGTGGGGGGTTGTGGGGGGTTGTGGAATGGGAGGTTGTGAGTTGGTTGTTGTGGGTTGGTTGTTGTGGGGTGTTTGGTTGGAGGTCTGGTGGTTGTGGGGTGGGGGGTTGTGGGGGGTTGTGGAATGGGAGGTTGTGAGTTGGTTGTTGTGGGTTGGTTGTTGTGGGGTGTTTGGTTGGAAGTCTGGTAGTTATGGGTGGTTGTGGGGTGGTTGTGGGGTGGTTGTGGGGTGTTTGGTTGGAGGTCTGGTGGTTGTGGGGTGTTTGGTGGTAGGTTGGGTTGTTGTGGGTCAGGTTGTTGTGGAGTTTCTGGTTGTGGGTTTGATTGTTGTGGGTTGGTTGTCGTGGAGCGTTTGGTGGTGAGCTGGGTGGTTGTAGGTTTGCCTGTTGCAGGTCGGATTGTAGGGTGAGTTGTGGGTTGGTTGTTGTGCGGCGGTTGTTTGTGGGGTTGGGCGTTTGTGGGGCTTTTGGTTGTGGGTTGGGTGGCTGCGCGGTGTTTGGTGGTGAGTTGGGTTTGTTGTGGGTGGGGTTGTTGTGGGTTGGGTTGTTGTGGGTTTGGTTGTTTGTTGTGGGTTGGGTTGTTGTGGGTTGGTGGTTGTTGGTTGAGCATTTGTGAGTTGAGCTGCTATGAGTTGGGCTGTTGTGGGTTGGGTTGTGGGTTGTTGTGGGTCGGGTTGTTGTGGGTTGGGGTGTTGTGGGGTGTTGTGGGTGGGGTTGTTGTGGGGTGTTTGGTTGTGGGTTGGTTGCGGTTGTTTGTGGGGTTGGGCGTTTGTGGGGCTTTTGGTTGTGGGTTGGGTGGTTGCGCGGTGTTTGGTGGTGAGTTGGGTTGTTGTGGGTTGGGCTGTTGTGGGTTGGGTTGTTGCGGGTTGGTGGTTGTTGGTTGAGCATTTGTGAGTTGAGCTGCTATGAGTTGGGCTCTTGTGGGTTGGGTGGTTGTGGGTTGGGTTGTTGTGGGTTGGGTTGTTGTGGGTTGGGTTGTTGTGGGTTGGGCTGTTGTGGGGTGTTGTGGGTCAGGTTGTTGTGGGGTGTTTGGTTGTGGGTTGATTGCGGTTGTTTGTGGGGTTGGGCGTTTGTGGGGCTTTTGGTTGTGGGTTGGGTGGTTGCGCGGTGTTTGGTGGTGAGTTGGGTTGTTGTGGGTTGGGTTGTTGTGGGTGGGGTTGTTGTGGGTTGGTGGTTATTGGTTGAGCATTTGTGAGTTGAGCTGCTATGGGTTGGGCTGTTGTGGGTTCGGTTGTTGTGGGTTGGGTTGTTGTGGGTTTTTGTGGGTCGGGTTGTTGTGGGTTGGGGTGTTGTGGGGTGTTGTGGGTGGGGTTGTTGTGGGGTGTTTGGTTGTGGGTTGGTTGCGGTTGTTTGTGGGGTTGGGCGTTTGTGGGGCTTTTGGTTGTGGGTTGGGTGGTTGCGCGGTGTTTGGTGGTGAGTTGGGTTGTTGTGGGTTGGGCTGTTGTGGGTTGGGTTGTTGCGGGTTGGTGGTTGTTGGTTGAGCACTTGTGAGTTGAGCTGCTATGAGTTGGGTTGTTGTGGGTTGGGTTGTTGTGGGTTGGGTTGTTGTGGGTGGGGTTGTTGCGGGTTGTTGGTTGTTGGTTGAGCATTTGTGAGTTGAGCTGCTATGGGTTGGGCTGTTGTGGGTTGGGTTGTGGGTTGTTGTGGGTCGGGTTGTTGTGGGTTGGGTTGTTGTGGGTTTTTGTAGGTCGGGTTGTTGTGGGGTGTTTGGTTGTGGGTTGGTTGCGGTTGTTTGTGGGGTTGGGCGTTTGTGGGGCTTTTGGTTGTGGGTTGGCTGGTTGTGCAGTGTTTGGTGGTGAGTTGGGCTGTTGTGGGTTGGGTTGTTGCGGGTTGTTGTGGGTCGGGTTGTTGTGGGGTGTTTGGTTGTGGGCTGGTTGCTGTTGCAGTAGGTTGGGTTGTTGTTACGGGTTGTGTTGTTGTGGGGTGCGTGGTTATGAGTTGGGTTGTTGGGGATTGGGTTGTTGTGAGTCGGGCTGCTGTGCATTGGGTGGTTGTGGGGTGTTTGATCACAAGTTGGGTGGTTGTGGGTCAGGTTGTTGTGGGTCAAGTTGTTGTGGGTCGAGTTGTTGTGGGTCAGGTTGTTGTGGGTCTGGCTGTGGGCCGAGCTGTGGGTCAGATTGTTGTGGGTTGGGTTGTGGGTCAGGCTGTAGGTTGGGCTGTTGTGGGTCGGGTTGTTGTGGGTCAGGCTGTGGTCAGGTTGTTGTAGGTCAGGTTGTTGTGGGTCTGATTGTGGGTCTGGTTGTGGGTTGGGTTGTTGTGTGTCAGGTTGTGGGTCTGGTTGTTGTGGGTCGAGTTGTTGTGGGTCAGGTTGTTGTGGGTCAGGGTGTGGGTCAGGCTGTGGATTGAGTGGTTGTGGGTCGGGTTGTGGTCTGTGGGTCAGGCTGTGGGTCAGGTTGTGGGTCGAGTTGTTGTGGGTCGGGTTGTTGTGGTCAGGCTGTGAGTCGGGTTGTTGTCGGTCAGGTTGTTGTGGGTCAGGTTGTGGGTCTGATTGTAGGTCAGGCTGTGGGCCGGATTGTTGTGGGTTGGGTTGTTGTAGGTCAGGTTGTTGTGGGTCGGATTGTTGTGGGTCGGGTTGTGGGTTGGGCTGTAGGTCGGGTTGTGGGTCGGGTTGTTGTGGGTCAGGTTGTTGTGGGTCGGGTTGTGGGCCAAGCTGTGGGTCGGATTGTTATGGGTTGGGTTGTGGGTCAGGTTGTGGGTCAGGTTGTTGTGGGTCAGATTGTTGTGGGTCAGGCTGTAGGTTGGGTTGTTGTGGGTCAGGTTGTTGTGGGTCAGGCTGTGGGTCGGGTTGTTGCTGGTGGGTTGTGGGTCAGGTTGTTGTGGGTCAGGTTGTTGTGGGTCAGGCTGTAGGTTGGGTTGTTGTGGGTCGGGTTGTTGTAGGTCAGGTTGTTGTGGGTCGGGTTGTTGTGGGTCGGGTTGTTGTGGGTCAGGCTGTAGGTTGGGTTGTTGTGGGTTGGGTTGTTGTAGGTCAGGTTGTTGTGGGTTGGGTTGTTGTGGGTCGGGTTGTTGTGGGTCAGGCTGTGGATCGGGTGGTTGTGGGTTGGGTTGTTGTGGGTCTGATTGTGGGTCAGGTTGTTGTGGGCAGGGTTGTGGGTCTGATTGTGGGTGAGGCTGTGAGTCGGGTTGTTGTGGGTCAGGTTGTTGTGGGTCAGGTTGTTGTGGGTCGGGTTGTTGTGGGTCAGGCTGTGGGTCTGATTGTTGTGGGTCGGGTTGTTGTGGGTCGGGTTGTTGTGGGTCGGGTTGTGGGTCTGATTGTGTGTCAGGCTGTGGGTTGCACTTGCTCCTGCACTCACATCCCCATGTCCTTGCACGTCCCTGTGCCATCGCACGTCCTTGTGCAATTGCACGCCCAGTGCCCCTTGCACACACGCAGCTGTGTGTCCCCATGTCCTTGCACAACCCCGTGCCCTTGCACATTTCCGTGTCCTTGCACACCCCCATGCCCTTGCACACCCCCATGCCCTTGCACATCCCAGTGTCCTTGCACACCCCTGTGTCCTTGCACATCCCCGTGCTCTTGCACATCCCAGTGCCCTTGCACACCCCTGTGTCCTTGCACGTCCCCATATTCTTGCACGTCCCTGTGTCCTTGCACACCCCCGTGCCCTTACACACCCCCGTGCCCTTGCACATCCCCATGCCCTTGCACAACCCCATGTCCTTACACACCCCCGTGCCCTTGCACTTCCCCATGCCCTTGCACAACCCCTGTGCCCTTGTACGTCCCCATGCCTTACACACCCCCCGTGCCCTTGCCCATCCCCATGCCCTTGCACAACCCCATGCCTTACACACCCCTGTGCCCTTGCACAACCCCTGTGCCCTTGCACATCCCCATGCCCTTGCACAACCCCATGCCTTACACACCCCTGTGCCCTTGCACATCCCCGTGTCCTTGCACGTCCCCGTGCCTTTGCACGTCTCCATGCCCATACACACCCCTGTGCCCTTGCACATCCCTGTGTCCTTGCACACCCCTGTGTCATTGCACGTCCCCATGCCTTTACACCCCCCTGTGCCCTTGCACTTCCCCATGCCCTTGCACAACCCAGTGCCCTTACACACCCCTGTGCCCTTGCACATCCCCATGCCCTTGCACAACCCCTGTGCCCTTGCACATCCCCGTGCCCTTGCACACCCCCATTCTCTTGCACAACCCCATGCCCTTACACACCCCCGTGCCCTTGCACATCCCCGTGTCCTTGCACGTCCCCGTGCCTTTGCACGTCTCCATGCCCATACACACCCCTGTGCCCTTGCACGCGCCCTTGCACGCCCGCAGGCTGTGGCTGTCCCCTCCCATCTCCGCATCACCGTGACAACCGTTGCCATGGTGACAGCATTTCCCTCCCCCCCCCTCCCGGGCTGTAGAGCGCCGTTGCCATGGCGACCCAATCACCGTGACAACGGTTACCATGGAGACGGACGGTCCGCCTGTCGTCCTGGCAACGTGGGTGGGGGGGTGGGGGGGGAAGGACCTTCAGGGGATGGGGGTGGAGATGTGGGGCGCTATGGGGCGCTATGGGGCGCTGTGAGGCGCTATGGGGTGCTATGGGGCACTGTGAGGTGCTATGGGGTGCTATGGGGTGCTGTGGGGCACTATGAGGTGCTATGGGGCGCTATGGGGTGCTATGGGGCACTATGAGGTGCTATGGGGTGCTATGGGGCGCTATGAGGTGCTGTGGGGGTGCTATGGGGCACTATTGGGTGCTGTGAGGTGCTATGGGGCGCTGTGTGGTACTATGGGGCACTATGAGGTGCTATGGGGTGCTATGAGGTGCTATGGGGCACAATGGGGTGCTATGGGGTGCTATGAGGTGCTATGGGGCACTGTGAGGTGCTATGGGGTGCTATGGGGTGCTATGAGGTGCTATGGGGCACTATGAGGTGCTATGGGGTGCTATGGGGCACTGTGAGGTGCTATGGGGTGCTATGGGGCGCTGTGAGGTGCTATGGGGTGCTATGGGGCACTATGAGGTGCTATGGGGCGCTATGGGGTGCTATGGGGCGCTGTGAGGTGCTATGGGGTGCTATGGGGTGCTATGGGGCACTGTGAGGTGCTATGGGGTGCTATGGGGCGCTGTGAGGTGCTATGGGGTGCTATGGGGCACTATGAGGTACTATGGGGCGCTATGGGGTGCTATGGGGCGCTGTGAGGTGCTATGGGGTGCTATGGGGCACTATGAGGTGCTATGGGGTGCTATGGGGTGCTGTGGGGCGCTGTGTGGTGCTATGGGGCACTATGGGGTGCTGTGGGGCAGTATGGGGCACTGTGAGGTGCTATGGGGCACTATGGGGTGCTATAGGGTGCTGTGTGGTGCTGTGGGGTGCTATGAGGTGCTATGGGGCACTATGGGGCACTATGAGGTGCTGTAGGGTGCTGTGGGGCGCTATGGGGCACTATGAGGTGCTATGGGGTGCTATGGGGCGCTATGGGGTGCTATGAGGTGCTATGGGGTGCTATGGGGAACTGTGGGGCACTATGAGGTGCTATGGGGTGCTGTGGGGCGCTGTGTGGTGCTATGGGGCACTATGGGGTGCTATGGGGCACTATGGGGCAATATGGGGCACTATGGGGCTACGTGTGGGGCACTATGGGGCACTATAGAGCACTATGGGGCACTATGGGCTACATGTGGGGCACTATAGAGCACTATGGGGCACTATGGAGCACTATGGGCAGCGCTGTGGGGCACTATGGGGCACTATTGTAGTGCTACTGTGCACTATGGAGCACTATGGAGCACTATGGGCTGTGTGTGGGGCACTATGGGGCACTATAGAGCACTATGGAGCACTATGGGGCACTATGGGGCACTATGGGGCACTATGGAGCACTATGGGGCACTATGGGGCACTATAGAGCTCTATGGGCTGCGTGTGGGGCACTATGGGGCACTATGGGGCACTATGGGCTGCGTGTGCGGCACTGTGGGGCACTATGGAGCACTATAGAGCACTATGGAGCACTATGGGGCACTATGGGGCACTATGGGGCACTATGGAGCACTATGGAGCACTATGGAGCACTATGGGGCACTATGGGCAGCGCTGTGGGGCACTATGGGGCACTATTGTAGTGCTACTGTGCACTATGGAGCACTATGGAGCACTATGGGCTGCGTGTGGGGCACTATGGGGCACTATGGGGCACTATAGAGCACTATGGAGCACTATGGGGCACTATGGGGCACTATAGAGCTCTATGGGCTGCGTGTGGGGCACTATGGGGCACTATGGGGCACTATGGGCTGCGTGTGCAGCACTGTGGGGCACTATGGGGCACTATGGAGCACTATAGAG
This sequence comes from Phasianus colchicus, assembly GCF_987193195.1. Taxonomy (NCBI): domain Eukaryota; kingdom Metazoa; phylum Chordata; class Aves; order Galliformes; family Phasianidae; genus Phasianus; species Phasianus colchicus. The sequence continues at coordinate 2,266,517 of NC_143472.1, read as the reverse complement.
CACTATGGAGCACTATGGGGCACTATGGGGCACTATGGAGCACTATGGAGCACTATGGAGCACTATGGGGCACTATGGGCAGCACTGTGGGGCACTATGGTGCTCTGTGGGGCACTATTGTAGTGCTGCTGGGCACTATGGGGCACTATGGGGCACTATAGAGTTCTATGGGCTGCTATGGGGCACTATGGGGCATTTTAGAGCACTGTGGGGCACTATGGGGCACTATAGAGCACTATGGTATGCGTCTGGGGCACTATGGAGCACTATGGAGCACTGTGGGGCACTATAGAGCACTATGGGCAGCGCTGTGGGGCACTATGGGGCACTATGGGGCACTATAGAGCACTGTAGAGCACTATGGGCTGCGTGTGGGGCACTATGGGGCACTGTAGAGCACTATGGGGCACTATGGAGCACTATGGGGCACTATGGGGCACTGTAGAGCACTATGGGGCACTATGGAGCACTATGGGGCACTATGGGGCACTATAGAGCACTATAGAGCACTATGGGCAGCGCTGTGGGGCACTGTGGTGCTCTGTGGGGCACTATTGTAGTGCTACTATGCGGCACTATGGAGCACTATAGAGCACTATGGGCTGCATGTGGGGCACTATGGGGCACTATAGAGCACTATGGAGCACTATGGAGCACTATAGAGCACTATGGGCTGCGTGTGGGGCACTATGGGGCACTATAGAGCACTATGGGGCACTATGGGGCACTATGGGCTGCGTGTGGGGCACTATGGGGCACTATAGAGCACTATGGGCTGCTATGGGGCACTATGGGGCACTATAGAGCACTATGGGCTGCTATGGGGCACTATGGGGCACTATGGGGCACTATAGAGCACTATGGGCAGCGCTGTGGGGCACTATGGGGCACTATAGAGCACTATGGGCAGCGCTGTGGGGCACTATGGGGCACTATGGGCTGTGTGTGGGGCACTATGGGGCACTATAGAGCACTATGGGCTGCTATGGGGCACTATGGGGCACTATAGAGCACTATGGGCTGCTAAGGGGCACTATGGGGCACTATGGGGCACTATGGAGCACTATGGATGGCACTGTGGGGCACTGTGGAGCACTATGGGACGTGCAGACACCACAGTGTCGTGCAACGGGGTCTGCATGTGCAACGGAGCGTGCAAACGAGCGTGCAAGTGGTGTGTGGGGGGCGGCGGGGCACTATGGGGCACAAGGGAAAACCCTGATGTCACCTTTCCCCCTTCCCCCCCCCCCCACGCTGCTACAGAAGAGGAGCCCGTGGTGGAAGGTGAGTGTGCAAAGGGCGTGCAAGGGGGAGGGGGGGGCGGGTGGGAAAAGGGCGCTTGTGCAAAGCCCAGCGCAGCCGTGCAAATGTTGGTGGTGCCGCTCGGGCCAATGGGAGGGCAGAGTGTGAGTGGGGGGGGGGGCGGGGTTATGCAAATTAAAGCGACGCTGTCAGCCAATGGGGAGGGCGGAGGGGCGGGGCTTGCACCACGAGTGTGCAGAGCGGGTGGGGGTGTGCAGAGAGAGCAGGGATTGTGCGACGAGCGTGCAAGGCTGCGGCGGGGTGCGTAAGAAGAGTGCGCACGGAACGCGAGCGTGCAAAGAGTGCGCGGAGCGCCCGCGCCTTGCACTTGAGCGTGCAAAAAGCCGGGCGTGCAGCGCAGGCAGCCGTGCGACGGGTGGGGTTTTGCACGCAGGAGGGCAGTGCACCAAGTGGGGGGGGGGGGGGCGTGCGGGTGACCTCACGCTTGCACACCAGCCTCGCCGTTTGCACGAGGTTGCAGGCGGGCAGGACCGCAACGAGGAGCCACCGCTTTGCACGAGCAGCGTGCAAGCAGCGGGGCGTGCCACGCACACCCCGCCCCCCCCCCCACCCCCCGTCCTCCCTCCCCCTTCCACATTTGCACGAGGAGTGCAAAGAAACCCCCCCCCCCCATCCCCCAAAAAAGGGGGGGGGAAAAAGGGCCTCCCCCCCTCACCCCCCCCGTCCTCGTGCAACCCTCGTGCAACCCTCGTGCAAACCCCACCCCCCCCCCCACCTTTTCGCCCCCCACCCCCCACCCCCGCCCCCCCCCGCGCCCCGGCATCGCCGTGATGCCTGTCACACTGTTGCACTATAGTTGTGGCTTTGGGGCACGGGGGCCCCGCGCCGATGTGACTCTTCTCTTCTCTCTCTCCTTTTTTCCTTTCGCTTCGCCCCCCCCCCCCCCCCACCCCCCCCTCACCCCCCCCTCCTCTTCCTCAACCCCCCCCCCCCCCCCAAATCCCCTCCCCCACCTTTTTTTCCTTTGCACACTTCCTTTCTCGCACTCTTCCCCCCCTTGCACTATTCCTTCGCTTTGGGTTCCTTTCGCTTTTTTTTCACCTTTTTTTCACCTTTTTTTTTCCCCTCCCCCCCCTTCCCCCCCCCTCCCCCCCACCCCCCCCTCCCCCCTTCCTTCCCCCCCCCTTCCCCCCCCCCATTTCCTCTCCCTTCCCCTCCCCCTCCCCCCCCCCCCCCCCAAGGTCCTGCTCACCTGACGTTAAGCAGCCAAGGTACGACCCCCCCCCCCCCTGTTTTCACGCCCACCCCCACGCGTGCAAGCCCTCGTGCAACCGTCGTGCCCCCATTCCACGGTCTTCATCCCCCCCCCCCTTGCATCCAGTGCTCGTGCAACACGGGGGGGAGGAAAGAGGGGGGGGGGGGAACGGGGAGAGGGGTTGGGGGAGCTCCTTGCGCAGGAAGTTGTGCAAGGGGCGTGCAAACACACCCTCGTGCACGGAGGGGGGGAGCGGGGGAAGCTTGCGCAGGTGGGCGTGCAAAGGGTGAGAGTGCAAGGAGGCACTGGGGGGGGTTTGCAACGGAGGGTGTGCAAACAGCGGGTCTTCGCACGAGGAAAGATGAGCGTGCAAACGCACCGATGTGCAGAGTGTGCAAATGGAGCCTCTTATGTGGGTGATGGGGGGGGGAGCGTGTGATTGTGTCCCCTTGCACAATGAGCACGGGGAGGGTGTCCCCATGCACCGAGCGAGCGTGCAAATTTGCACAAGTGTGCGGGAGCATGCGAGCGCATCTCCTCTCACAAACAAGGCGTGGAGTGTGCAAAACCCCCCCTCACACACACACCCAGCACGTCCCCGTGCACGAGGGCGTGTGCAAGGGTCGGTGGGAGGGCTGGGGCCTTGCACGAGCACGTGCGCTCCTTGCACGCTCGTGTGACCGCCCGCTCCCCGCAGGGCACGAGGGCGCCGAGGGGGGGCCCGGCCGCGGTGCCGCTGAGCTGCAGCCGCCTGGGAGAGGTGAGTGCACACGCGTGTGCAAGGGCAGCACCACCACCGGCACCGGCACCCATCGCACGCCCCTCGTGCACAAGCACGACCCCCGTGTCACACCCCTGTGTCACACCGCTGTGTCGCAACCCCGTGTTACACGACGGTGTCACACCCGCGTCACAGCCCCGTGTCACACCACGGTGTCACATCCCCATGTCACACACCCCCATGTCACACCCCTCTGTCACACCGTGGTGTCACAACCCTGTGTCACACCCCTGTGTCACACCACCCATGTCACACCCCCATGTCGCACCCCCGTGTCACACCACTGTGTCACACCCCTATCACACCACCTATGTCACACCTCCATGTCACACCACAGTGTCACACCCCTGTGTCACACCCCTGTGTCCTACCAGTGTCACACCCCATGTCACACCCCCATGTTACACCACGGTGTCACACCCCCATCTCACACCCCTTTCTCACACCACGGTGTCACACACTCATCACACCTCGTGTCACACCTCCATCACACTCCCTACGGCTTCACACCCCTCCGTCACACCCCAGTGTCACACCACGGTGTCACACCATGGTGTCACGCTCCCGTGTCACACCTCCATCACACCCCCCTGTCACACTGTGGTGTCACACCCTGTGTCACACCCCCGTCACACCCGCCGTGTCACACCCCTGTGTCACATCCCCATATCACAGCCCCGTGTCACACCCCCATGTCACACCCCTGTGTCCTACCAGTGTCACACCCCCGTGTCACACCTCCATCACACCCCTCTGTCACACCCCTCTGTCACACCCCTCTGTCACACCCCCGTGTCACACCTCCATCACTCCCCTCTGTCACACCCCTGTGTCACACCCCCGTGTCACACCCTCATCACAACCCCATATCACAGCCCTGTGTCACACCCCTCTGTCACACCCCTCTGTCACACCCCCACGTCACACCCCTGGGTCCTACCAGTGTCACACCCCTATCACACCCCGTGTCACATCTCCATCACACTCACCCTGTCACACCCCTATCACACCACCTGTGTCACACCCCCGTGTCACACCACTGTGTCACACCTCTGTGTCCTACCAGTGTCACACCCCTGTCACACCCCTATCACACCCCCGTGTCACACCTCCATCACACCCCCCCGTCACACCCCTCTGCCACACCCCCATGTCACACTCCTGTGTCACACCCCCCCATGTCACAGCCCCATGTCACACCCCCCCGTGTCACACACCTGTGTCACACCCCTGTGTCCTACCAGTGTCACACCCCTGCCACACCCCGTGTCACACCTCCATCACACTCACCCTGTCACATTCCCGTGTCACAAAACAGTGTCACACCCCTATCACACCACCTATGTCACACCCCTGTGTCACACCTCTGTGTCCTACCAGCGTCACACCCCTATCACACCCCGTGTCACACCCCCATGTCACACCTCCATCACACCCCCCCGTCACACCCCTCTGTCACACCCCCATGTCACACCCCCGTGTCACACCACGGTGTCACACCCTCACCACACCACTGTGTCACACCTCTGTGTCCCACCAGCGTCACACCCCTGTCACACCCCGTGTCACAGCTCCATCACACTCCTCCTGTCACACCCCCGTGTCACACAACAGTGTCACACCCCTATCACACCACCTATGTCACACCCCTGTGTCACACCCCTGTGTCACACCTCTGTGTCCTACCAGTGTCACACCCCTATCACACCCCGTGTCACACCCCCGTGTCACACCTCCATCACACCCCCCCGTCACACCCCTCTGTCACACCCCCATGTCACACCCCCGTGTCACACCACGGTGTCACACCCTCACCACACACCTGTGTCACACCTCTGTGTCCTACCAGTGTCACAACCCTGTCACACCCCGTGTCACACCTCCATCACACTCACCCTGTCACACCCCCGTGTCACACAACAGTGTCACACCCCATCACACCACCTATGTCACACCCCTGTGTCACACCCCTGTGTCACACCTCTGTGTCCTACCAGTGTCACACCCCGTGTCACACCCCCCTGTCACACCTCCATCACACCCCCTGTCACACCCCTCTGTCACACCCCTGTGTCACACCCCCCCGTCACACCCCTCTGTCACACCCCCGTGTCACACCATAGTGTCACACATAGGGTCCCACTCAGGGGTCCCACCCCACAGATCCACCATGGGGTCCCAACCCGACATCCCACCCCATGGACCCATTTTGGGGTCCCACCCTGGTTCCCAACCCAAAGATCCTCCATGGGGTCCCACCATGGGGTCCCAACCCAACATCCCACCCATTGTACCCAGCATGGGGTCCCACTGTGGGGTCCCAACCCAAAATCCCACCCCATGGACCCATTTTGGGGTCCCACCCTGGTTCCCAACCCAAAGATCCTCCATGGGGTCCCACCATGGGGTCCCAACCCCATGGCCCTATCTTGGGTCCCACCATTGGGTCCCAACCCGACATCCCACCCCATGTAGCCACCATGGGGTCCCAACCCAACATTCTGCCCCATGGACCCATCATGGGGTCCCACCATGTCGTCCCAACCCAAAGATCCTCCATGGGGTCCCACCACAGGGTCCCAACCCAACATCCCACCCCTTGTACCCATCATGGGGTCCCACCATGTCGTCACAACCCAAATCCTCTCCATTGGACCCATCATGGGGTCCCACCATGGTTCCCAACCCAACATTCCTCTCCTTGTACCCATCATGGTGTCCCACCATGGCTCCCAACCCAACATCCCACTCCATCTACCCACCATGGGGTCCCACCATGGGGTCCCACCCCTTGCACACATCATGGGGTCCCACCATGGCTCCCAACCCAACATCCCACCCCTTGCACCCATCATAGGGTCCCACCATGGCTCCCAACCCAACATCCCTCTCCTTGTACCCATCATGGGGTCCGAACCCAACATCCCACCCCATCTACCCATCATGGGGTCCCAACCCAACATCCCATCCATTGACCCATCATGGAGTCCCACCATGGGGTCCCAACCCAACATCGCACCCCATCTACCCATCATGGGGTCCCACCATGTCGTCACAACCCAAATCCTCTCCATTGGACTCATCATGAGGTCCCACCATGGCTCCGAACCCAACATCCCACCCCTTGCACCCATCATAGGGTCCCACCATGGTTCCCAACGCAACATCCCACCCCATGGACCCATCATGGGGTCCCACCATGGCTCCCAACCCAACATCCCTCTCCATCTACCCATCATGGGGTCCCACCATGGGGGTCTCATCCCATGGACCATCATGGGGTCCCACCATTGGGTCCCAACCCAACATCCCATCCATTGACCCATCATGGAGTCCCACCATTGGGTCCCAACCCAACATCCCACCCCATCTACCCATCATGGGGTCCCAACCCAACATCCCACCCCTTGTACCCATCATGGAGTCCCACTATGGGGTCCCAACCCAACATCCCACCCCATCTACCCATCATGGGGTCCCACCATGGGGTCCCACCCCTTGTGCCCAGCACGGGGTCCCATCCCCACGTCGGCTCCGTCTCCCCTCAGGCCGCGAGCCGTACGTGGCCACGTTCCGCGGCGCCGAGTTCTTCTGCTACGACCTGTCGCACAGCCCCATCCAGAGCTCCCACCCCAACCACCCCCACCCCCATAACGTCCCACCATGGCTCCCAACCCGACATCCCACCCCGTAGACCCATCATGGGGTCCCACCATGTCGTCACAACCCAAATCCTCTCCATTGGACTCATCATGGGGTCCCACCATGGCTCCCAACCCAACATCCCACCCCTGGTACCCATCATGGAGTCCCACTATGGGGTCCCAACCCAACATCCAACTCCATCTACCCATCATGGGGTCCCAACCCAACATCCCACCCCTGGTACCCATCATGGAGTCCCACTATGGGGTCCCAACCCAACATCCAACTCCATCTACCCATCATGGGGTCCCAACCCAACATTCCTCTCCATCTACCCATCATGGGGTCCCACCATGGCTCCCAACCCAACATCCCACCCCATCTACCCATCATGGGGTCCCAACCCAACATCCCACCCCTTGTACCCATCATGGGGTCCCAGCACGGGGTCCCATCCCCACGTCGGCTCCGTCTCCCCTCAGGCCGCGAGCCGTACGTGGCCACGTTCCGCGGCGCCGAGTTCTTCTGCTACGACCTGTCGCACAGCCCCATCCAGAGCTCCGCCGACGAGCTGACGCTGTCGTTCCGCACCCGGCAGCGCCACGGGCTCCTCCTTCACACCGGGCGTTCAGCCGACTACGTCAACCTTTCCCTAAAAGCCGGAGCCGTTTGGCTGGTCATCAACCTCGGTTCCGGGGCTTTCGAGGCTCTGGTGGAACCCGTTAACGGGAAGTTTAACGACGACGGTTGGCACGACGTCAGAGTCACCCGCAACCTGCGGCAGGTAGGAGGGAGGGGGTGGGGGGGAGCCGAACGTGGGTGGAGATTTGGGGGGTGTTGGGGGGCGTAGGGTGGGTCCGTGGGTGGCAGATGGGGGATGTTGGGGGCGTAGGGTGGCAACTGGGGGACACTGAGGTCCGTGGGTGGCAACTGGGGGATGTTGGGGGCTGTGGATGTCAACTGGGAGACACTGGGGTCTATGGGTGTCAACTGGGGATATTGGGGGCTGTGGATGTCAACTGGGAGACACTGGGGTCTGTGGGTGTCAACTGGGGGACACTGAGGTCCCTGGGTGGCAACTGGGGACGTTGGGGTCCATGGTTGTCAACTGGGGGATGTTGGGGGCTGTGGGTGGCAACTGGGGGACACTGAGGTCCGTGGGTGGCAACTGGGGACGTTGGGGTCCATGGTTGTCAACTGGGGGATGTTGGGGGCTGTGGGTGGCAACTGGGGGACACTGAGGTCCCTGGGTGGCAACTGGGGACGTTGGGGTCTGTGGATGTCAACTGGGAGACACTGGGGGCTGTGGGTGTCAACTGGGGGACACTGAGGTCCGTGGGTGGCAACTGGGGACGTTGGGGGCTGTGGATGTCAACTGGGGGATGTTGGGGGCTGTGGATGTCAACTGGGAGACACTGGGGGCTGTGGGTGTCAACTGGGGACTTTGAGGGCTATGGATGCCAACTGGGAGACAATGGGGTCTGTGGGTGTCAACTGGGAGACACTGGGGTCTGTGGATGTCAACTGGGGGACTCTGGGGTCTATGGGTGTCAAGTGGGGGACACTGGGGTCTGTGGGTGTCAACTGGGGACGTTGGGGTCCATGGATGTCAACTGGGGGACACTGGGGTCTGTGGGTGTCAACTGGGAGACACTGGGGTCTGTGGGTGTCAACTGGGGGATGTTGGGGGCTGTGGATGTCAGCTGGGGGACACTGGGGTCTGTGGATGTCAGTTGGGGACTTTGGGGTCCATGGGTGTCAACTGGGGGACGTTGGGGTCATTGGGGTCCATGGATGTCAAGTGGGGGACGTTGGGGTCATTGGGGGCACATGGGTGGGTCCATGGATGTCAACTGGGGGACATTAGGGTCATTGGGGTCCTTGGGGTCCATGGGTGTCAACCGGGGGATGTTGGGGTCCTTGGTGTCCATAGGTGTCAACTGGGGGATGTTGGGGTCACTGGGGTCCATGGGTGTCGAGTGGGGGATGTTGGGGTCACTGGGGTCCATGGGTGTCAACTGGGGGACATTGGGGTCACTGGGGTCCATGGGTGTCAAGTGGGGGACGTTGGGGTCACTGGGGTCCATGGGTGTCAAAGGGGGACGTTGGGGTCATTGGGGTCCGTGGGTGTCAACTGGGGGACGTTGGGGTCATTGGGGTCCGTGGGTGTCAACTGGGGGACGTTGGGGTCATTTGGGCACATGGGTGTCAACTGGGGGATGTTGGGGTCACTGGGGTCCATGGGTGTCAAGTGGGGGACATTGGGGTCACTGGGGTCCATGGGTGTCAAGTGGGGGATGTTGGGGTCATTGGGGTCCGTGGGTGTCAAGTGGGGGATGTTGGGGTCATTGGGGTCATTGGGTGTCAACTGGGGGACGTTGGGGTCATTGGGGTCCATGGGTGTCAAGTGGGGGACGTTGGGGTCATTTGGGCACATGGGTGTCAACTGGGGGATGTTGGGGTCATTGGGGGCACATGGGTGGGTCCATGGGCGTCAAGTGGGGGATGTTGGGGTCACTGGGGTCCATGGGTGTCAAGTGGGGGACGTTGGGGTCATTGGGGTCCGTAGGTGTCAAGTGTGGGACATGGGGGTCATTGGGGGCACATGGGTGGGTCCATGGGTGTCGAGTGGGGGATGTTGGGGTCATTGGGGTCCATGGATGTCAACTGGGGGACATTGGGGTCACTGGGGTCCATGGGTGTCAACTGGGGGACGTTGGGATCATTGGGGTCCATGGGTGTCAAGTGGGGGACATTGGGGTCACTGGGGTCCGTGGGTGTCAAAGGGGGACGTTGGGGTCATTGGGGTCCATGGGTGTCAAGTGGGGGACGTTGGGGTCACTGGGGTCCATGGGTGTCAAGTGGGGGATATTGGGGTCATTGGGGTCCATGGGTGTCAAGTGGGGGATATTGGGGTCATTGGGGTCCGTGGGTGTCAACTGGGGGGACATTGGGGTCACTGGGGACATGTGGGACACCTGGACAGCCCCATGGATGTCACCGTGGGGACATGTGGGACACCCAGGTGCTCACGGGGACATTTGGTGGCACTTGGGGACATGTGGACTCATTGGGGGCACCTGGTGCACGCGGATGGGTCCGTGGATGGCAGTTTGGGGACAAGGGGGGGGGGGGGGTGTCGGGGTCACGTGGTGCACGAGGACGGGTTCACCGATGTCACCTCGGGGTCAGCGGGGCCGAGCCATGGATGTCACCTTGGGGGACATCGGGGACATCCGGGTGGTGATGGGGTGGGGGTGTCGATTTGGGGCGCCTGGAGGTGTCCGTGGTGCGGATCTGGGGACATGTGGAGCCATCTGGGGACATCTGGGGACATTTGGGGACACCTGGGGACACCTAGGGACATTTGGGGACACATGGAGCCATCTGGGGACACCTGGGGACATTTGGGGACACCTGGGGACACGTGGAGACATATGGGGACACCTGGGGACATTTGGGGACACATGGAGCCATCTGGGGACACCTGGGGACATCTGGGGACACGTGGAGACATCTGGGGACATCTGGGGACATTTGGAGACACATGGAGACATCTGGGGACATGTGGAGACATCTGGGGACATCTGGGGACATTTGGAGACACATGGAGACATCTGGGACATCTGGGGGCACATGGAGACATCTGGGGACACCTGGGGACATGTGGAGACACCTGGGGACACCTGAGGACATCTGGGGACACATGGAGACATCTGGGGACATCTGGGGACACGTGGAGACATTTGGGGACATCTGGGGACACATGGAGACATCTGGGGACACCATATGGGGACATCACATGGGGACACCATAATGGGACACCATCACACCTGGGGACACCATATGGGGACATCATATGGGGACAGCAGATTGGGGACACCATATGGGGACATTATATGGGGACACCGTACGGGGACATTGTATGGGGACACCATAAGGGACACCATCAGATGGGGACGTCATATGGGGACACCATATGGGGACATCAGACGGGGACAGCATAAGGGACACCATCACATCTGAGGACACCCTATGGGGACATTGTATGGGGACACCATATGGGGACACCGTATGGGGACACCATATGGGGACATTGTATGGGGACACCATATGGGGACACCATCACACCTGGGGACACCATGTGGGGACATAAAATGGGGACACCATAAGGGACACCATCACATCTGAGGACACCCTGTGGGGACACCCTATGGGGACATTGTATGGGGACACCCTATGGGGCCACCATCAGATGGGGACGTTGTATGGGGACCCCACATGGGGACATCAGATTGGGGACACCATATGGGGACACCATCACACCTGGGGACACCATCAGATGGGGACATCTTATGGGGACACCATACGGGGACATTGTATGGGGACATCAGATTGGGGACACCATAAGGGACACCATCACACCTGGGGACATTGTATGGGGACCCCATATGGGGACATTGTATGGGGACACCCTATGGGGCCACCATCAGATAAGGATGTCGCATGGGGACCCCATATGGGGACATCAGATTGGGGACATCAGATTGGGGACACCATCACACCTGGGGACACCATCAGATGGGGACATCTTATGGGGACACCATATGGGGACATCGTATGGGGACATCAGATTGGGGACACCATAAGGGACACCATCACACCTGGGGACACCATCAGATGGGGACATGAGATGGGGACCCCATATGGGGACATTGTATGGGGACACTGTATGGGGCCACCATCAGATGGGGACGTCGCATGGGGACCCCATATGGGGACAGCAGATTGGGGACATCAGATTGGGGACACCATATGGGGACATCAGACTGGGGACACCATATGGGGACACCATCACACCTGGGGACACCATATGGGGCCACCATCAGACGGGGACGTCATATGGGGACCCCATATGGGGACATCAGATTGGGGACATCAGATGGGGCCACCATAAGGGCCACCACCACACTTGGGGACACCCTATGGGGCCACCATCAGACAGGGACACCCTATGGGGCCACCACCACACTTGGGGCCACCCTATGGGGCCACCATCAGACAGGGACACCCTATGGGGCCACCACCACACTTGGGGACACCCAATAGGGCCACCATCAGACAGGGACACCCTATGGGGCCACCACCACACTTGGGGACACCCTATGGGGCCACCTGTGCACAACGGTGGCATTTGGGGACCCCCAGAGCCACCCCCCCCCCCCCCCAACCCCAACCCTGGGGACAGCCGGCGCTTCCCTGTGCCATTAACCCCACTAACACCGCTTGGCCGGACCCACTAACACGGCCCCGTAACCCCACAACCCCACAACCCCAGAACCCCGTAACGCTGCGGCCCCATAACCTTCTAACAGCCCCATGACCCCATAACGCTGCGGCCCCATAACCTTCTAACAGCCCCAAAACCCCGTAACGCTGCGGCCCCATAACCTTCTAACAGCCCCAAAATCCTATAACCCCATAACCCCGAAACACTGCAGCCCCATAAGCTCCTAACAGCCCCATAAACCCGTAACGCTGCGGCCCCATAACCTTCTAACAGCCCCATAAACCCGTAACGCTGCGGCCCCATAACCTTCTAACAGCCCCAGAACCCCGTAACGCTGCGGCCCCATAACCTTCTAACAGCCCCAGAACCCCGTAACGTTGCGGCCCTATAACCTTCTAACAGCCCCCAAACCCCATAACACTGCGGCCCCATAACCCCATAACCCCATGACCCCATAATGCTGTGGCCCCATAAGCTCCTAACACCCCCAGAACCCGATAACGCTGCGGCCCCATAACCTTCTAACAGCCCCAGAACCCCATAACACTGCGGCCCCATAACCTTCTAACAGACCTATAACCTCATAACCCCATGACCCCATAACACTGCAGCCCCATAACCTTCTAACAGCCCCATGACCCCCTAATAGCCCCATGACCCCATAACACTGTGACCCCATAAGCTCCTAACACCCCCAGAACCCCATAATGCTGAGGCCCCATAAGCTCCTAACACCCCATAACCCCATAACACTGCGGCCCCATAACCTTCTAACAGCCCCATGACCCCATAACACTGCGGCCCCATAACCTTCTAACAGCCCCCAAACCCCGTAACACTGCGGCCCCATAACCCCATAACCCCATGACCCCATAATGCTGTGGCCCCATAAGCTCCTAACACCCCCAGAACCCGATAACGCTGCGGCCCCATAACCTTCTAACAGCCCCAGAACCCCATAACACTGCGGCCCCATAACCTTCTAACAGACCTATAACCTCATAACCCCATGACCCCATAACACTGCAGCCCCATAACCTTCTAACAGCCCCCAAACCCCGTAACACTGCGGCCCCATAAGCTCCTAACAGCCCCAAAACCCTATAACCCCATAACCCCGAAACACTGCAGCCTCATAAGCTCCTAACAGCCCCAGAACCCCGTAACGCTGCGGCCCTATAACCTCCTAACAGCCCCATAACCACATAACACTGCAACCCCATAACCCCATAACCCCATAACCCCATGACCCCATAACACTGTGGCCGCATAACCTTCTAACAGCCCCAAAACCCTATAACCCCATAACCCCGAAACACTGCAGCCCCATAATCTCCTAACAGCCCCAGAACCCCATAACACTGCGGCCCCATAACCTTCTAACAGTCCCAAAACCCTATAACCCCATAACCCCGAAACACTGCAGCCCCATAAGCTCCTAACAGCCCCGTGACCCCATAACACTGCGGCCCCATAAGCTCCTAACAGCCCCATAAACCCGTAACGCTGCGGCCCTATAACCTCCTAACAGCCCCATAACCACATAACACTGCAACCCCATAACCCCATAACCCCATGACCCCATAACACTGTGGCCCCATAAGCTCCTAACACCCCCAGCACCCCATAACGCTGCAGTCCCATAACTCCATAACCCCATAACCCCATGACCCCATAACCCCATAACACTGCAGCCCCATAACCTTCTAACAGCCCCATGACCCCATAATGCTGTGGCCCCATAAGCTCCTAACACCCCCAGAACCCCATAACGCTGCGGCCCCATAACCTTCTAACAGCCCCATAAACCCGTAACGCTGCGGCCCCACAACCTTCTAACAGCCCCATGACCCCATAACACTGTGGCCCCATAAGCTCCTAACAGCCAAAATCCCGAAAAACCCCCCAAAAGCCCCAAATCCCCCCCCAAAACCCCAAATCCCCCCCCAAAAAAAGCCCCTAAGCCCCCCTAAAATCCCCCCCAAAACCCCCAAATCCCCCCCAAAAACCCCATTTGGCCCCCAACCCCTCTCCAAAAAAACCCAAATCGCCCCCCGAAACTCCCCCCAAACCCCCCAAAAAACCCAAATCCACCCCAAAAAACCCCAAATCTCCCCAAACCCCCCAAATCCGCCCCCAAAAAAACCCAAGCTCCCCCCAAAACCCCCCCAAAAAACCCCAAATCCCCCCCAAAAAACGCCTAAAACCTCCCCAAAAACCCAACTGCCCTCCAAATTCGCCCCAATCCCCCCCAAAAAAACCCCCAAAACTCCCCAAAAAACCCCCCAAAGCCCAAAAAAACCCCAAATGTCCCCCCCCAAATCCCCCAAAAAAACCCCAAAAAACCCCAACCCCCCCCCAAAAAACTCCCAATTGGCCCCCAACCCCTCTCCAAAAAACCCCAAATCGCCCCCAAATCGCCCCCCGAAACTCCCCCAAAATCTCCCCAAAGCCCCCAAATCCCCCCTGAAAAACCCCAAATTCGCCCCCAACCCCCCCAAAACCCCCCAAAAAGCCCCAAATCCCCCCCAAAAAACGCCTAAAACCTCCCCAAAAAACCCAACTGCCCTCCAAATTCGGCCCCCAAAACCCCCAAATCCCCCCCAAAAAAACCCCCAAAACTCCCCAAAAAACCCCCAAAGCCCCAAAAAACCCCAAATCTCCCCCCCCAAATCCCCCCAAAAACCCCAAACCCCCCAAAACCCCCCAAACCCCCCCCAAAAAAACTCCCAATTGGCCCCCAACCCCTCTCCAAAAAAACCCAAATCGCCCCCAAATCGCCCCCCAGAAACTCCCCCAAAACCCCTCCAAACCCCCCAAATCCCCCTCCAAAAAACCCCAAATCCCCCCCAAAAACCCAAATCCCTCCAAACCCCCCCAAAAAAACCCAAATCCCCCCCAAAACCCCCCCAAAAACCCCCCCAAAAAACTCCACTTGGCCCCCAACCCCTCTCCAAAAACCCCCAAATCGCCCCCCAGAAAACCCCCCAAATCCCCCCAAATCCCCCTCCAAAAAACCCCAAATCCCCCCCAAAAACCCAAATCCCCCCCAAACCCCCCCCCAAAAAACTCCAATTGGCCCCCAACCCCTCTCCAAAAAAACCCAAATCGCCCCCAAATCGTCCCCCGAAACTCCCCCAAAACCCCTCCAAACCCCCCAAATCCCCCTCCAAAAAACCCCAAATCCCCCCCAAAAACCCAAAATCTCCCCAAAGCCCCCCAACCCCCCCAAAAAAACCCAAAACCCCCCCAAAACCCCCCCCAAAACCCCCCCAAAAAACCCCAAACCCCCCCCAAAAAAACTCCACTTGGCCCCCAACCCCTCTCCAAAAAAACCCAAATCGCCCCCAAATCGCCCCCCGAAACTCCCCCAAACCCCCCCAAAAAATCCCAAATGCCCCCCCAAAAACCCCAAATCTTCCCAAACCCCCCAAATCCCCCCCAAAACCCCAAATTCACCCCCGACCCCCCCAAAACCCCCCCCCAAAAAACCCCAAATCCCCCCCAAAAAACTCCCCAAAACCTCCCCAAAAAACCCAACTGCCCTCCAAATTCGGCCCCCAAAACCCCCAAATCCCCCCCAAAAAAACCCCCAAAACTCCCCAAAAAAACCCCCAAACCCCCAAAAAAGCCCCCAAAGCCCCAAAAAACCCCAAATCTCCCCCCCAAATCCCCCAAAAAACCCCAAACCCCCCCCAAAACCCCCCAAAAAACTCCACTTGGCCCCCAACCCCTCTCCAAAAACCCCCAAATCGCCCCCCGAAACTCCCCCAAAAACCCCCCAAAAACGCCCCAAACGCCCCCAAAACCCCCTCCAAAAAACCCCAAATCCCCCCCAAAAACCCAAATCCCCCAAAAAACCCCAAACCCCCCCAAAACCCCCCCAAAAAACTCCACTTGGCCCTCAACCCCTCTCCAAAAACCCCCAAATTGCCCCCAAATCGCCCCCCAAACCCCTCCAAAACCCCCCAAAAAACCGCAAATCCCCCCCCAAAAACCCAAAATCTCCCCAAACCCCAAAAATCCCCCCCCAAAAAACCCCAAATTCCCTCCCAACCCCCCCAAAACCCCCCCAAAAAGCCCCAAATCCCCCCCCCAAAAAACGCCTAAAACCTCCCCCCAAAACCCAACTGCCCTCCAAATTCGGCCCCCAAAACCCCCAAATCCCCCCCCAAAAAACCCCCAAAACCCCCCAAAAAACCACCCAAAGCCCCAAAAAACCCCAAATCTCCCCCCCCAAATCCCCAAACCCCCCAAAACCCCCCAACCCCCCCCCAAAAAAACTCCCAATTGGCCCCCAGCCCCTCTCCAAAAAAACCCAAATCGCCCCCAAATCGACCCCGAAACTCCCCCAAAACCCCTCCAAATCCCCCCAAATCCCCCTCCAAAAAACCCCAAATCCCCCCCAAAAACCCAAATCCCCCCCAACCCCCCCCAAAAAACCCAAAAACCCCCCAAAACCCCCCCCCAAAAAACTCCACTTGGCCCCCAACCCCTCTCCAAAAACCCCCAAATCGCCCCCAAATCGCCCCCCAGAAACTCCCCCAAAACCCCCCAAATCCCCCCAAATCCCCCTCCAAAAAACCCCAAATCCCCCCCAAAAACCCAAATCCCCCCCAACCCCCCCAAAAAAACCCAAAACCCCCCCAAAACCCCCCCCAAAACCCCCCCAAAAAACTCCACTTGGCCCCCAACCCCTCTCCAAAAACCCCCAAATCGCCCCCCGAAACTCCCCCAAAAACCCCCCAAAAACGCCCCAAACGCCCCCAAAACCCCTCAAACCCCCCCCCCCCAACCCCCCCCCGCCCCCCCCCCCCCGTAACGCGTTTCTCGTTTTTCCCGTTTTCCCGCTGTTTGGCCCCAAAGCGCTCCGGGAGCGGCCACGCACTGGTAAACGCTCTGCCCCCCCCCGACCAACACAAAAATCGCTCCCCAAACCCCCCCCCCAAAAAACTCAAACGCCCCCCCAAAGCCCCCCCAATTTCCCCAAAGATACCCCAAAATCCCCCCCAAAACCCCAAATCCCCCCCAAGCCCCCCCAAACCCCCCCAAAACCCCCCCAAAAAACTCCACTTGGCCCTCAACCCCTCTCCAAAAACCCCCAAATTGCCCCCAAATCGCCCCCCAAACCCCTCCAAAACCCCCCAAAAAACCGCAAATCCCCCCCCAAAAACCCAAAATCTCCCCAAACCCCAAAAATCCCCCCCCGAAAAAACCCCAAATTCCCTCCCAACCCCCCCAAAACCCCCCCAAAAAGCCCCAAATCCCCCCCCCAAAAAACGCCTAAAACCTCCCCCCAAAACCCAACTGCCCTCCAAATTCGGCCCCCAAAACCCCCAAATCCCCCCCCAAAAAACCCCCAAAACCCCCCAAAAAACCACCCAAAGCCCCAAAAAACCCCAAATCTCCCCCCCCAAATCCCCAAACCCCCCAAAACCCCCCAACCCCCCCCCAAAAAAACTCCCAATTGGCCCCCAGCCCCTCTCCAAAAAAACCCAAATCGCCCCCAAATCGACCCCGAAACTCCCCCAAAACCCCTCCAAATCCCCCCAAATCCCCCTCCAAAAAACCCCAAATCCCCCCCAAAAACCCAAATCCCCCCCAACCCCCCCCAAAAAACCCAAAAACCCCCCAAAACCCCCCCCCAAAAAACTCCACTTGGCCCCCAACCCCTCTCCAAAAACCCCCAAATCGCCCCCAAATCGCCCCCCAGAAACTCCCCCAAAACCCCCCAAATCCCCCCAAATCCCCCTCCAAAAAACCCCAAATCCCCCCCAAAAACCCAAATCCCCCCCAACCCCCCCAAAAAAACCCAAAACCCCCCCAAAACCCCCCCCAAAACCCCCCCAAAAAAACTCCACTTGGCCCCCAACCCCTCTCCAAAAACCCCCAAATCGCCCCCCGAAACTCCCCCAAAAACCCCCCAAAAACGCCCCAAACGCCCCCAAAACCCCTCAAACCCCCCCCCCCCAACCCCCCCCCGCCCCCCCCCCCCCCGTAACGCGTTTCTCGTTTTTCCCGTTTTCCCGCTGTTTGGCCCCAAAGCGCTCCGGGAGCGGCCACGCACTGGTAAACGCTCTGCCCCCCCCCGACCAACACAAAAATCGCTCCCCAAACCCCCCCCCCAAAAAACTCAAACGCCCCCCCAAAGCCCCCCCAATTTCCCCAAAGATACCCCAAAATCCCCCCCAAAACCCCAAATCCCCCCCAAGCCCCCCCAAAAAACCCCAAAACCCCCCCCAAAAAAACTCCACTTGGCCCCCAACCCCTCTCCAAAAACCCCCAAATCACCCCCAAATCGCTCCCCGAAACTCCCCCAAAACCCCTCCAAACCCCCCCAAATCCCCCTCCAAAAAACCCCAAATCCCCCCCAAAAACCCAAAATCTCCCCAAAGCCCCCCAACCCCCCCAAAAAAACCCAAAACCCCCCCAAAACCCCCCCAAAACCCCTCTCCCAAAAAATTCCACTTGGCCCCCAACCCCTCTCCAAAAAAACCCAAATCACCCCCAAATCGCCCCCCGAAACTCCCCCAAAACCCCCCAAAAAACCCAAATCCTCCCCCGAAAACCCAAAATCTCCCCAAAGCCCCCAAATCCCCCCCAAAAAACCCCAAATTCGCCCCCGACCCCCCCAAAAAACCCCAAATCCCCCCCAAAAAACGCCTAAAACCTCCCCCAAAAACCCAACTGCCCTCCAAATTCGCCCCCAAAACCCCCAAATCCCCCCCAAAAAAACCCCCAAAACTCCCCAAAAAACCCCCGAAGGCCCCAAAAAACCCCAAATCTCCCCCCCAAATCCCCCCAAAAACCCCAAACCCCCCCAAAAACCCCCCCAAAAAACTCCACTTGGCCCCCAACCCCTCTCCAAAAACCCCCAAATCGCCCCCCGAAACTCCCCGAAATCCCCCCAAATCCCCCTCCAAAAAACCCCAAATCCCCCCCAAAAACCCAAATCCCCCCCAACCCCCCCCAAAAAACCCAAAACCCCCCCAAAACCCCCCCAAAAACCCCCCCAAAAAACTCCACTTGGCCCCCAACCCCTCTCCAAAAACCCCCAAATCACCCCCAAATCGCCCCCCGAAACTCCCCCAAAAACCCCCCAAAAACCCCCCAAAAACGCCCCCAAAACCCCTCAAACCCCCCCCCCAACCCCCCCCCGGCCCCCCCCCCCGTAACGCGTTTCTCGTTTTTCCCGTTTTCCCGCTGTTTGGCCCCAAAG